>NC_133826.1:6465000-6775000 GCF_047830755.1 Zonotrichia albicollis | reverse complement strand
AGAATCACAAAATGAAAGTAACACACAATGTAATTAACATTATAGACAATGAAAATAATTATTATATTCTTACACGGAAAAAAAGCAGAATATTTTCTAATGAGGCATGTAGTTTAATTCAAATATAGCAAATTTTACACTTCTGATTAGTAGCACTTGCTCTGTCAGGACTATCCATTCTTTACTCAATCAGTTCCAGAGGGAAGACTCCAAATGATGCAGTAAATGCAGACATGGCATCCATTACAATTAAACAGCCAGCAAACGTAAACCTCACAACTTGTTTTCATATCACAATGACAGCATGTGGTAATGAACTTTCTGTTAAGAACTGTTAAGACCTGGAAAGGGAAAGAAATATATACTCCCAAATACTAATTACTCAGATGCTTAATACTCAACCTCTTCAAAAACCTGGAGATCAGCCAAAAAGTGTCATAAATGGTTTCACTTTGTACAAGAACCTTATTTACCAGCATTCTTAATTTCTATTTGTGCAGATGCCACGCTTAGTATTTAGCAATGAAACAGCTAAATAGAACAGCAATGCTAATTACACCATCCATAAGCACTTGAGATTTTTTTTTATAGCCCAGAATTCTCTATTAAATTCAGCTAAGGAATGTCAACCAGCCACCACGGAAGGGAAGGTGGTCCTGGTCACAGGGGATAAAGGTGGTTGTGTTCCCAAGGGACAATGCAGATCCTCAACATGGCAACACATTTTTTCCTGCCTGAAATGTTCAGCCCCACAGCAGAGAAACTTGTCAGTGTGCACCTAGTGCTGCCCAACAAGGGTCCAGTGGCTCACCTGCACCACAGAGCAGTGGAGTTCCCTGATGGGAAATGAGGATTGAAGGTCTGAGCAGCCTCAGCACTGTGGGAACAGAGCGTTCTGGCAGCAGGGGGAGGTGGGATGCTGAGCTCCCCCGGGTGGGATCCGTGTGCCAGGGCACAGTTACAACACCAGACACTTCATCTTCTCCCCCTTTCCCCTCCTCAAACCTCACCCCAGAACTTTTACATCTTTTTGATGCAGAAATACGTTCCATTTTGACAAGCTCACTGTCCTTACTTAAAACAAAGCAGATTTCTCACTGCTGTGCTGAAATGACTTAAAAAAATGAACCAATTGAAAAAAACCTGTAGCTTAAATACCAAGAAAAAAAAAAAAGCAGTAAGAAAACAACTTCCCTCCTTCTTCCTCTACTGCGTGTTGTTCTGTGCTACCAAAAAACCACTGCAACATCACAGACAACAACTCCTTCTACTGAAATAAATTAAAACCTTGTGACCTCATGGGGAGAAAAGAGTTTTATTGCTAGCATGTAAAACCAACATCCAAAAAGTCACCCATACATACAAATAAAATCACAATGCTTCCATGTAAAACCTGTAACTAAAACATCACCTACAGCCCATCTAAGATCTTTTTTTTTACATATTTGAAAATTGCTCATTCCACTTGACTCTAGTGGTAATTACCAGTGGAAGTCTAGAAGTTCAGCCAATAGAGAAAAAAAAAAAAAAAAAGGAATAAATTTCAGAAATTTTACTAAATTATTCTGGCATCCTCTCATCTTTCAAACTCTGCAATGCTAAGATTGTTACAAAACCCAAAATAAAAATGAGAACATATTGTGAATGTATTTAAAGTAAATTAAAATTATGGCCTTTTATTTTCTAGGATTATTTTCAAGGCTTCAGTGTATCACTTGATGCTATATGTGCAAAAATAGATAAGTTAACATTTTGAATATATTTAAGTTTTATTTACACAAATGCATTTAAAAAAAAAGAGAATGAGTTAAAACTCATCCATTTACCTTGAACTTTAATGAGCAGAACAGATATAATTTGTGTATAATAATTGAAGTTATTCAGGCTCAATAAAAGCTAAAACTTGTCCTTGCTGAATGGTGAAATGAGATTTGCACGGCCTGTGTACGCCTTGTTTCCCACAATCAAACTGTCACAGCACAAAAACATTCTCCCTGCATAGGGAGGTTTTGATACCCATTTCCCTGGTGAAAGTGTGAGAAAGATCTGAAAGAGTTATTGACAATTCATACAGTATCCCATATTCCATTAGGTAGTACAAGCAGAGAACATATCTTAACTCTGAAGGGAGATGAAGCAACAATGTTTTAAATTACTATTGACTCCACTAAATTTCCTGATAATGTCAGAAGACTGTAGTCTGGCAGGTTCATAAGAGACTCAAGATGATACAGGAATCCAATTATGCCAAGTCTATTTAGTTGTCCTGTTTGCTAAGCCAAAGGTTAACGAGAACTGCACTGAAAAAACCTCCTGTGGTATTACAAAGTATTTCTTATGCTGCATAACATGCAAATGAAAAAGTATTTTAATCAAGTCTTTCTTTAACTCCTTAATTGCAACGGGGTACCCTACAAGACAGCAAATTAAAAACTCATGATGGAAAAAGTGATCTTAAAAATTTGTCACTGAACTCAAGAGATCATCATTAATTACTCAAGTAATTATTACCGAATATTTCTAATTTGGGGGGAAAAGAAGTTCAGATCACAGGAGCATAGACAGTCATTGCTATCATTAAATCTTTATAAATAGTAAGCTACAGCCTCTAATTTTAGACAGAAATTAATTGTATTTTTGTTGGCAACACGCTCCAGTCTGTTTACACAGCTGACAAGTTCCAGCGCCACCAGACTCGAGCAGTGAGCTTTGAGGACTCGTCTGCTTCAGAGCAGATGACTCAACATTCACCAATTTCATTAAAGATGAAAAGGGGGAAAATTCACCTGCAACAATGTCACTTGTAAAAAAGACTTAAAGCAGATTCATGAGTTTTACATATGTGAGGTATCCTGTTCAGAAGAAAAGGGAAAAATACATGAAAACCTAACAGCTGTGGGAAAACAGATTAGAAGTGTTGAGTTTCCAATTCTTTTTTGGGCTAATGTAAACTAATAAAATGTTAAAATGGATCCACATTTCAAAGCCTGTAATTACCACATGACACCATTCTGTTATTTCAGACCTTCTGTCTATCAGCTCAGATATGCCCTCGAATACATGGACTGAGATTTACCCACCTTTCTCAAACTTAAATACTGTTTCTGCAAACACCACCACAGATACCTTTTACAAGTAAATGGTATTCAGACAGCTTTTGCCTTTTGGGGTTTTTTTTTAATTGGTATAAATCCTTTTCCCAGAGCAAAAAAAGGAGTAGTCATTTTCAAAGAGCAATTCTCCCTTTACAAGAAGAGAGCAGAAATGGACAGGAAAGTAATGCACAGCAGATAATGGCAATATGTAAGAAAGCAAACTCCAAATCCATTTGCACTTTGTAGAATAATCAGGTTCAATAAAAAACTTATTTTTCTATATTTTTCTCAGGTCACAAAATCTACATACAACATAACTACATAACTATTTCACTCTTTTAGGCATTTTTTTAGTAGATTGGTTGGGTTTTTTCCTAAAGAAAGGCAGACCTCACTATCTGGCACTGGGAACACACTAGCAGAAGGAAACTGAAAGACATGCTGTAAAACACACTGTAAGGATGACCATGCAAGGAAGCAAGACTAATATTTAATGGGATACTGCAGGTAAGTCCCAGAATTTCATGAATTTGTGGGCAATTCTGAGTCAGTGGATTCTGTCACTGGTGGTGACCCCTCACTGATTTCAGCAGCAACAACTCCTGCTCTGAAGCCAGGCAGTGCTTGAGCATGAACTGGGTGAGCTAATGTACTGTGAAAAACATCTAGATGTGCACTCAGAGCATACATAAAAATCAGGGCTTTCTGCCTGAAGTTCAATCACCCAATAGACTTCAACTTCCAAAACGCTGTGCAGCTTTGCTTCAGTCTAGAATGGCTGAAATGAAACAGGAAACATGCACTGAATCTGAGACACAGGAATCATTTCCCTGAGCTGCAGGCTCCCAAACCTTGAGCATTTTTCATCTTCCACGCCAACACTCTGAATGTGTGTGATGTTACAGTAATCATAAGAGACAGTAAATGCTACAGAGTGATTCCAATCAAAAATCCATGTAAAATCAGCCTTTTCTAGGCAGGAATGAGATGAGAAGCCAAGGAACTCACCGAGTCATCTGTGGCAGAAGAAGGCCAACCCTCCCACAGCTGGTGACGGACAGGGATACTGGTCAGGTCATACACATTCCTCTTCACCTGGAAAAAAAAATAAAAATAAATCAGAACTTGCTGCAAAAAAGGCAGCCAAGGGCATTGTTTTCACCATAGCACCAAGCTTTTTATTTTTTCTGGTTATTGTAATTTCATTGTCTCATTTCTGGATAGATTTAATACATGGGCTATGCAGATAAAAATTCCAATGCCATCAGTTTAAAGCTTTCTGAATATAAATATTCTGCACAGGTCAGTGTTTTAGAATCATTAAGATATCTCTCAAGTTTTTCCTTAAACTGGTAAATTACATGTACACATGATAACCTTTATGCTAATATTAGTTTTGTTCAGGAGTTTTTGCAGGGAGACTGACCTAGGACCTAGGCTTCAATAAAAAAAAAATACAACTATATTTTAACTAAAAAAATTGAAACAAGAACACTGAGTCTTTAAGACACAGAATACTGAAGTATCTATTAGTAATTCAAGTGGACTTCATTTTAGTGCTTCCTCATAGTGTCCTTGATGTGTTTTTAAAGAAATGCTGCTTCATACTGACCCCACAACAACGCAAAATGTAACAATCCTGACCTGAGTGATCACAAGGACACAGTTCTTGCTGGTTTCATTTTGTTGCATTAAAAACCAGGATAAACTGCCCCTGTGAAATATTTCTTTTCCAGCTACACACCAGAAATAGTATTATTTTCACAATATAAAACTCTAAAGTGCACTGTTTTTAAATAACAAGTGAAACTTATTTACAGAAACATGAGATCAATAGGACTACATAATATTGTTTTCAAAAAGACTTCAGAAGTAAAAATAAATAACTCGGAAGTCACATTCCTCAAATTCCCTTTTAATTCCAAAGCACAACAGAAAGGCATTATGAAAAAAACAGTATTTCCCTTCTTTCATTAACTCATCTGTAACTGCACTGAATTCAATAACATTCCTCTGCTATTCTAAGCTTGAAAGGCATGCTCGGGGTAAAGTGTTATGTTGGTATAAAGCACAATGCCAGACTGATGTGCTGGACAAAAGTGATCAAAGTTGAAGTAATTTTAGCCAAGGCACAAGTATTCTGCTGCATTATTCTGGCAGAATGACATCTGTTGAGCAACTCGTCGCAGAATAAACCAGTTGTTCTAGGCAGGCCTGGCTGGGTAGGGGACCATGTAAGACTGATTAGAGTAATGTTTGATTAAACAAACTGCTTGAGCTAAGATCATAACTGGATTTGGAATTCATGCCAAAGTAGTCCTCTTTCAAACAACAAGCCACAATCAATTATTTAAGATAAAATAAGCTTGCTTTTAAATAATGATTTGATTTTTGGTTTCTTTGATAATTAGAACACTGTTACGAAAGCAGGCTATAAAATGTTTTAGAGATTAGAATATTTACCAATTGAATATTGAAAACCCTTTTTCTTCATTAACTGACCTAATTTATGAAAGCAGACTGTAAAATGTTTTAAGATAGAATATTTACCAACCGAGTATAGAAAACCCCTTTTCTTCATTAACTGACCTAATTTCAGTTTAAAGTGAAAAACTCCATGAGGAGGAAAAAGTTCTAAAGATTTCTATAAAGCAGAACTGTGAACTGCTCCTTCACTGGGCCAGTAAAAACCTACAGCCACACTCTTCACACAACTGAAAAAAGCCCAGTAAATGGACAAAATCTGTGTTAAGGATTTTACTTATAAATTCACTTGGCATTGAGAGGAGGACCAAAATCTTTATTGTGTAAAGCAAACTCTAAATTGCAGTGCCATCCACTGAGCTACATTTATTGGCAAACTTTTTGGTCCTGCACTTTTGATCAGTTTGAAATACAAATTGGTGGCATTGTCTTTGTGCAGCCCAGAATGTCTTTTCATAATGTTCAGATGCCATGGTGACTGGCACATTACTATGGCAGCCACCCTTCAGATTATCATCTCCAGAATATAAGAGATCATTTAAAAACAAATTAAAGGCACATCTATTTGGTTTCACTACTCAGCTGTAAACAGTATCAATACAACCATTTGAACAAAAAAAAAAGAAAAAGAAAAAAGTAGCCCATATATTTTAGATGCAGTCTTACTTGGAAAATTATGTATAATTTTTGCATAATGCCCTGCCTTGCAGTTACACATTGATGCTGGAAAAAACCATGTGAAGGTTTACCTTCAGCTCATTTTCACTAGTTTTAAAGGGAGTTAAAATATTAAACAACTTCTAACATTTTAAGAAAACCCATATCTCAAAGCAGCCAACACACTCAGAAAACTTCCCAGACAGAAGCAGAGTGCTACCTTCCTATCTTTCACTGGTTTCTTTAAACAGATGAACATGTTGCCCTGAAAGTAAGGTTAAACACAAAAAATACACTTTGTTTGCAGATATGAAGTTAATCCAACATTCAAAGTCCTGCCACATTCATAATAGTAAGGATAAAGTGAAGCAAAATGTACCACAGGGCAAAAAGTCTGTACCAGGTACTGTGATGACAACAACCTTCTGGTGATTGCACTCAGCAGGAATAAGTAGCTATTTTCTCATCTCTGAATTAGAAAAATCTAATACCTACTCTCAAAAAACAAAGACCTACACTTAATAAATGATTTTAAAAAATTAAATTTATGCCGAATCATTGAAGAGCTGTCATGCCTGAATCTGTATCTCTGAATCACAACAAATCACTACAAAGTTTAACAGTAGTTTCCCTCAGGCTGTTTTCAGCTTATGCAGGTACAAAGTTAAGTGAAATAATGTACATAATGAACTTTTGTTAGTCTTATTATTAAATATAATTTATGCAAAGCTGTAAATTGGCTGAGATGCTAAAGACTGTTCCAGGCACATAGGCAGCATGAAAGACAGTGCAAAAATGAGTGCATGAAAGGCAGACAAAAGGAGCAATAAAGTCAGAGGACTGTGAGGAATGTGGAATGTGAGTTGGGGGACGCAGGGAAATGAGATCAGATGCAGACAGTCCAAGGTTGCATGGGGCACTGATGGTACAGCAGAAATCCTGACTTTGACATTGTAACAGAGAAAAAGTCAAGACAAGTAACCAAAATTTTTAGGGGACAGCAATGATATGGATGAGGCAGTGCCAGGAAGAAGTCCAAAGTAAGCAGAAGCATTCTGGTGAAGAAAGATGGGAAGAAAGGAGGCAAATCTAGCTGAAGCGATAGGCTTAAATATTATAAATTAAAGCCTTTAACATCTCTGCCAGGCAAAATTCCAACAGATAGAAAAGAGCACTGGGAGTCTGGCAGGAATAGATGGGAAGCAGGGGCAGAATCAACCAAGTTTCTAAGCATGGAGAAGCATCAAAGGTGATACTATGGTGAATTTGAAAAGATAATGATGTTATCAACAGCTATGAGCAAAAGCTGGTTAGATAAATGGGTGATTTCAGTTAATTGTGGACTAACAAGAATTACTGAAAATATAGAGATGCAAAACTAGACAGAAGGAATTTCTGAATCAGCACCTCTGCCACAACCTATTGCAATAGATTTGGTCCACAGTAACAGAAGACACAAGACACAAACTAGAGAAGTTAGGAGAGAAAATGACAAACCAAAACAAGTAATCCATAATTAAAATGTTCTCATAGCAGAGGAAAAGGATTTGCATTTTATCAGGAAAAGGATATCACAAGCCAAAGGAGAAACAAAATTTCTTAACTTTAAAAGTAATTTTTAGCCAGCTCCCCACAAGTGGGACATATTCAGATATACTAAAGCAGTGCACTGTGTGAGCCACCACTAACACCCAAACCAGAACTCTCAGGTTACTCTACCCAAGACTCATTTAAAGGAAAGGCTCTTAGTCTGCTCCACTCAGAGTTTTGCTTGTGTTCTTATATTTCCAATACATAATACAATAAACTATACTACAACACAAAAAAAGCCAAAGGCTATTTAAATCATCAAATTTTAATTTTAGTTTTACTTTAGAAATAATAGTGCAATTCCAAAGACATCAAATTATAACCTGCATCTCCTTCTAGCAGCTGACTGAAGTTTAAATTACAGAATGCTTCCAATTAATGAATTAAGATGTCAGGATTGGGCTATTTTTAAATAACAGCATCTGCTTCTTGCAGATTTTATACCACTGAAAGTCTCTAAGGAAGGCTCACTATGCTATTTACATTTACACATAGTCAATTCACTCTGTTATAATCTAAAGGAAAAAAAGTACACTTCCAATGTAAATATTTAAAATCTATACCTAATGCAAAAAAACCTCACCTGCCCAAGCCTATCAGCCAAAAGTCAGCCATGATTCAGCACCTTTCTAAAATGCACAGGAACTCTATTGTGTGTTTTACTAAAATACATTTTCTAATTAATTTTTTATTCCAGATCTCTTCCTTTAAATTACTATTTTTGCTTTTAATATCTATGAAAATATTCAAGTCTGCATTTATTAAGTTTTCCCACTTATTAGGCTAAATCTTAGAAACCTTATTTCTTGTTTCATGCAGCAGAGAAATGCATTCTATTCTAACATAACTGATTTTAATTGAATGTCCAAATTACATTACTTGCTTATTCCCTTATGTCAAGTAAAACAGAAACAAATAAAAGCACCAAAACATACATAGCTCATGAAAGTAGGGTTCTCCTCCCTCTCAGGACTGTTTCATTTTCAAATCAAAAGCAATATGCAATTTCAGGCCTTCCCAAAGGGCCCGAAGAGAACCTGAATGTCCATTGTAGATCAGGCACATACAAAGCAGAATTCAACATAAATGCTACTAATGCATCCAACTTTAAAGTGTATAGAACAGTGTTTGAAGCCAAATAAATCCAGTTTAAACTATGTCAAAAATGGGTTGCATTGTACTGTAGCACTCAATAAATACTGGGTCATTAAAAAGGTCAGTGAAATTGTTCCAATTAACCCAGATCTGGAAAACAGTGTGCAATTTTTTGGTGACATTTTGCTGATAAGAGTTCAAGAAAAGAAGATTATATAATATTAATCAGGGAGCAAATGTATTTTCTGACGTTTCCAATTCCAATTTAGAAGAGAGTTTGAAGTGCATGGATTTTGCCTGTCATGGTTGAAAATGTGGAGTAAGACCTTCATGTACCTAGAGATTAAATGAATATTTTAATGTAAACACTACATTCAGTTTGAGAGATGAGACAAGGAGACACTGGTAACTACTTTGACAGCTCAAGGTAAGTAAATGCAAAGTTAATGTATTTCTTGGCTATTATTTTAAAATGGGAGAGGGAGGAAAACTTTCAGGAGAAAGGATCTGTAATCAGGCAGTAACCTCAACAAAGAGATGATTCAGCAAAGCAGTTTAGTAAAAACATCTCATTTGGGAAAACAAGGCACTAAATATGAGGCACTAGCACCACTTCCAGAAAGGGATGTGGATTCTCTGCTCCCCAGCCGAACACTTACAGCCTCACTCCCCCAGATTTACATCCATCATAATGTGTCATCAAACTAAATCCAAAAAACCCCCATTAATTCTACTTCATTTATATCAATTCTTGATGACTACAGCTACTCCAAATAACTTCTGTGAGATACTACTGGCAGACTTTAAATGTCCTAAATTCAGAAAATGAACTGGTTTTTCCTTAGCTAGCTGGCTGTGCTCTGTCCTCTTGTCCTACAGCTGTGACAAACCTTCCATGACACCACCTACTCACTTCAAAGCCTCACTGAGCAACTGCATTTCTGAGCTGTAACACTCTTTCAGATAATTTTTGAAATTTTTGTCAACCAGGAGTTATCAAAAGTTCAACCAGTTTGGGAATGACCAGGTTATTTAAAAACTCATCAAGTGTAATAAGCTTCATTACACTTCATAAGTTTTTGCAAAGAAGTGTTTTGCAGTTTCCTTTCAGCAATAGAAATAATATTGTGAATCAATTATTTTCATAGATTTCACAATTATTCATACTTCCTTATCCCCTATTTCATTAATTTGAGCCCATATTTTAAGCCTCTTTTAAAGCAACCCTTCTTGAATGTAATTTGACCTTTTTTAATGGATCTGTGTCAAGTGAGTATCTCACCATTGCAATCCACAATAAAATGGCTCATTAGGCAATACTAGCATAATTTTGGTTAAAACCTGTAAATTTTGAAACAGAAAATAAAAGTAAGGCACAGCTAAACTTTACTGAATCTTCTGATGTGTGAACTTCTGATTGCTCCATGCAATACACATATATGTGTGTGTATCCATATATATACACACCTACAACATAATCTGATCACATGGGTGCCCCAAGCATGAGAGATTCCCTCAAATACTTAGCAAGATGCTTTTCCAACTTCAGCTTCCTGTCCAGACAATTTTGAGAATTAATCTGAGCTTTCTTCAGCTACCAGATGCTACTTTTTGCCACTGCTTTGGATCAGCCTTTTCATGAGCTGATTTTAAGGTGGCAAATGTTAAGTACATTCACAATGTTATATTATACACAATATTAAAATTCTATATACAGCTGTCTGTCTTTAAAATGTGGGTTTATTCTCAATGCCTCCGTTTTCTGACAGCATACATGCATGTTTTAATTCTGTAAAACAAAGAAGCCCCTTTGCTGATGTCCACCTTTAAATCCCTAAAATCAGCCATCCTTCTAGGGCAGCATTATTGCTAAATGCAAAGTGCAATCTTCTGAACTTGATGCTGAAGTTCCAGGGTGCTGCTATATGGCCTGCACTGTGCAAAGGTTCAGCTCACATAATTATTATTATTCATTGCTTGTAGTGCCTAGGAGACCTAATTGTGATAATCCCCTCTGCACTTTAAACTGCATGACCCTTTGATTTTTTTAATAGAAGGTTAAAAGAAGAAACAAATTCCTATAGAAGGAGAAGGGAAAACACATTCTGAAGAAATTGGGGCAAGAGACACGAGTATTTTTTAAAAATCATTTTAGCAGCACACAAGCATGAGTTTGAAATGGGGTATGAAAGAATTAAGAGTGTGAGTTAGCTGTGACATTAGAGATTGAAAGGAAGAAGTGATTAGGGTTAAAAGAGATCAAACAACAAAGACTTACTGCCAAAACAATTTTACAAATTTATTTGAAAACTCCTTAAACACTTCTACTAACAAAATAAAACTACTGATAATACCTGAAGTTTGTTTGCTTGTTTGATTGTTTGACATGCACTGACATAGAAAAGACACATTTTGAAGTCCTAGCTTGTTTTTCCAATCAGGAAATGGTCATTTGAGAAAACATCATTTATTAGCTTCCTAAATGACCCAATTTCTACCTGACCTCTATGCACATGATGAAAGACAACAGGCAACTCCTCAGGCATCCATTACCACATCACCATCAACAGGCAAAACATTCAGTTGCAATATGAAGGGTAAATACAGTTTGCAATATTTTTACCCCGAAGTCCCAATTCCAGTTGACTTTATGTCCTGAAATGTCCAGAGACTGCCAAACACCTTCCTGATCATGAAGTTAAGTATGTGCCAAGAGCATTAACTTTGATCCAAGCTATTCAAAATTGGTATGAAAACACAATTTCAACTATTAAATACACATTCGGTCTATCCTGACATCTCTACCAGAAGATACTGACTCCACTGGGTAATGGTGAAATATGAATTAAAGCTGGGAAGTAAGAAAAAATCTCCATGCCTGGTGGGGCTTTGTCCCACCCTGTCCATATCACTTGTGCATATTTTCAGTTACAGCACAGTGACTCTCGTGAATATAGTCAGACTCCCACTGAAAAGGGCATTAAAGATTTCTAGGGTCTGAATCATCACTGGAAATAAAAGAGAGAGTCAATGTGACTCTTGCAGTGGAAAGATCTGTTACCTTTTCACAGCTGTCATGTTCAGAACAAAAGAAATATTTAGGCAGATATATTTCTAGTCCAACATTCTCATCTTCATTTTAAAAGTACCCCAAGTGTAATAAGTCCATAAATTGGTCCTTGATCACTTCCCTACTTGGGAATATTTAGGGGTTCCAAAAGTAATCACTCAAACCAATGAATGGTAGAACAAATTGTCATTTCAGGAACTAATAAGGAGAAGAATGGAAGTTACTGTTTAATCACAGTAAAGAGCACCATTTAGATACATGCGGGGGGAAAGGGAAAAAACCAAATCCCAACCAAAAAACTCCCACTTAGAAGTTTCTTCTCACTTTGCTTCAATGAGAGAAGGAATCCTATCACCTCCCCCAAATCTCAGATTCTGACTCCAAGAAACACACTCCTGAACACATTTCACTGATTAACAGAACCTTCCACTCCTACCCAACTACATTTCAAAATAGAAACTGATTCAGTTTCAGTCTTAAAAAATGCATAAACCACATTTGCTTCAGAGCAATCCTTATTTTAAGTGATAAGCCTACCCATTTTGGTGTAAGAAAGAGAACATCACAAAATCAGTATTTTCTTATCTGTTTTTACTTGTTCTCTAGACAATCAATAAAATAAACCTTTGGGAGAGGCCATATTTTCTTGTTCCTAGAGACAACATAAAATCTATTCCAAATTTTTGTAAATGGTCAATAATTATAAAGTATTAATAAATTTATACATTATATGAAAAAGAGGTCAATCTATCAAATTTGAGAAGCAAAGTACCACAGTCATGCAGAGAGTTGGGAAGCACTTTCACATACGGAAATTTTCCAATACCTCCAGCTTCAGTGTTTTACTTCCCTCTTCCCTCCACTTTTACACTTAAAGGTCACAGCAAACCTGCTGCTCAGTAAGGAGAGATGGGCAGAGCCCTTTTATTCCTAGGGCCAGCACACAAGGTGCATCTAGAAAGGAAGATGAGCCACAGATATAAAATGTCTTGTGCGTTACAGTAATTTCCCAAAGCAAAAATTCAGTGTAAGGTGCATTTTCTCTGAAGACTCTCTGGTATTACCACCATAAAAAGAAGATGGGTCGTCCAGAAACCCATCAGTAACTCGAGTGCTGACTTCCTTGGTTCACTTCAGTTGTTGGTATCAGGTATTTGACAGTGAAAGCTCTGTAGGAAGTCAGCTCCAAAGTAAACTGTGACATCTTCTCTCAGTCACTGTTACCATGAATTTAGTAAATTCTTTGGTGGGGTTGTATTTGAATAGGTATTCTATTCCTGTTATTCTGAATTCAAGTTAAACTATAAAACAATGTTCATTGAGCTGTCACTCAAATTTCTACTAACTAAAACATTTCTGGGTACTTCCTCAATTTCATCATTGTGTCTACCAAATCAAAACTTCTTTAGGGGTTTTTATATTGACAATATTCAGAAGTAATTTGAAATTGATTTCTGCTTTAACAGTGGAAAAGAATTGCAGACAAAACCTTCACAGTGGGTTTTAGGAATATTAACATACACACATCAATTACAAATACAGTTACTAATATTGCTACATTTAAGGTATATGCATGTAAGGTGCAGATTATAGTATTAACAAGCAGCTCTCCTATATACATGTACATTTTTAAAAAGAGAATTCAGTCTATTTAGCAATTCACTAACAAAGCTATTCCTTAGCTCATCCCTGCCATAACCTGCTCTATTCAGAAACATATGGGAAAAGACATTAAATAACCAGTGAAAACCATGGACTTCTGGTATTAGTGCTACACATTGCATACCCCTATTCATTATTCCACCTCCCTTGTTTAATCTATCATTAAGACTCAGTGACCCTACACTAAATTTAAAGCAGATCCTTCCTTCCTCCCATGCCTAAATTCACATACTTTTCTAGTTGGGGATGCCCTCAAGTATTAGCCACTCTACAGGGTTTCTCTAATCTCAGCTCTGAACTATGTTGTGCTATAGAAGCAAGAAATTGCTGGTTTACATCTTTAACTATGGAATCTTCCACCCAAAAAATCCCCTCCTTTACTTAATAAGATAGAGGAAAATCTTTCATGTAGAACATATTCAACATGTTTAAAAATTATATATTTTCCTCTATATGATGTACAATAAAAGTTATAATGCATATTATTTTAAAGCACTGCTTCCCTGAACTTGTGTCCCAAATATAATTGCACTGGAAACAATTTTAAAGCTTTCAAAATTTATTGTTACATTGTAGAAAAGCTGGATCTTTATTTGTATCCAAAGTCAATATGAAACAGGCTTCTAATAAACATATTTTTTAAAAACAAAGCAAGAGAATGACCAAATACCAGACATTTGACTTGGTTCTGTTTTTTAGCATAGGAACTAAAAACATACAAAAATATTAAAACCTCTATCTCTCTAACTGACAGGTTTCAGGGTAACAGTAATGGCAGCACAGGTGAAAAGATACCATAAGATTTCTGAATGAGGGACAAGAATCTTTATTGTTGCCATCTATAGTATTTGCCAACTGTAGCCCTGCCTTCCTCTACCACAAAAAGGTGAACATTGATCTGCACCACTATTTTAAAAAATTAAAGGCACTAAGACTGTGAGTGAATCAGAGATGAAATTCCATTGAGTTGACAAAATGAGTCAGGCAAAGGTACAATGCAAATATAGATTTTTATAGCTATCAAAAGAAGCCATACAAATTTGTTTTGGTGTCCTGAGTAATTCTACTTTTAGTGTATTTAAAAATATTTAACCACATTTCCTCAGAAAATAGAGATAAGTTGAAAAAAGCAGCTGCAGCCTGGACAAATAGCCCAATCTGCATTCTCTCTGGCTCTTCTTTCTTTCCTTTAAGTCTTTTCCCCAAACAAGTCAGTACTTGAACAATTACATATGAGTCATATGTACTTGTAGAATACAAAAAGTTGATGGGAAAAGCAAATTAGTAAGATTCAAATTGTCAGGTTATCAGATAACAGTAAAATATTAGGAGAGTTAAAATAAACACACTAAGCCAAGAGCAACACTAGAAAACCTGAAGTCTAAGTTCTACACAGGGGCAGACATGGGAAGATGAAGGGAAAGTGTTACTGGAGAGTGAAAATAAACAGTAACTGTGAAATCTATGGATCAATTCGAAGACAAAAATTATCTGGAAGCCTATCAAGTGAGGAACTTTACTTTACAAACAGCAAGACTTTCATAAAGAAAAGAAATGCTGCTAAGGTCCCAGTCCTGCAACCTCTGGTTCAGGCATTTTTCCTGAGCTGGACTGGCTTCCAGACCTGGACTGCCTAAATCAAAAATATAAGAAGCTGACAATATTGAAGTCTATGATATTGAAATCACATTTTCCTTTAGAATTCCAAAATATTAGAAGAAAACTACATTATCTTGTTTCTCTAAAAGGAGTGCACAGCTGAGTCTCTCTCAATACAATGAGTTTATTTGCTATATCTTCAACAGCAGCCACCTTCATGAATAGTCTGCTCTGAGTGACCCAGAAACACACAAAGCTATTCCAAAAAATGATGGAAGAGTCACTATTTCTTGAATAGATCACTAAATGAAATTTCATTAGTGTTTGACCAAAACACTACAGGAGTTACCTCTTCTGCAAATTTCAGTCACAAAGCTCACCATTCATTTGCTGCAGAACAACAGAAAACTTAATGTTCTTCTCAGAAAATGGGCTAATATAAAGTTATTCTGACCATTTTCGCTATTCTATTGTGCAAACTTGTCACCTCACTAAAATGGAAAGACTTGAATAAAGGTTAACTTAATTAATTAAACATATGTATTCTTTTCTCCCCACTTTTCTGTCTTACCTTGACATGCAATTCTATATCTATTAAATAAGCAGTAAACACTTAAACGCTATTCTATTTAATGACAAAAAATGTAAAATTACAGATTTGTGAATCTCAGCAACTCATTTTCTCCAAAACATCCCCAATACTGCAAAGAATTAACATAGTCTTCATTAGAATTCCTTTATCTAAAATAAAACTAGAAACTATGTATTACAAAAGAAGATTCACAGACAACAAATATTAAGATCTGAAAAGATCTATTCAGCTCAAATTAACACATTCCCATAAATCAAAGCAAAATTCATCCTCACGTTCATTCCTGTTACAGAATTGTCACCTCAATAGCCAATAAAAAGAAAGAACTAATGAGGTATTTCAGTATCTCCCAAAGAAATATTTTCAGCTCTCTTTTTCTTTTAAGTGCTTGAAAGGAAAAGAGTAATGAATTGCTCCCACACAGTCTTTTTATTATTCTGTTACAGCAACAAGAGAGTTACACCAAGTCTTTATCTTTCACATAGTCCCAGATATCTTTTTGTCTCACTGCAACAATGACAAAGGAAGCAGGCCAGGAAGAACAGTTATTTATCAGCACCAGGGAGGTGCTGCTTGAAGCAGCAAATGTCCTTGTTTCTACTAATGGCTAACAGGGTGAGATGACAGATTTACTGGGTAACTAAGTAATATCTGAGAGCTCTGCACTAATATCCAGACAACAATCCAATATACCTTGGAAATAAGTTTCCACAACAGACAAGGATCTAGACTTCTACCAAAAAAAGCAGGTCATTCAGTTGTATCCTGAGGAGTTTCCAGGACTACTTCTCTCTTTTAGGATGAACATCCCCTGCTGGAGACAAGAAGCATCCTCTAGCCCTGAAATCATCCACATTCATCAATGGGACCATGGATTTGAGATGGGGAAGAAAAATCTGTTAAATTCCAGCAATAACAAGCTGGAAACTTGAAGAAATAACTGAGATTTCACTGGTCACTCACCTGCACAGAGACTATGCCCTGGGCCTAAAGTGTTTCAAACAGGACAGTGAAATCATAATCACTTCTCTCATGATCTACATTAGAATAATTAGAAGAAAATTAATTGGAGGCACATCCAACAGATCAATCTGTGTAACAGGCAGGCTAAACAGACTTAAGGACTTGAATATATTTATTAGCACTTTTTTTTGTTGTATGTGGAAATAGATCAGCCATCACTAACCACAACCTGGACAGTTTTGAAGATATCCTCCCAGGCTGCTGCTTAGAAATTCTCTGAATCAATGGGACCCACGGCCCTTGAGCACTCACACAGATGCATAAGAAGGGAATTTGCCTTTCCTGACAGGCTGAGGAAAGAGAGAAGTCAGGAGTCGGATCACTTATTAAAGTGTGATCACCACCATGACACTGTGGTGTGTGAGGCTTAAGCACACCAATATCAATTATCAGTAGCAGCTGAAAAACATTTCATAAAGAGCTTGTGATCCTGCCAGTGAGCTGGCGCTTACCAACCATCAGAAAAGCGTCAGGCAGCTATGGATGTATCCAGTCACATGGAAGGCAAGACTGATGACAATAAATTTGGTGAATTTATGTTGCAGACTTGTGTTTTTAAGTAACATGTGCAAGAACAGCAGTCCTGACTCAATAAGAACCAAAAAAGTTGAGTTACAATGTATACAGACAGGAATCTGGCACAGAGTGACCTCCTCCAGCAGCAAAACCAGCTCAGCAACATTAAAACTCTCCACTTGAATACAAAAATAAAGGCTTTTGGACACTCTGCTTTAAAGGTAAGTATCATCATCTTGTACTGACTTTGGATATTTCAAATAGTTTCTGTAAAATCCTCTTTCCTTGAACTAAGAGGCCATCACTAAAGCCCAATGGATGAAAAGTCCCAGAAAAGGTTTGCCTGCAGATGTGTCATGAAAACGAATTCCTGACAAGCAGGAGGAAAACATTTGGCAGGAATGGCAGAAAGCCAACAAGAAGCTAAAGAGCTGCTGGTCATGGTGTCACACTGACAGGCATTTTAAATTGTAATTCCAGAACAGGAGAAATGGCTGGAATCTGCCACCAAAGCTATGGAGAAAATGGAGAGCTGAGACTGGAAGGGAATTAAGTCACCCCTTTCCAAAATTTTCAAAACTGTTTCAAAGTATGAGAGATCAGCTATTAAATGAAAGCTCGGCTATGGTGGCTTTGGCATAATCCAAGGACTCTACCATGATTTGCAAGGAAGCCGTGAAGCAGGAAGTCATTCAAAGACATCTGCAGTTAGTTCTGCCACACAACTCTGACCTTGCTGTAGACTCTGCAATTGTGGAATCAACCTATGACTTAAGAAAAACCCTCCGTCACTCAGTGAAATTCAAAAGTTCAGTTTTGTAAGTGATGAAAAAAAAATCCTGTTTCTAGATTTTGGTATACAGGTAATGTCAGAAAAACAGGAAGCTTCTGGTTTTATCACCACCTCTTTGAGACTGACATTCCAGATCTGATCCGTGGAAATAGATCATCAAAAGACTAGAATCTGGGATGGAGATTTTGAGGATATGCTAATGTCACATTATCTTGAAAATGTTACAATTGCATGAGAGACATTAGCCTTGGGAAAGATGTAAAATCACCCTGTAAGAAAGCTGCAATGCCATCCAAATGAACAAGATGAATAGTAGAAATTACAACCTTACTCTTTTGTTTTTCAGTATCTGCCTCTGATTTAGAAGATCTTAAGGCATTTTTACCAAGCAGGGATAGAGGAGGATAGAAATGCACATTTCAGAATAAAAACTGTGTAGAAATACTTGCAAATTAAATGCCTCTTTTTACTTTCATCAGAGCTTTCCTTTCAAAAAAGAATCAATAAAGCTTCAGAAGAGTAAATCATGTGCAGTTTGTTCTTCCTGCATCAGCATCAGTGCCAATTAAATTCTGAACCTTAAATCTTTATTGTTTCCTATTAGCTGCTAACTAGAAGGAACACAGTGATTTTCTGAGATCCCAGGCTGAGACTTGCCACAGCAGCAGTTTGAAAAAAAAAATGATCTTGTTTTGACTTGTCTGCTGGGTAAACTTGACATTGAAGCTCCATGGTGGAAAATAAATACATAATACCAAGATGTTAATTTTACAGCAACACTTAACTCTTGTGACCACAATTAACACTCAGGGAGGGGAAAAAAAAAAGCCATTGACAGGTCTGCCTGGCTCCTGCTTCTGCAGCGCTTCCCAGGCTCCCTGTCAGCAGTGGCTCAGCCCCTGCACGAGCCAGGCTGGCACTGACCCCAGGGGCTGCCTTCAAAGCAGCACGAGGGGGAAGAGGGGAGCAGGGTGGCAGGGAGGGAAAAGCAGCTGTCAAATGACATTGACTCCCAGCTAGGATCCAAAACAGAAGCCTGAGAGCAAAGGGCTGCTGAGAACAGCTCATCCTCTCCTCCTCCCTCTCCCACCCTCAAGCTCTGGGAACACCTCTAGAGGAGGGCAGGACATGAGAACAACAGTTTTGAGAGGGCTACCTCCTATTTCTGAGGCAGGATTGGCCTTAGAATTATGATGCTTCATTTGTTATAAAATGACCAAAATGGTGCATTTTGGGAATAAAGCTACATTTGTTTTGCATCAACACTGCTCCAAATCCCTCACTCCACTCCCTGAGAGCACAGAACCACTCTTGCAACACTGAACTTCTCCAAAATACCATGAACCTCATGATACAGTACTCTTACATCTTTTCCAGAACAGTGACATTTACCACTACACTGGAAAAAGAACTAAAAGAAAACCCCAAGAATTCATAATTTTAACAGCATGGGTAGAGAAATTAACAGTGTGAGCATGTTTCTATTTATGATATGAATATTAAACTTTCTAGTAATTTCTAATGTATCAAGGTATTACTTTCTAGCAATTCCTAATACTACACTTAAATTACCAAGCAGTCAAAGAAGAAAGTGAAAAACAGACTTTTTTTCATCCTATTCCAACTGCATTACAGTAAGCTGGCAACGATTCACAAATGGGAGAACAAAAGTATGCAAGGAATTAAGAAAGAGCTTTTAAAAAACCTGAGAAGTTTTTTTTTTTTTTTTTTTTGTCTGTGGAACCATCCAAAGTCAAAGGATGGATCCAAAGTCCTTTTGGTTGAAGAAGAAAGTCATCATGTGAAGATGACCTAAAGAAATCCCTAAGGGACATTAAAACCTTGAAGAACAAGCCAGCTTTTTTTACTTACTCACTAACATAATAAAGATAACAATTTGTTACATGAAATCAATAAAGACTGTGAAATCAAAATGGCAACCTCAAGAAAGGCCAACTAACTACTGACCAAACCTAACCAGATCCAAGGACGTAAATGCCTATCAAACCTTAATAATTAAGTGATAAATCCCTTTAAATCAATATATTTGGAAGACTAATTCAAAATTACTTAAGAAACAGATAACACTCAGAATTAAAATACAGAGCACATAATGTGTAAACACTAAGCACAAAAGTTTATTAATTGTTATATACTTCTCATGTATTTGCACTACACTCATATTTCAAATGCAAATATTAATTTGGAGAGAAATACCTACTGTATATGCACACACTGAAACAGTTTGCTCAGCTATACTGCATCAATGGTTGTTTGACAAGTTATAGCATCACAAGCTGCTCATTTACTTATTCAGCTACTCTCTCTGGTTTTTCCTTGAGAATAAATTAATAAAACAGATCCATATTAACAGCTTCTCCTCTGAACCACAAGGATACTTAGTTATGCAAATTCCATGTATAAAATTTATACCAACAAAATGACATCAAAAATGTAAAACTAATTCCTGTCTAATTCCTAAGAATGTGTAATATTTTTAACTATGACAATTAACACCTGCAATAAAAATTTAGTTGATAGAATTTCCATTACATAGTCACATAATAATTAGTGAAAATTCAGTCTCTGAAATATTAACGTGCACTATACTGACACACAAGAACAGCTTTCAAATATAATTCAACACACAAACATTCTGAAAAAAAAAGCATAAAAAGAACAATACTTTAAAAGTTTCTGACTTACAGTATTTTATTCTGTATTGCATTGTAAGGACAAAATAGTACTTAGAAAAGTTAGGCCAGATATTGATATTTCATTTAAACAAGTAGAAATTAAGAAATTCGTAAAAGCTATTCTCATTAAAACCTACAACATTCAATAAAACAGAGGACAAAAGGCAGAAATGAGAAAGCAGTACAAAAGAAAACATGTATGTGAGGAACCAAAAAAATTAAAGAAACAGAAGGAAAAAAAACTGAAAAAGAAGTTGAAAAAAAAAGAAGAGAAAAAGATACTGTTTACTAAACAAGCAAAAGGCCTATAGAGTTAAACATTCAGTTGGGTGACCGTCAGATTTTGTAAGTCATATCTGAGTGATCCTAGATCTGACCTAAAAACTGACACAAGGCAAAAGACACAAAATGAGAACTGAAATTGATTTTCAGTTCTCATCTGATACCAATGTCGTGAGACAACAGATGCTTATTTCAGACTATGCTAAAATTATCCTCTACTTCAAACAGTTTGCACTCAGGCTGCAGAACAAACATTTAATCTCCAAGCTTTATTGTTCCTCAGTTCAAACTGATCTTAAGAAAGAAAATTAACAAAACACAATGCTAATGTAGTTCTCTAAGGGGAAAACTGTTTCTTTTTGGGGTATTTAAAAAGCTTGTCTTACTGCTCATGGTGACTCTTTGCATGCCTACTCTGCAGTGAGTTGAAAACATCCATATACATTTTCCACTCAATCTTTCACTTATTTGTTCCTATTCAAGAAGAATTCCACCACCTCTGTCTACAAAACTGTTTTTTAAATACACTGTTTCTGCTACAGTGGAGGCTGCCCAGTGCTGCAGGATTTGAAAATATTGATTTGCACCAAGGGACTGATGTAGATCCAGCCCTTATAAAATGGAACTGCATTGGTGTTTCACTTCAAACACACTCTTAATCTTAAACCTCCCACCTGCCCAACTTACTGCACACTTCAGCTTGGAGGATGAAACAGTCTGAGCAGGCAAATCAATTAGTGTTAAGAGCAAAGTGAAAGAGAACATGCACAGTTCTGAGATTTCCATTAATAAGAAACATTCAATCCACAGGACCAGCTAGAAATGGACGCTGCAAAAATGCCAAAACAGAAAGATATCAGAGATCTTTCCCATAAACAGCTTTTCTCTGCAGACCTCTTACTGCACCGTCCTCTGAGCTAATGCAGACACAGCTGTGAGCTGCAACTTGGTCTGTGGGAAGATTTAAGGAGGAGTTTCATCTCAGTCTAATGCTCTTAGCACACCAAAAAAAAAGAAATTTTCAGCTCACCCCAAACCTCAAAGAATGATCTAGAGAATTTACATATTTTCCACTGGCCTCACAAGAGCCATCCCTGAAAAATTAATGTGGACCTGCCTGACTTGGCAGTTTACCTCCTGTGTCAGGGTGAGAAGTTTCACTGTATTGCTTTGTACTACCAAAAAAGTGTCCTCTTCCACTCTTCTCTTGCTGCTTTTTGTGAATATCAGAGCTCCTCCATTTTGTTTGCCTTAGTCCTGGCCCAGGCTGCCCTGTGGTCAGAGCTCTCAGCTGCAGTCTGGTCTTTTCTCTGCCAGCCCAAGGTCAATGCAAAGAATAAAGAAGAGCCAAGACCTTTTAAGCAGAGTGGGTGAAAGAGACTGTTAGTTATAGGTGAAATTGTCAACAGATAAAAGCCTCTGCAGATTAATCCAAGCACTTCTTACACTCCCCACTTTTGAATTATTCAGGAATAAGTCCTTCTTGCCTTAAAAGAGGAACTTTGTGAGTAAGTGCAAACAGAAGTTCATGCAAGACACAGAGGGGAGATGTTGAACTGAAATTCAGCTTACAGTCACAGAGAAATTAATAACAGGACACAAACACAGCTCACAATGTTTCTTAAATAAGAGTCACTGTATTACAGTTGCTTAGTTCAGTAAAAGGTAGCGTGTCATGAAAAATGAGTGAAATAAGACAAATATAAAACCTTTCTGTTTCTCCTAAAAGAAATTGCAGAGATATTTGGGGTGCCCTGATGCTGTTAACAAAATAACTAAATTAGGTCAGTCCTTGGGTTGTTGGTATTGGAGTAAGGTATGCACAGCTCTGCCATTTGATACCAGACAGACAGACTTACACTAGTACACATTTGTAAGATCCCTCTTTCTTATATAGAAATTGTAGAAAAATAGCAAAACATCCTTGTTCTTTTTACTCCTCTTTCCCTTTTTTAATTGGTTATTTGTTTCCAATATTGTGAAGATCCTCAGCTAGTTTGTACTTCCAAATTAAATCACAATTTCCAAGAGACCCTATTGGGCATTAGGCACACCAGATAACAACTACTGGATAGAATCACCTTCTTGGGGATGAAGGAGTGTGAGAGTTAAAGTCTTGTACACCAAATCTCTGTTGTTTACACCTCCCTCTTCACTTCTCTGCACTTCCCATTAATCAGAGTTTGACCAAAAAAAATTCTGCCTTCTAACCAAACCTAAGCCTTTTTCTTTTTAACCTGATGTAGTAAGAAGTGATTCATGAACACATTCCTGGTTATTCACAAAGTTCTAGTTCCCTAAATATAATAACAACAAATAACATAATAAAGTAACAACAAAAAGCCTTGGGTCATTGCTCAACTCCCTTTCCAGGCAGCACCCACCCCAAAATTCTTTTCCTCATCTTTTCACAGGGCCTGCTCTGGATGGTGTTTTCTTGACACTGCTGGTTGTCCTTTACTACCTATTTCTTTTGTTTTTAAATAATTTTAACAGTCAAACAATACTTTATAACAGTAGCAACAGGAATCTCAGTGTGATTTTTTTCGGGGCAGTCACACACGTGTGATTTTGGGGTGAGAAACCAGCTGGTTTGGGTCACTCATGGTCTGAGGAGAAGCACATCAAGCAGAAACCACTGAAGCCAATGGTTTCATGCACACAAAAATGGCAACACTGGACATACATGTTGGGCCATGTGGGGTTTTTTGTTTGGTTGATTGTTTTCCTAGGGTGGACATCAAAACATTGTCTACTTGAGCTCAAAAGAAGCAGAAAAATTATCAATTTTTTTTTTTTTTAATACAAGCTCTGTTGATCTGGAGAAACAGAGGAGGGCACTGAACACAGAGCTTCTCCTTCTTCCTGTGTAGAGGAGCAAGTTCTGCAGAACTGGGAATTAGTCTTTGGCCAGAAGATTGATGATCTGATCAAAAATGTGCAAATTTCATAGGGGAAGACACTTTTGGTGTGCTCATGTCCTGTGAACATTGTCCTCAGAGTGTCCAAAATCAACTCTGCTGATCTGACATGCAGGTAACCCCAAACTTCACTCAAGCTGACAGATCTTGTGGCAGCTGCTCCTCTTCTGGCAGATCTGGTTTTCCTTTCCATTCTTTTTAAGCCCAGTTTGCCCTTATGGCTTTGTCTGGCTGTGTTTTAATTAGTTTGCCTCCACCATATCCAGAGGAGGTTGAGCTTGAGGAACATCTGTACCCTATTTTTATTTATTTCTATGTGACCCCAACAGTGGATGCAGTCTCAAATAATTTCTTGTGCCATGTCTACTGTGATGCTCCTCTAGTTGGAAACTGGGCAGTTTGATTTGTCTAAACATTAAATATGGATATTTACACTACAAGTTTGTATCATTTCTGCTGTCCACCATCATCCCCATGTAACTTCCACCATCACTGCTTTCAAAAGAAGGTAAGAGTAAGTTCACTTTGGTCTGCTAATCTAGGCAGGGAAAAATAAAAGTAGATTTGAGACTTGGTACAAACCCAAAAATTGTGATCAAACTATATAGTTAATAAATTGTTTGTCTAAATCTTTCATGTGTGATGAAAGATTATTATCATAATTCATTAGCAAATTACAGACTTTGTAATGCAGGCAGTCACAAATTTGGCTTTGTATCAATCAGTTGAGACCAGCTGGGTAGAAATTAACACAACTCTGGGATACATAAAATGAAGTGCTCTTTCATTTTCAATTCACTGGAAACTTTGAAGGAAAGAAATGGAAGCCCTTTCAAAAATGTCAATTTTCCCTGCTTTTTGTAAATAATTCCATTCCACTGTAGAGATACAGAGATACAAATAAACATATATGGGATGTATGTAACTGAACACCACAGAAACTGCTCAATCAAAATAAATTTATATTAAAAGCAGTGCACTTTAAAAAATCCTTTCATTTTTTCTGAGACAGTCATACACATTAGTGATCACCAGAATTATTAAACAAACACAAAAGCTAATAGCCAAGCTACTCATAAGATACAATATTGTCAAAATTCCTGCTCTGAGCTCTCCCAGTCTGCCAAATGACCTTGTACAAAAATGCTTGTTTTGATTATGTCTCCTTTGCCTAAGCTACAAGGCTGTGTATAGTGACAGCTGCATTTGGGAGCAACTTAAAACAAATTTTATCTTAGTGCCACCTAATCCAGAGCCTGGTACAAGCAGCATGGAAAAGTCAGTGTCAAAATTAAACAATGAAGGCTTTTCTAGGAACAGATGCTTTTTCCCTGCAGCTGTAAAAACCTTAAAACAATCCTATGCCCCACTGTCTGGTCACGCAACTACCACAAAGCAAGGCATAAATTTTGCCACTTATTGCAAATATTTGCTGAGAGCTGCTATAACCCTTTTTAAAAACAGTAACAGGGATTTCTTGTGGGTGATTATGAGGCCATTTTATCCTTTAAATGAGTGCAAGGCTCTCCAATTTATGCCCACGATTCCTGGTACAAAATCAGAAATATAACTTTTCAAATTCACATTTTACACAGATATAGGAACAGAACTGAAAACCCCTAAGGAACAGGTTTACTACAGAGACGGTGCCCGTGTCACTCAGATGTTATGGATGAGAAAAACATTATTAATTCACAGTTGGAACAGCAACTGAGTGCTTTCTTTGCATAGTAATTACAAAGCAATGTAGTGCAGCACCATCATTACAATGCAATCAAGATACTTTTGACCATTTTGGTGTTGTAAGTCCACAACCACTACTTTAAATATCCTTATCCCCACAACTATCCAAAAAATTACCTCCTTCTATTCAGTGAATGCAGAGATAAACTTCAAGCTGAAATAGCAGCTCTTAGGAAACAACTTCTGTAACTTAATGAATATAAGTAAATCCTCAGTTCCCAATTAAGTGAGCAATTTACAATGTCAAGCATGTAGTTACGCTCCATATGAACTGATGGGGATTTTAGATTAGCTTCTGTTGTGTATTTAAAAGTGATAGCACCAACATGATTTACATAAGTAAAATATTTTCAAATATTTTCTCACCAAGCAAGCACTCTAAAATTGTGAAGTGTTTCCTTTCTTACTCAAGTTAAAAAAAAAAATCAACTTTTCCCGAACAACAGTTCATTAGCACCTCACTATTTATAAGTATAATTGGGTTGTTTGATGAGAAAACATGAGAGAACACTGTGCCTACTATAATTTGCACAAATACAAATTTCATTGTTTGAAAACAAATCAGCAATTCAACGAATGTGTTTTTTTTAATATAAGTGTATATCATGCAATAATAGAAGTGATCATATTATAGTTAACACAGGATAGAAAGGTTAAACCGCGTTCTAAACCACTTTAATTTACAAGCTGTAAATTAATTTTTTTTAATTGCAAAAAAACATGCTAACTTGAATTTTTCATTTGTTATTCAACTAAATATAATTCACACAGATAACAGCACTGAGCTATTTAGCTACAGAGTGCTGCTTTCCCACTCTAAATAGCACAGGAGCTGGGGACAGAGCTGTTTAATATGTTCATAAAGCTGCTTAGGTTTTCTTGTCATTTCATGCTAACACCTTTTTAATAGCTAGCATTATGATAGAAGCCTTGCACAAAAATTCACCAACCCGAAAGTAAAACACAGCAAATATTCAAAATCAGAATAGCAAGCAAAGGTTTTAATTGCAGTTTTTTAAAAATTCAAGGTTTTAAATTAGGTCTTGATCCCCAAAATCCTTAGCATCCTTAAATTACATGAGCAAAGCCTTTCAATTCAACATGATTACTTCTAAAATAAGGACAACTCACATGACTGAGCATTTACAGAGCCAAACCCATAACCAAAATTATAACAATGACTCCTCATTATTTCCAAATTCAAATAAATTGATCCTTATCCTTTGAGAGTTTCTCTCCAACCCACCTTACACTTATGGATGGAGAGGAATAGAGATAGAGAAGGAAAGAAAAGAAGAAGAGATATAAACACACACACACTAAGCTGAGTGCTGACAAACTGAACGTTAACAGATGTGTGACTTCTAATTAGTTATAATAATCTGTGCTATTGGAACCTGCCTCGCCTTCCCTTGCAAATCAAACAGCCTCCTTTGGAGTTTAAAACTCTCTGGGTGCTTCTAAATTTATGCAAGGAAAAAAACCTTGCTTTCAGCAAATTTTAGATAAACTACAGTGATAACTTTATGAAAGGAAAATATTAAATTATAATTATCCTAAACAGACACAGTCTTGTGAAACTAACCCTACATTCATATGAAAATACAAAGCATTGACTATAATGAATTTGATTCATCCTTGGACACAAAGCTTTACCACAGTAAACTCAGTCAACTGTTGCTCTTGCTTTTATATTCATAGTACTTAAATAGCGCACTTTAAAACAAAAAAAACTCCAATTGGCTTTTCATACATCCACCCTCCCCAAAAATAACGCACTTGAAAAACCCAAATGATATGAAAAGGCTTCAAGGCCTCTTTTCTCCTTTTCACAGCACTTTTTTTTTATTTCTGTTTGCAGTAATCTGCCTTTCACTTTCTCATTGCTACAGAACAAACGAGGAGGCTCAGCACTTTGAAAAGGGGGCTCAATGTGTAATGGGTCCACTAGAATTAATTTAGTTGCACCAAATCCATTGAGCAGTGAGGTTTTTTTCTCTTCTCAAATCATTTTGAGTCGGATGCAGCCCCCAGCCTTTGTAATTCTAGTAAAGCACTTAAAGTGCACAGTAGGTGTTCATCAGGACCATCTGGTCAAAAGCAAAACAAGCTGCTGATTTTGCCTTTGAATAGAATGAAGCAAGTGTGAATTAGTCTCTTCAATTAGCACTATTACAACCTGTCAAGTGCATATTGTAAAACAGGATTATTACAGTATTGGTCACCAGTGCAATTATTTACTCTCTGCCTTTTCTTGCATATAAAAATGTCCATGTTTACTAGTTTTTAATAACTGAAGATCGTTTCTTTAATGATATGCACGTCCAAACCCACCAAAATCAAATTACAGGTTATGAAACATATTCTGTCAGGAATATATTATGTTTCATAATTAAGTGAGAAGTAGTGCCCTTTCTTTATCTCTTATTGCTGTTTCTGTTGCAGAAAAAGAAAAGTAGTTATCTATATTTTTCAATGGGATATCTTCGAAACAGATCTCTTCAGTCAGGCATTAAGATATTTTAAGTGCCTAATAAAGTTATCACCGTTGAACAGGTACCTAAAAGGTATTTCCTCTTTATTTCCCAAGGAACTTCATCTAATTCCCAACACATGACCACTTACAGAAAGTTTATCAGGATTTCTTTCAGGTTCTAAATTACATTTTACGTTCGGAATGTGCTGGTTTTCTATAATACAAAGGCAAAAAACAAATCGAGAAGTTGATTTAGCTTTTTAAAAATTTTTCTCTCCTCACTGAAAAAGTCAAAGCCTGGCTTGCCAGCACATCCTCATTTAACCACTGCAGAACACTGAGGCAATCACAGTCACATTTAAATTATGTATAGTGCTGTCACAACTTGCTATAAATTGGGTATAATTTTAAGATGACAGATTTCTTTAAAAAACAAACTAAATGTTCACATTTCACAACAACATCCAGGTCTTGAGTACAATGAGTATAGCAATGTATTTTAATAGTTTCTCTGATACTAGGAGCATTTGAACAATAGAACGTTTGTGCAACTCCTATTAAATCCAAAAAGTGCTAGGTACTGATTTTTACTACAACAGTAGATTTCAACAATTTTAAAGCAAGCACAAAATGTCAAAACACAAAACAACTGTTTCTGAAATTATTAATATATTTACCGTATTTGGGTATGTCTATTTCTGGTAAATGTGTTTTATTGTAATTATTTTGCTACAGCAATAAAAAGAGTAACTTTATTTATCCATGCATTTCATGTCTCCATGTCAGTGTCTGACATTCACTTTGAATGATCTCACTCAGCAACAACTGTCTTGAAAATATTTTGTTCAGACACAAAAAACAGATCTGAAAAAGGTACAAGACGTTCAGCCAGATTATTTTTCTGCCTGCTGCAGGTAATTTCTCAGCTTACCTATATTTATATATTACATTTATTTAGGCCTTTTAAATGAAGCTTCTGCCTGCATGTTTATAATGGTGATTTTGCATCTTGCTTAACATTCATCCACTCGCGAAGAAAGTTTAAAGAAATTCCTCACAAAGGATTTGATTAGGGTCTGTCAACAGAGAATTTACAGTTTATCTCAGCCCAGGCAGTTGTGTGCACAAATAGTTCCTCCTCCTGCCTGGAGGGCTATTGGATACATTGCTCTCCATATTCCACCTTAGCCAGTGAGTCTGTGGGGAGCAGAGAACAAATATATTACCTAGCACAGGTGACAGGGATGCTGAGCAGGCAGCCCTGCTTAAGTTATTGGCTAAAGGAAGGGAATAAAAATCAGAGGCAGTTATGCAGAGGCAGCCAGTATTTAAAAACCCATCTTCTCTGCATTGTTTGCACAGATTTTATGTTCTACCAAGAATTCTAGTGCCCAGCACTTGCTTTACATAGTATTCTCAACTAGAATTTCCAGCAGTTACAAAATAAGATCACCAATCTGTGAGGGGACTGAGCACTCTGCATATTTAACTCATCCACCCTTTAGCGGCCACAGCTTGTGTACGCTGGATATTTTTGCAATCCTGCACGCAGGAATCACAAAAAGGCTTCAAAATCTGTATTGTAAGAGTAAAATAGACAAATGTAAAGTCCTTGTTTTTAATGGAGCAATCCAGTTTGTTAAAAATATTTGATTTTTTTCTGTGTCACTGATTAAAACAAAAAGTGCAGAGCACATTATTGTGACAAGAACTCAAGCCCATTAAGTTTTTCAGAAATTAGTTCGTCTGCTCCAGGATCAGAGCACAAACTTGCTTTTAACACACTTTTAAATATTCCCTTTTTGAAGAAGGCTTTCCTTCATTTCTGTAAAATAATAAAACTCCAACTTGCAAAAATGAAAAATAGTGGAAATGTTTATTTCTATATGAGAACAAGTTGGTAAGTATAGACAGAAAAGAAATTATCTTTAATGTGGCAATGCCTTGTAATAATTTAGCACGGAGCTTCTCAAACCTGAAGTTAAAAAATCTCCAATTTCAAACAGCCTTTATAAATTATTGTAGCAAAATGAAGAATGAGTCTTGAGACAGAAAACTCCATTTAGTCTTGTATTAGGAGTTCAATTTGTCAAATTGTCTTTATACAACTATGTAATACACTGGAAATGTATTCATTAACAGCCTCCTAACTGGCATAAAACCTACCAATTTCCAATTTAAAATGCAGATCATGGAAAAAAGTAACCACGATATTTCCCAGAACAGTATCTGCCCAGAATTAATTTAATATTACAATTTTACGAGAACAAACTGATGTCAGAAACCTGTGACACAGATTAACTTGTAATTTAGACCATCATCTTATTATTAACTTTCCAAGGTAACTACTCCCGTGCCTAACTCGAAAAAAAAATTAAATTGAATATACAGAATTTTTGAGAAGTTCCATTTATTTTTTTTTATTTCATTTCCAAAGATTCTGTATAAGTTCATGATCACAAAACAATTTAACTTATATTTTTAAGATGAGAAAACAGATCTTAATAAGTAAAGAGTTAGCTATTTTGATAAAGAATGTTAAAAAATAAAACAAAGGCATTTTCAAGGATCTTCCAAAATCCAACTATTAAAGTAACATGCAATCAATTTTGGAAGCAGACTTGAGCACTACGGCATCAGGCTTCTCTCAGACAATTTTTTGTCACATGGTTTCCCCTTTAACATAATTTCTTTGAGAAAACAATTCACCCAAATATCATTTACTATTAAACATGCATCCTAAACAATAAAAAACCAGAGAACTGCAGAGATAGTAGTTTAGGAAAGCACAGTTGGGAGCTCACTGGGCTTTGCATTTAATGCACTGCAAAACATTTCTGCCTTCTGAAAGGGTGGTGGGGTTGAGTTTTTGGTGTGAGTCTGGGGGGTATTTGAGACCCTTGGGTAAAAAAAAATCTATTCCTTAAAATCCTCAGTACTAATAACAACAACACACTGCACCAGCAGCCCTTGAGAGACAGTTGCACCCAACTGTGGCAAGAAGTAGAACATTTCTAGAATCTTAAATACTTCTTTTAATAATTGATGTAGTCATTTTGAATCTTTCTGCATAGGATATGGCGTGTGAGTAGATTGCATTAACACTGCTTAAACATTTCAACTTGTCAGTATGGCCAAGTCGATTTCTGAAATATTTGCTGTATTTTCCCATCGAAACAGTAATAAAGGTAGAATAAATATATGCCACTGCTTTATAATCACTGAACATTAATGAATATTTTATGTCTTTTTAAATCTCCCTGTTTAATTTAAAAGGGTGAAATTAAGTCTCCTCCCTGCAATATGCCAATTATCTGTAAATCAAACAATAACTTGGCCATTATAGTCCTTTTTGTTAATATACCAGAAGCTAATTTGAAAACACTGAGCAGCATTTTTAGGTAATAATTGAATAGTCCTTCCTGCCCTCTTGTGGTTGGCAACTGCATCACTGAGCTTCTCCACCGTTACAAAAATACACCAGGAGGAAAGTAAACTATTAATTTGTTAAAGTGTGAACAAGAGAGTGAAGAGGAAAAAAAATCTAACAGTCCCTGGAGAGGACAGAGACAAAGGAGATGAGGAATGATCCCACCGATTCCTCCAAACCACAAGGACTGCCTAGATTTGTTACAATGATTACTCTATGCTAAAAGAAAAAAAAATTAAATTAAGAAGCCATTAGGGAGTTAACATTCAAAACAGTGCTTGTTTTCTATAATTAGACAAATGTTCAGCAAGCCTTTTACCTCAGTGAAATCCCCAGGGATTTCCAGGAGCCTTTGCACAGACAGACACGTTCACCTGTTCAGCATCAGCTGCACAAGGGCCAGGGAGTTCCTTTCATTTTAGCCCCTTCACAATTTTATACACTCTATTGGGTGTGACACTCAATACAAGAAAGGCAAAGAAAGGTTTTCTGTTCATGTTGAAATGGTGATACGGTTTTTATTTTGGTTGTTTCAGAGAAAAATAATAATTAACTTTTAAATTATGTTTATTTCATATGGCAACATGATGACCATAACCTGCCATTACCAACAACCAAGAAAACTTCAGTGCATGTAAAGGCAGCTTGGATCCCCCTGGCACTGCTTTCTGGTTCCTTTAAGCCAGGTAAGACCCACCAGCAGAGTAAATAATGCAGCATTGATAACAGACCAAACAGACAATATATATGTATGTGTTTTCTTTTAGAATCTCACCATTTTAAAATTAAAACCACATATTTGGATGATTTATTTCCATTAATGTTCAAATTCTTTATAGAGAGTCAAAGCTCAGCCCTTCAAAAGTCAAACTGATTCAAGTATGTGTATTTGTATCACCACAAAAAGCAAAACAGAACTTACTATAGAATGTCTAATCATAAGAAATAGAAAACAGGCTTTCAAATGAGGGAAAGATCAGAATCTTAAGAATAGCAGGATTCACAATGAAAACAGTGATCATTTTTCATTGCTGTATGAGATATCATTCCCATAGTTAACATTACAGAACTTAAATTAATTCTGTCTACCACATCAGCATGCAACAAGAAAAACTTCAATAAAATCTGTTCAACCCTAAAAGACTGAGAGAAGTGTCAGACCAATAACAGCAAACATACATTTAATTTGAAAAGCAAACATTTAATCTTAATATTTTGTAATGTGAATTCTGAAGATTCACATTTCTAGGTTGTTTGTCAAGTTTCCAGAAAGCAGTGGGTTATATGGAAAATAACATCCACAACATCTGGCATTAGATACACCATGCAGCACGACACAACAACCTTTGGGCTTGGAAAGGAGTTTTAAAAACATGCAAGGGACTGCTTATTGTGAATTCAGAGAGTCCAGAGTCACATCAGAGATATTTGTTCCTTTAGGACTTAATTCTGCTGAAGTTCTCTCCAATATCACCCCTTGCTGGCCGTTCCACAGAACGGCAGCAACGTCCATTGCACACAAAACCATTTGGCTGCCAGGCCAGTAAGAATTACAGCACCCCAACAGCAACCAGCACAGGGGCTGAGGGGCCCACAAAATGGAGATGGAGCTGGTTAAAGGAAAGGAAGACAGAGAGAGCTTCAAGGGGTTTCAAGTAAAATAAAATTTGAATAACTCAATAAACTGTTTGTGTATACACAGCTGTTTGTGTATTTTGCTACTACAATACAAAAAGAAACATCCTTTCTGTATAATTTAATAGAACACCTTTTTATAACTGAATTCTTTAATCAAATCTTGATGATCCAGTTGATGAAAATAAAAAAGACTAATAAAACACAGGCATATCCATCAGGACTATGCAAACCCCCTTTAAGAGAGCTGGCATTAGCTGTAATGAGCTACATTTATTCTTCAGCTGTGAAGCAGCACTCACCTCCTGAATGGTACTGCTTCCTGAGAAGTTGAGGTTGTACTCCCGCTGGACTTCTCGATGGGTGACAATCAGCATGAAGTTTTGATTTAATGACTCCTGCAGGGCCCTGAAATGGTTGAAAGAAAAACAGGAAAATCAGGGATAAGCATGTTATAGCTTGTTTTACAGTTAGATGCAGAAACCCCAGGGTACCCTAAACTCTGCATGGACAAGTCCAGGCACAACATTATCATCTCTCTTTTCACTCTTAAATGCAAGGAAGCATGCTGAGAATGACCAAAGGCCATTCCTGAACTCCTTCCTTAATAAGGTGACTGCAGCCTTTAAAGCTCATCTAATGTTAAATATTTTCAAAATGGAGAGAGTCCCATTATCTTCACAAACATCGGGTGTATTTAGCACTCCTAATGCCATTAATAATGGGCTTGTCAGCATATTGATGGCCTGACCAAATATCAAGCTATGATGCACATTAAGAACTGATGGCAAATAGAACAAGGCAAAGCATGCTCTTGCTTCTCAAGGGTTACCTGAAGCAGAAACCAAATGGAAATTCTTCTGCTTAGATTCATTTAAAGCACATAAACCCAGCTAATTAGAACTGGAAAAGTAACCGCAGCAAAATTTCTCATGTAGGTATAGCACATTTAGAAAATTTAGTTCTGCTCACATTGTTTTAAATGTACATTCACAGAGGGTTTTAATAAAAATAAAAACATAATTAAAAATTAAATTTAAAAAAAATCTTAAGATACGGTTTAAACAGGGCAACTATATCTTCATGTTGTTACAAACCTGGGGTTTTTTTCTGATTTTCCTAGTAGTAAAACATCTGGATATTAAGAAGGCATCCTGATTGCTTAATTAGATACAAAATTATGAAGCTATATATCTACTTTTCAAAGCAGAAGGCAGGACTTCTGTTACAAACACAGCAATTATGGCTGTGTGCAATCTTATACATGCTGCAAAACTGCAGCAACACTGCACCACACCTTGGGGTTCTAAACAATATTCATGCAGACTTGACTCGTTCAGTGGCATATGAAATTTAATTGTGCCCATTCAATTATTTTTTTCTTATCACATACACTTAAAAGAATGACAGACTGTGGTTTTTTCCTTCACATCTTCACTATACCATGACACTTCAACAAGCCATTCCTCTTAGCAGTAAAGGACAAATCCTGAATGCAGACCAGCACAGCTGTATCTCATGATACAAGAAGACAAGAAAGACTCCTCCATCATTTGAGACCTGATTTGTTAGTTTTAGCTCCTGCTGGAATTACTGATCTGCTGGTTTGCTGCTCAGATGGAAGGAACTCATACAATACTCACTGGATGCTTTAGCAAGAGATAAACAATCTGCTTGAACATTTCAGGGATATTTAGCTTACAAAAATATCTTCACTGGGAAACCTAATTTGGCTCCAGTCACATCTCAATAATCACATACTACCAAACAAAATCATGAAGTGCTATTTCTTGTCATTTATGGTTTTCCAATATGGAAAATAAATACAACTCATTGCCAGTGCTAAGTATGATCATGTCCATGAGAGACACTACAAATATAACTGGAGTCATCAAAACATGCAGTTTTCTGTACTTTCACAAGATTTTCAACAAAAGGCCTAACAATTCTTTAAATACCTAACAGTCCCTCAAAAGAGGGGAAAAAAATAAAAGGAGGAGTCCTGAAAAGTTGTATGCCTATTTTCAAAGATAATTCTAATTTGATTGTTATTAAGTTTTGCATCCCCATAACCATATTTTCTATCAGCAAATGTTCAGTAGCAACTAAAATATCCTGCTGTGCTTTTTCAGATTCTGATTTTTTATTTGTTTTCAGCGAATACTGGAGGCAAATGACATATTTAATTGCTCTGAAAACATTAATTACTGCATATGTGAATGGCTCTGGATTCCATACAGACTCACACAAGGTTCTGTTATAGCTAATTTTGACTCTATCTGAAAATCTGTAGATGCTAACCGATAATATGACTCATGTTTTCATTCTGTAATTGATGTAAACATAGAATAAACAGGCCAGTCTGATCAAACCCTCAGTCTCTCCAGTTATGCATGATCCCCACACTTCAGTACAACTCAAATTACAGCTTGCTAAGAAAAATCACCCACTCATAGGAAAAGTTTTCCACTTGTGAGAGCAGGAAGTATTTTGGAAAGGAAAAAATAATCTTCAAACAAATTTAAATGAAGCGCCTAAAAATTAAAAGCTTTAATTTTTCAACTAACAAATTTGACACCTCTACTTTTGGGATTTCTAAGCAACACAAGCTGAATGTTGTTAACAAGCAAATTCTCAGCACATATTCATTGACAAACAGAGTGAAAAAAGAGGCTGAAAATTAAGCTGGCTAAAAAAAAAAAGAAAATAAAAAAAATGAGGAGAAACTAGGTTTGAAAGTGTTAGCAAATGCAGTGCTTGGTTAATTGTTCACTTTTTCTTCAGAAAAATAACAAACTGAGGAATATTACTTCTGCTTACACAGAAATGCACTGGTCAACTGCTCCAGTTCTTGGAGCTCCTACATCAAAATCCCACATGGCCTGACAGCTGTAAAGCTTGGACAGCGACCACTAGAAAAAGGGAGGAGGAATTGATGGCACAATTGATGGCACAATTGATGGCACACCTGATGCCAGCACTGCCCACCCTCTGTGTGGGATGGGGTTGATGTGAACACACAGCCAGAGATCTCTGTCCCTCCCACAATCATTTCCTCCAGCAAAGGGGGATGCAGATTACCCCAAATTACTTGGGCCAAAATACATCCTGCCCAAAAATTGTATTTCAGCCATTAAGGCAATGATGAATTTTACAAGGTGAAAGTATTTAAAGGAAACTTCTCACTGGCAGTAAGATGAAGCTTATTTCTATTTCTCTTTAGGTCCACATAAGCATATTGAGAAGACAATACAAGACACATCACTAAAACTTTTGCCTCATTATCTGCAGCTGTTGGATTTTCCTACAAATGTTACAGTTCACTACAATTTTCCAAATAAAATAGCTATATTAAAAGGGCAAAAAAAATCAGGGCCAAACTGTAGGTCCCATTAAAGACAAGACAGATTTTTTCCTTCTTTTTCTTTGTTGCTAAGAGAATACAATTAATGTGAGGATTAATTAGAGGGAAAAGAAAACTAAATTCTGGAAAGAGGACTAAAGTAGGCCACTATCATCAGAACATTTTTTCCCTGTTGCAAACCCCAGCTTTGAAAAGCATTTGCTGATAGGTGATGTACACCATTACAATCATTTTACCTCAGCTGAATGATTCTGCACTCACTGTGCAGCACAAGAGGCAAAGGAATCTGCATTTTTGGGCACCAATCCTCCAAACTGATGTACTCTGACTACACCCAAAAAAGAAGTTCAAGAATAGACAAAAGAAAACAGATCAGAGCACAATCATTGCTCTGACCAGGTCTAGCAAGAGACTTGGATATAAAAAACAGATTGGTCCTATCTGCTGTTAAGTGATGGCATTAATGCTCTGATTTTTTACATGATACTTTAGTTTTCAGCAGCATTTTTCTTTGAAATTTTAGTAATTTTTAGAACTTGATACCATAAGCAAATCCTTCATCAATTATATGTAAATGCTCCTTTTCATTCCAGTTTTTATGAAATACACTCAGTATTTCCCACTATGCAATATCTTTCTCAGTCACACAGAGATTTCCCCCAAAACCTCTGATTTTTATATAAACAGGTATGACACAAGGTAATTAACATTTCCATTTTAAACTTACAGATTTATATAAGCTCATGTCAACAGAAGTCCAAATTTACTGTAATTACAGATTATTTACATTAAAACAAAATAAGAAATCAGTATGTAAATGTAATGTTTGTTGTAGCTAATGCAGCAGGAGGTGGTAGATTAGGTTCAAACAGCAATCAGTTAGCAAATCTGGCTAACATGTAAATGAGCAGAAGCCCTTTTGTTTACATTCTATTGCATTTTAAACTTCAGGATTTTTAAACTGTCTCATGAACAGATGGGAAAATAAAACATTAATCTTACCATTCTTATGGAAGCTTTCAAAGTAACTAAAGCAAGGCACTGCTCCTGTCCAGCTAAACAGACAGGACTAATAATTGGAGTTGCAGGTTACATCGTTCTTAATTAACACTCTGCTACAGTTGATAACGTACAGCAAGACACCACATCAGCACCACTGCTCTGCAATCATCCAAAGCAGAGGCATTCAGCAATATATGGACCTATTGCTTGAAAAAAGGCATCTGTGGCTTTTTTCTTTTCCACACAGATGATTACACTTGTTAAACAAGTTACAACCACTTAGCAAAATTGCATTATTCCTTATAATATCCATGGTATGCACCTGGGGTTTTTAAGCTTTTCAACTTTCCAGTGATTCATCAAGTATAATAAAGTATCTTTGATTTTCAGCTATATAGCAAAAAAGTATAATATACATTATATCCATTATAATGACAACAGCAACAAAAAATGATAAAAAATATCTCCCAGAACACACAGAATAGAAAGGAAAGATGATCTGGATGCTCCAGTTCCATGGCCAGACTCCCAAGCTCACACTTTTCACGCTTCCCTCTTGCATCCTCCTAAAGCCATTTCCCCAACAGAGAATTGTCAGCCTTCAGGAAGCATCCAAGGCAACAAAGGGAAGGAATTGCTGAGGAAGGGATTAATCTAATCTGACAAAGCTGGTGCAAGGGATCTACCCCATGGATGCTGAATGATGGACTTTCTTTGGCATCTTTCCTTTCAGGATTGCTTTCCAAGGGAAACCATGTTCTTCTCCACCCACCTGGTAACTTCTGCTCCCACCTGGTAACTTTTGGACATAGTCACTGGTTTTAAGGAGGTCTCAGTGTGTTAGAAAGGTCTCAAATACCAGGTGTAAATCAACAGCCAGGAGGAAGGGGACCCAAATTACCACCCAGCTCAATAAAAGGCTGCATTAAAAGTGCAGTATTTTATACTCATCCAGGTGACCCCTGGCCAGTGATCTCAGAACTACCCACAGGACATGACTTCTCCTTTCCTTTGATACTACCTGACTGTGAGCTGGAGAACAGATGCAGGGCAGGCTGATACTCTGTGCAAGGGGAAAAATATTACACAAATGCTGCAAAATACACAACTGGAGGCAGCATCAGAGGTAGGTGAGATGATGGAAAGCATGGAAGGAAAGGCTGATTTACTGCAGCGGCTGGGATGAGGCAGGAATTCACCAGAAATCAGATTTCATTATGTCCACAGCTCACAGAACACATGGTTATTGTTCTGGATATCGTGCATGGATAAGTATGGCTTTGCCAGCTGAAATTGTGGTAGCAGGGTGGAATAATACAGGTGGTATTCGACATTTAAATTTAATCTTTCCACCTCAATTTACTAGCATGCAGTAGTAATTCACTGGGTTTCTATTACCTATAAAAGCTTTAGGTAGGCCACTGATGAACAAAGATACCTCAGGAGATTTTTGTTTGTTTAAAAGGCAGGATCACTTTGCCATTACATTTAGATGCTGGTTTTCAGTCAGTTCTGGGTTAAGCCCATTCAGTCTGTCACAATAAACTTCAATGCCTTCATGTTGGAATAGGATGTTTCAGACACTGTTCTGCCCCACTATAAAGAACAGACAAAAACTGGATCTTACAGAGCTGAGGCCAGACTGTTCCTTTTAAGAAGGGCATATAGATAAAATATCACATACTGGAATCTCAGGCTTTTCAAATATCACTTTCTGGAGGTATTCAAATCCCAACTATTTATCTCTAGTTCAAAACAGAAGGCATTTGAAGAAAACAACAGATGAACTCCCAGAGCAAGAGGCAAAGTTCCTCAACATCCATTAATAATAGATGTGAGCATGACGCTTTTAAAAATTGTGGGTAACAAACTAATCTGAATAATAACTGACCTAACAGTAGGCAGTAAACAGTGTAACTGGGTTTGGTACATTGCTTCAATTAGATGTGTTTTGATCTGCATTGATGCTTTAATTGGAGGCAAGCCTCCCCTTTCATCTAGAATTTATGATTTCAGGAAGATGATCTAGCCTTCAAATTATCCGTGTTTAAATAGCCACTAATTAGGCACCATTTGCTGTCCCAAAGCTGCCAACTTTTATCTTAAAAATATCCAGAACTAATCTCCACTATGAAACAAATATAAACTATAAAAGGTAACAACTACTTTGATTTTACTGTCAAGTGAAGTTCTTTAAAACCATTAATCCAATAAAAAAGGCTAAGAACTGTTTTTAAACAGTTTGTTGTTATATACTTTACTGCAGTTGCAATAAACAACTCTCTTCAGACTCCAGTTGTCTCTCCAGAATTAAAACATTCAAACTACAATATACAGCAATACCTGGCTAGAAAATGGTGAAATTGGAAATGAAAAAATTAGCAGCTGTAGTGTCTTTTAACTGTTCTTCAAACAGCTGCTAAGGTACAATGGCTTACTGTCCTCACACACAAATACAGTTTGCACATACAGTTCATGTACACCACCTTCTGTTTCAGTGCCATTCTTCCCTCTCTTAATGCTCCTTTTCTTATAATTATTATTTTTACAATTCATATCAGCATTCTTAATTCTTCCACAGACTACACGTTAATGTGCACAAGTACCTTTTAGTAATATACAAAGTACTTTCAGTCCTTAGGAAGGCAGCTACAAATTTCTATTGACTCTCCAAGAATTCCTCTCACCAGCAGAATATTCTCCTATCACCTACAAGGGCAGAAAGCCAAATCCCTCTCCGGACCAGCTGAAATCCGTGCATTTTGCCCCATTCCAAAGGCATCCCTGAGCTCACCGCTCCAGAGCATCTCCCTTGGCAGGCTCAATTCCCGCGCACCCTCTAGCGGCTACCGAGGAAAATTCCCATTTTTCCTGGGAAACAACAAACAGGGCCGCCTTCGGGAAAGGGAAGCACACGGAAGAAAATTGCTAATTACTTTAAAGGAGTATTTTCCATATAACATCATTTCATTTCCAAACCTTCGCAATATTCCCTGACAGCAGACAGAGACGTGGGGGTGCTGCTGGCCAGGGGCTGAACACGAGCCAGGTGTGCCCAGGTGGCCAGGAGGGCCAGGGGCACCTGGATTTTGGCTTAGCAGGAGGGCCAGGGGCACCTGGATTTTATTTTAGCAGGAGAGCCAGTGGTACCTGGATTTTATTTTAGCAGGAGAGCCAGTGGCACCTGGATATCAGCAGGAAGGCACCTGGATTTCAGCAGGAGGGCCAGTGGCACCTGGATTTCAGCAGGAAGGCCAGTGGCACCTGGATTTCAGCAGGAAGGTCAATGGTACCTGGATTTCAGCAGGAGGGACAGTGGCACCTGGATTTCAGCAGGAAGGCCAGTGGCACCTGGATTTCAGCAGGAAGGTCAATGGTACCTGGATTTCAGCAGGAGGGACAGTGGCACCTGGATTTCAGCAGGAAGGCACCTGGATTTCAGCAGGAAGGCCAGTGGCACCTGGATTTTAGCAGGAGCAGTGCAGGACCAGGACCAGCACTGTCCCCTGTGCTGCTGAGGCCACACCTCGGGGACTGTCCCAGCTCTGGGCCCCTCAGCTCTGGAAGGACACGGAGGGGCTGGAGCAGGGCCAGAGATGGGAATGGAGAGATGGGAAAGTCCTGAGGTGACTGAGGGAGCCCAGGCTGTTCCTGGAGAAACCCTTCAGCTCAGGGGGGACATTCTCACTCTCCAAACTCCTCAAAAAAATGAGTCCATCTCCACTGCCATGTCCCACGTGGAAAGATGGGAGGAAATGGCCTTAAATTGCACCACAGCAAGTTCAGATTAGGTATTAGAAAAATATCTTTTGAAAGAGTAGTTAAGCACAGGATAAAGTTGCCCAGGGATGTGGTAGAGTCAGGAAGTGTCCAAGAGATGTCTGGATGTGGCACCTGGGATAGGTTTCAGAGGTGACTATTGTGGGTTGAACTAGATAATCTTGAAGGTCTCTTCCAGCTTTGATGATTCTGTGATTCTGTGACATATGAACACTCACTGCTTACTTCTTGTGTGTTCAAATCAGTAATAAAATATATCCTTCTCAATTCCCAATATCCATCTCAATTCAAGGAAATAAATTCTAATTAATTATTAATGAATAATTAATTTATATTAATTTATATCAATTAATTATTCATCTTATCTACATCTCTTTTAAAAGTACAAGATAAAATAATGTAACAAACATTTCATAAAGAAAATTCTCAACAGATGGGAATGATTTATACAGATTGAGATACATTAAATGGACCAACATAAAGCAGCAACTTATGCAAGGCCAGCACTCATTTCCACAGGGATTTCTGTTAAATGAAAGTCGTCCCATCTGTAAAATTCAGATGTAAAATTCTGTATTACCTAAGAGGTTCATGTACCCCACCAAAGTTTCAAAAATCCAAACAAGCTTCTTTTCATCCCAACAGTCACTAGTGCAGTGAAAATACTTAGCATTTACTGACTTCAGATTCCTACAAATATACACATGGCTTTATAAAAAAACATAAAAAACCCCCACAAAACAACAAAAACAAAAAACCAAACCCATACAAATAGAATTTATGGCCAAAAGACTTACCCAGAATGACTTGAAGAAGGAGGAGGCAGGTCAGGTGTTAGAACATAAAGACTATTATTTTTTGGCAAGTGTAGACTTTTTAAAACAGTCTGAGGGGAGAAAAATCATTATAAATATAAAACATTCACCAATTCTGACTTGGTTTTTTTTTTAATCATAGGTATGTATTTACAGTATCAGCAAATATTTTGTTTCAAGATACAATTCTTGCTACTTTAAAACATCATTTTTGTAGGTAGGCAACATTCTATACAAACCAAACACAAACTGATTTGTCCTGATTTTATTTTGCAATGTTTTAGATTAAGAGTTCTTTGTGTGCCACCCAAGGCATCTGACACTGTTTGAAACTAACAATTCTTGCATTGTAATCCCCACCCACAGATGCTCAGTTTGAAACTGAGTTCAGTTAACTGAAAACACAGTTGAAAACTTACACTATCATCTACATCTCCAGTCTTCCACCCTTTTAACAGCATTTTAGATGCAGGAATCTGAAGTTCATTTTCTAGAATATGTTTGATATCTCCTAGAGAGAAAAACAAAGGAAATATATAAAATATACACATTTACTGCTTTATTTCAAACAGCAGTGAGTTGTACTTAAAAAAACAAGAGCAAGGAAAAATTTACTAAGAGCGGGATTTTCAGTCTAGTTACCCTTGTAACATATTCTTCAAACAGTAAAGGACAAATGAAGCTTAAAAAAAATAATCAGAAGGCATGAATGATTGGAGAATCACACAAAGATTCAATGATTTGGACATATATATTGGTAATTCTATATTCCATATTTATTAGACACACAGCTGTGTGCTATCTGGAGCACCAGACTTAAAGAGGGTGCATATTTCTGATACCAAATTTCATTAGCATTAGTCCAGACCTAAGGAACTGGAATGTTCATACAACTGACTGCTCTGACAGCTTTTCCAATGTTTTGTACATTTTGATGCTCTTCTGCCCCTGTAGTTATTCCAGTCACAGAGTAACTCAGGCTGGAAGGTGTCTCTGGAGCTCATGTGACCCAAACCTAATTCAGCGGTCTAATTAAACCAGTTTAGTCAATGACTTGTCCAACTGGCTCTTGAACATGTCAGGATGGAAGACTGACAACTTTTCTGGCCAACCAATTTCAGTACTTCACCACCCTCACAATAAAAAAAAAATCCTTTTATTCAATGTGAATTTTTGATGTGTCTTTTGCCTCCCATTCTCATGCACCTCCAAGACAAGCCTGGCCCCATCTTTCCATGCAGGCAGCTGCAGACAGAGGTCAGCTCTGTGCCCTTCCCTTTGCTCCCCAGGCTGGGCAAATCCCCATCTCTGAGCCTCTCCTCCTGCTAGCTCAGACTTCCTGCAGGATGTCATCATCTTTCTTCTAGTGAGCACCTCAAAACCCCACACAGTGCTCCACATGCAGTCTGGCAAGAGCTGGATAGAGGGAAATTATGATTTCCTGGGATCCACCTGCTACACTCCTGCCAACAAAGCCTGGGACATGGCAGGTCTTCTTCACTGCAAAAGCTCAATGCTGAAGCACCCAAGATCCCTTTTATTAAATTGTTTTCTAGCCCACCAGCCTTCAACCAGGTATCAGGTGGGGATAACATGGAGTTTTCCTATGCCAGATACAGGACTTCAACTTTATTTTCTTGGAACTTCAGGAGGCTCCTTTTCTCCAGGCTGCCCAGGACCCACTAAACAGCAGCCTTGCCTTCCAGAATATCAGCACCTTCTCTGAGCAGATTAAGATTTATTTTGATCAGTTTTTTATCCAGTTTTTATCTTAACACTATGACTGGAAAAATACAACAGCAGAGTACATCAAAGGCCTTACTAAAGCCACAGTGACATTCTCTCCCCTTGTCAACTGAGCCAGTCATCAAATTGTAAAAGGCAAATAATGCTGACTGATGAGGTACAATTTGCCTTTAGTAAATCCATGCCGGGTGTTCCAAATCCCCTTCTTTTCTCTCCCATGCTCAAAAAGTGCTTCCAGAAAGATTTACTTCATAAACTTCCCACAGACCAAGCTCAGCAATCACCACTGAACACGGGTTCACATTTGCCTTAGCCTTTCCTCTCATGCTGATGTACTTACAGAAACTCTTCTAACCCCTCAGTGGCTTCACCTTCAGCTGAGCTTTGTTCTTCCTAACTCCAAACCTGCACACCTCTGTGCTGCTGCTGGGCAACCCATCACTACTTTACAGCTCTGGCTACTTTGGTTTTGAATTTAGCTCAGCCAGAAATGCTTTTTTCTTCTGTGCTGGCCTTCTGCCATGCTTGCTCCTCTTGCATGTTGGAAGGAACTGCTCCTGTGCTTTGAAGAGGTTGTCCTTGAAGATCAACCAGCTCTCTTGGGCTCCTGTGCCCTCCTGGGCAAGTTCTCATGGGTGAGCAGATCCCCAGAAATGCCAAAAATGTTTTTTCCTCAAGTTCACAGCTGAAGTTCTAGAATTTGCCTTGCTCACTTCTCCCAGGACTTTAAACAAGGCTGCCCTCCATCTTTATATCCCAAAATACAGAAGTTTACACAAACTATCTTCTGCCCTACAGCTTTCAGGTAAAAATCAACTATTAAGAAGTCAATAAGAAAAGAAAAATCATAGCAGTACAGCTGAAAAAATCCGATCTGATGAGATTTTGATGTCCAATTTCCATGGGTGTAACTCAGCACAAAGGAAAACAGAGAACACCCATCGATAATTCAAAGCGATCACCGCTAGGTGGCGCCACCCAACACCAAATCCATTGCTGAAATGACAAATGAGGATCAAAAGTTTCCAAATTTCCAAATTTCACCCCAGACAAAAGGCTGCAGCACGGAAAATTGCTTTCATCAACTATTCCTTCACGTAGCTCCTTATTTGGATCTGTATAAGCTCTTCACTAAAAACAAAAAAGTGAAAATACTTTTCTTCCTTGGCAGAAGTACATTAATTCCCAATTTGGGGAATGTAAAAGTTAACATGCTCTGAAACACTAGCATACTTCTAAAATACTGCTTCAAAATGCATCATTTTTAGGGAAAGACAATAAAACTGACAGAATTAATCTTAATTTGAATTAAAGAGTCAAATAAAAACTGAATTAAAAAGAATGCAATGATGTTCCTCACACCAGGAAGAATTCCTCTAATCTTGTCACTAATCCTGTGCAGAACGAGATGCCATACAGATTCAAAGAGGAAATGCCAAGATCATCCCCTTATTAATAGCTTGCATCTACACTAATCCTATCCCAAATTACATTTTCATGCCTCAACTTAATCATTAATCTCCATTTTGTTTCTGAAGCAAGTTCATAAGAAAACTAGATTTCAAAATAAATATTTGATAGACCACTAACCTTTACCATGGATTAGTGAAATTTTGCTTTTTTTAAAGCTGCAAAGAAATTTGAAAATGGTTAGTAGCTGTGGAGGCTGCATTTTTGGGAGGATCTGTTTTTTTTTTTTCTTTTTGAGAGATTTTGTTCTGGGACTTGGATTTTTGGGGTTGAATCTTTTGTCTTTTTAATAGTTTAACGACAGCAGCTTTCGTTTCATTTTTACAAATCCTTACCAACTGTAGAGCTGTCTTCAAGTACTACATCCACATTTCTGTCTCTGTACTCAACCCTGAAGTCCAGCATTCGAGGTTGTCTTTCCACTATTTGTCTAGATGGCACTACATGGCGAAATGCTGAGGAGGAGGAAGGAGCTGAGGAAGCTGCAGCAGAGTGACTGCTGGGGCCATAGGCTGGTCCATGCAGGGTCTCCACACCGTACTCACTGAAAGACAGGCAAATAAAATTATGTCAACAGAACAGCTTGGCATGTCTAGCCAGAAGTTAGGGAAGCAAAATGACAGTATTATTCACTTACTACAGTCCAGCACAAACCTCTTGAATTATTGCTGTTGGATCTGAGAAAAATGTTTATTAAAAATAAATTCTGTATTAGCAATTTTAACCTTTCAGGGCTCAGGAGCACTGTTTGTCACTATTGGTGACAAACATTTTAAATCCACTGTGTAATTAATACCAGAATTATCTTGAGGAGAGGGATTGTTTCCTGTTCCAGGAGTGTTGTGGCCATATAAAAATTGGCACCATGGCAACGACCAGCTTTCTACATCATTGGGCTAGTATCCAGTGGAAATGAGAATAAGAAATACAGCTCAAAATTCTGCACCCAGATAGGTATTTTCTCACACCAAACTAGTGAGAAACAAGTCAGATATGAAAATATGAAAATAGATACACATTTAAGGTAAATAAATTAAGATAATGAGGCATGTGTTTAAAAAGAAAACACCTAGAAGTACAACAGCAATGCAATGCTGAATTCTAGCTTGCCTTGAAGTTCAAAATCCTGCAAGGCTCCTGGAGGTTCATATAAGGATGTCTCCATACCTGACTCAAAGATACCCACAGCATTACAGGTCAGAATAAACTGGAATATCCTCACTACCCAGAAGCACTTCATCTACCCCAGTGAGCCTCTCCACATAACTGGGATTGGAAACAAGTGTAACAAAACATGACATTTCAGGAATATCACTCCAGGCAAAAAAAAAAAAAAAAAAAAAAAAAAAAAAAAAAAAAAAAAAAAAACAACACTATGATGTAGAGAATTCAAATTTGGAAGGCAAGAAACTTCATCAGGTAAGCAGTTACAGAATCTCATGGTGGATTTCAGAAATGCTGCAAAAAACTTGTCTCATTTCTATTCTTTATCTGAACTTATTTGAAAAATTCCTTCTGTTCTCTAGATACCAGGAGGTTCTCAGTGGAAATGCTTCATAGAGCAAGTCAAATCTGTCATCTAGAGGAGGTCTGAACTTTAGAAAGTGCAAATGTGGATGGCATGCATGTCACAGAAGTGCAACAGTACTCAGCTATTGCAAATCCCATCATTGTGCCTTTCACATTTGAAACAGAAAAACATGTTATGCTTGTAAAACAAGGGGCTCCTTCACTTCTCACATCAGCATGCTCAGAAGGATGAATGCCCAGCTACAAAGACCCACACTCTCAGACCTATGGCTCAAAAGTCAAAGGCCCACGTCAGAGCTCTAAGGAGCACAGGAAACAGTCTAATTTTCAGTATTTAAAAAAGTATAAATACCAAGTGATATGTTATTTTCTTCAACCTGGTGGACAAATATGAATTAAGTACAATTAAGTAACAATTCTGTTAGTAGACCCAAGGAGCAATGAATATCCCAGTTCTCAGGACTGGATTACAAAACAAGCAGCTGAATTATACAACAAAGTGTACTTTTTTCTCTTCAATAAATTAACTTGTTTCAAGTCCAGTTGCATTAATTCTATTTGATTCCATCACAAAAGGCATCCTACATATCTGACTAGCAATCTCCAATAGAACATAAAAAGCCCCACATCAGTAAAATAAGCCTTATCTGAAAACCACTGGAAAGCAGGTTTCTAAATCTTCTGAGCCTCCCTTTAAACCACTTCCACTGGAAGAATACAAAACAAGACAAAAACAAAGTAACAAAAATACCCATTTGAAACACATTTGGCTATCTAATAATTTCTAAAAATTAATAAATTACTGCAAAAGAAAATGTAGGTGGGCAGTGGACCACCTTGTGATTGAAGACAGGCATTAACTACTCTAACTATTCCCCAGCTTCTTTTACCCAAACAAACATTCTGTGATTTTGGATAGAAATGCCTTGAGGTCACAATTTATATGCAGAAAGAGTTCTCCCCAACCAAGACTTGATCTCACATGGACTAAACAGGCCTTACAGTAAATATATATTTAGTAACTTTACTGGGAAAATACTTTTATCCTCAATCAAAACCTGACTCTGTTGAATTAGGAAGTATTGACAGGGAAGTCAAACATCACTTTACCTATATTATGTATCTTATTTCATCATTGAAAATTTTTAAATAGTACATTAAGTATTTTTTCTGAACAAATTTTTAAACACTGTTTTACTGTCTCTCTCAGGTAGCTTAATTCCTGATCTGCTGTTTTCAATTGCCTCATCAGCACTTAAAAGATCAAATTTCAGTGAGTTCAAGATATCCAAGCATCAGAATGCAAGCCAAAATTTAATTCAGGAGCTGAAAGAAAATCAGTAAAACTACTTTTAGACAGGAGCAACCTTACTTTATCTATCACAGTTTCTGCTGCCTGTAATTCAATTTAAAAAGAAAAACAAAAAAAAAAAACCACAAGTACAAATGGTTTTGGTCAGAAATAGGGAAGCATGGAATATCAATACCTTTATAAATGCATAAGGAAAAAGAAATACTTAGCCAGAAGCATACCAACACACAGTCTTTGTAAAGAGACAGCCCTGCAGAGAATGACCCAACCACCAGTGAAAATAAAATAAAAGTTAACTATTTTGAACAGATGTTTGAGCTAGTCCTCTATCAGTATGGGAAAAACTGAATGTTAAATCAGCTTTGCCAGGAATAGAATTTGTGGCTCCAGAAACAGCTTTAAAAGGAGAATTATGTCATCTTCTTAGGATTCAGGAAGGAAAAAAAAAAAAGTAACTGTTACCCAGCATCATTCTCTGCATGTACTACTCCAGTCCTCTGTGCTTACCTTTGTAGAATGCCATTTTCTTGTGGTATAACACCATTTATAGCTGCCTGAAAAGAGAAAACCAATGTTGAGTCAAGCATGCAGAACAAAAATACATCAGAACTTTTATAATATGTTTTGAAAAGTGATTAGCTTGCTTCAAAACATGCCCTAAAACACTCTCTATTTAGTGAACATTCTTGGTCAACAATATTATCATTATGGGATCTACATAAAATAAAAACCATACCCATGCAAACCATAATACAGAAATACATAAAATAAAAACCAGACCCAAGTGAACCAAACCCACTTTTAATATCCATCCTCATATATCAGATACACCTGACCTGCTGGCCAGAACAGCAGGTGAATGAGTGCCTGGTCCCCAGGGAAGAAAGGAAAAATGATGTTTAGCAGTTCCCTGGTACGCAGGAGGACAAAGTCACCCCCTGTGATTGAACTACTGACAGTCGTCATCTATCAACACCATTTGTACAAACTGACATTAAAAAAATGTAGCTTAAGTAAGTGCTTAATAAACACAAAAATAGATGCAATCAAGATTTAAATGCTATGGTTTCTTTTTCTCTGAATAGATAAACACGACTTTTTAAAAATTTCCATTAATAGTTAAGGCTACATGAAGTCAGAATGTTTTATTGCTGAACTCAGCTAAGTTACTGTGATACTGCAATAAGATTTATCCTGCATTTAGAAACAATATTACATTAATAATTATTTAAAAAGCAGAGAAGGAAAAGGTCAGAGGTACCCATAAGCTACAGCAACAACCCATGAGGCTGTATCAAATTACAGCAAAAACAAAGTTCCCTACCAGATCAGGTTTTAAATCAGTTTATCCACTGTGCATGGTAATAATCAGTGGTTTCTTTCTAACAATGTGTCTCATTTATCATCCTTGTGGTTTTTGCAGTCATACACAGCTCTTGATGGTGTTCATCTAATAAACCTCCAGGAAAGAGTAGGAGGTTTTGGTTTATTCGGGTTTTTCTGGATTGGCTTCTCCCTCCCATACTCTTCAGCAATATACATTTAATTCATGTCAGTCAACAGATAAAGTTGGCTGAGAGACAAAATTATCCTTTATTTTGCATCTGTAAGATACAGAGAGCAAACACAGGTTTTGTACCACAGAACCTACACTAATAATGATCTGCTGGTGCAACAAAATTCTCTTTACTTCAGGAAAAGAAGCTGCTTCAGCTGTGAAGAAATACAGCAATGTGGAATTTTCACACTTCTGTCAAAACTCTGTCTCAGAGGATTAAATCAGCTCAAACTTCTTCTGAGCCTAGTTAGAGGGGTTAAATACAATAGAGGCTTCAAGCTATTTTCTTTTAAACTGAATAACTCACTTGTTCATATATGCCCAGTTTTGTAAACTTGATGACATTTAAGGGGCACAGGAGTAAGAAAAAACAGCAGAAGCATTATGTGCTTTTTTGATGGAAAGACCTCTATTAACCACACTGTAAAACTGAAGAGTCCAGACACTGTTTGTTAAGCAAGATGGAAGACTAAAATAATGTAGACAGCAAATGGTAGCAGTGCACATGTACATACTGCATAAATATTAAATATCCATGTTCTAACAAGACAGCTATAAGTAGACCCTGCAAAGAAAAAAAGAAAAAGGAACAACCATCTGCTTTAGAATTTCATTGGGAGAAGGTTGTGACTATAAAAAAAAAAAAAAATTAAAACAAGAACACGTTACTAAGGCAAGATCTGCTCCAGGCTGTTCCTCCCCAGTGTCAGCCCCCTTTGAGAAAGGCTCACATCTCTATGGTTATGCAAACATTTCAAGATATTCCATTTTTTTGTCTCTCCAAACAGGGATCTTTGATCACCAAAACCACCCTGTGTGGCTAATTTACAGTAATTAAAAATGTGTGCTACTCTCGAAACAATTTTAAAAACCAGTGCATTAAATCTATTTATGGGTTATTGATATAAAGAAGCCATGTCTGGATCAGAAAGCTTTTTCAGCTCCTGATAACCTGCTGCTAGAGCGATGCCAGGGGAGCAGCACTCTGTGCTCTCACACTGCATATCCACGCGTGCCCCTGCTGGATCCAGGGTACCACAGCTGGCTAATGCTATCACTATTTAAACAGTGAAGTTCACTTAAATGGAAATTTACAGGGGCTTCAGAAGATTTTTCCCAAAGCCAAGAATCCTAGGTGCTTCTCAGTGCTATCCATACACTAATTATGCCATAGCATTGTCCCATCCTGAAAAAGAATAATTCCTGTTTTGATGACGGCCTTCAAACAACTACCAGGCCCACAATTTATTTCAAAAAATTATAAACTGAATGTAGCTCTTCTTGATTTATACATTTTGTTTAAGGATATCAATCATATAGCCAGGAATTGGAACAGCTTATTTAAAAATTCATTAAGTGCTGCATAACCTGACCTAATTGGACCTGCTTTGGGCCAGAGAGACATCCAGAAACAACCTCCAGTCTCAAGCACATGTGACTCCACCATCCAACTGTACAGGTTATCTTGATAAACATACTGTGAACCCTGGGATTTTTTTAAATGAAAAGGATGTCAAGAATGTGACATAACACTGGACTGACAAGTTCCCATTAAAAGGTTCAAAGTAACCATATTTTTGGTGGGTTTTTTTCAGCAGCATGCTTCCAGGTTACAGTATTGAAATATATTCAATCCAATGTTTTTGTTTCTCAGAAAGATAGGGAAAAATAAAGCAACAGGGTTAATGAAATGTTACCAAATGTATTAAAAGTTTGGGCAACATAAAAAAATCCACGGTATTCTGAAATTATTTATGTACCTGAAGAACACTGCGAAACAGAATGAAATTCAGAAAACTTTTCCTCCGAGGAATATTAACTTAACCAGATTAGTCAGTTCTGATTAATTGTGACTACCTTTAATCAGTACAAAACAGTATTAGAAAGAAAACCAGGAATCCTAATTCCTTAACCACCTATTGAAACAACATCAATGACTTCCTTCAAAATACACAATTTTCAGTGCTAACCACTGAAAAACAATGAAGCACATCTGAGTGACTGTCATCCCAGGGTCCTATGAATAATGTGGGTTTATAAATAGCACAAATATTCATCTCACAAGTTGTAAATACTCAGTGATTTCCACAAAGTTTGAAGATGGACTGGATTTACCAATTATATTATTTAAAAGCAGAAGTCTACATACACTGATTGAATATTCAAATGAGGCAAGGGGTTCCTTCCTCATGACAAACTACAGATGGGAGGTAGTTTTTAAATTTCCAGAATTTAAGAGGAGTATTTAGATTATTAAGAGTTAAAGGCAGTTCCAGGCAAAAGAGCGGTTAAAGGCTTTTGCAATGGGTGAGGAGGGAGCTTTTCCTCAGTGGCCACCTCGTGTTCCTCCCCTCTCCTTCCCAGCCTCCACAGCACACCATGGTTTTGGCTGGCAGATACAGACCCCTGAAAATCTCTCCTTTGGAAGCTCCAGCCCATTATTTAAAAGCAGAAGTCACCCCAGTAAAGAACAAAAGGTTTCACAAAGCACAAAACAAGATCAACTCTCCAAACAGGGCACCATAAAACACATCCATCAGCAGAAGGAGAAAGCAAGGTGGAGCAGCTGGAAGAACAATCCTTTCAGAGCAGGAGATGTAAATAACCTGCACACCTGAGAGATGCTCGAGTTTCACTGGGATGAATAACCAAACCAGCTCAACACAACCAGCAGAAGCTGCTCCCAGAAAATTCCAAAAGCCTTATTTAGGTTTGACTGCACTCAGCAAGTGAGACCACTTGGGCCCACTTAGCAAAGCCCTCGCAGAGCTTTACATTTGTTTAGGTAAAAACTGAGGAGGTTTACATTAAACAAACACAGTACACAAATGAGACCTCCAGACAGGGTAATAGGAACTGTCACAGTAAATGATCCAAACCCCAAAGGTGTCCAAACAAATGGCATCAAGTGCTCCAGGAAGCCACGGGGAATTATAATGGAGTAACTTGCTCATGGGGCATTTTGTTCCAACCCCCCAATTTTCTGACACAGTCAGATTTACAGTGTTAGCAAATTTGTCATGTATTCAACTTAAGGCAATAGCCTTATAAACCACACATTCAATTATTTCTGTGAAACTCAGTAAAAGCTTTTTTGATGAGAGGATTCATTTATTATGACTTCCAAAAATCTATAGTCTCCTCCAGATGCTACAGACTGATTTTATTTTCAGTTTAACACGTCTGACAAGCTAAAAAACCAAAGTTCTGTATTTTGTCTCTTTACTACTCATTTTGCCTCTCCTTCCTATTTATACACTTAGTATCTTCTCGATAAAAAACGATTTCTCTGACATCACAAATGCATAAAGTTTACCCCATGCTGTTTTCTACATTAACAGAAGCAAAGACAGAAAGAGGTGTTAGCCACTTGTAGGACAGAATTTAAAATTATAATCAAAAAATCAGGCAATTTGTTGTTTCATACTCAGAACAATGAAAAACTTGTTCTAATCTTTGACTCTTTCAGCATTCAATCTAAGATTTATTTTTCTGATTGTTTAAGTGAATATAATACCAAAACTTACATCCAAAACCTCACTACAGAGGGTGAGATGACACACAAGACAAACATACTGTGGTTTTGAGTTCTGCAGAATTAAAAAAACTCTAGTTGTTATATTTTGGAAATGTTAGCCTGTATTCATCTGTGCTTGAGGATCACTCAAGATTTGCTGAATTCAAAGAACTGCAACAAAATACCCTAAAAAATCGTCATTAAGAATTCATGATAATTTTTTTTGTCTTTTATATTTTATTATATATTTCCACAGCAAAAACCAGGTCATTAATAACACTCTGTTTACAATTGTCAGTCCATTGCAAATCATTCTACTCCTAATTTGGGCTAAATGTGATATTCTCCTTGATATGCAATACTCCTACTCTAATTTTCTGCTTTATCATGATAAACTTCTTATCCTAAAGATTTAAAATCCATTTTTTATTTAATATTCAAACAAAATAAATGGACAATAGAACTCCAAATGCTTTCTACAATGGAGAGAAGGGGTTTTTTTAAAAAGAAAGGAAACAAACCCCAAAACTGAACAAATATTATCCAGAAATAGGAAACACAAACAACTAAATGATAAAGGAAAACATTAGTGAGACAAAGCATCCATGAAAGGACTGAAAAAGCAAAAGTGAATTTCAAACTACTTTCAAACCATAATCTAAGTCACAAAGGAACATATTTTCACATGCAACAGTAAAGCCAAACAGGAAAGCGCAAAGATTTACTAGCTCCTTTTGAGCACAGAAGTATTTCTTAAAATGAAACTAACAGGGCTCTGCTGTATGCAAATATTCCAGTAAATGTTTTGAAATCATGCTCCTCTAATAATTTTCTTTTTTTCAAATACTGATTTGGGCTAATTTTCAACAGAACTGGTAATAATGGGTACTGGCAGGTACAGACACATCAAAACATCTGCTCTGACTCTCATTCTGTGATTTTGGGAAACTGGATAAAAAGTAAGACCACTCACAGACTTGTAATCAGTTCGCAACAATTAAAAAGTAGGAAATTCCAGAATAAACAGCAGAAGTTTTAGTAACTGATGCTGACAAAATCATCCTGTAAGTATTAGTCAAATCCTGCAGTCAGTCAAATCCTGCCATCAGTGTGGATGAATACAACCAAGGTTTCCTGAAAGCAGCTGTGTTAATTAAGACATGCAGATTGGACCCTGAGATTCCCAAGCAGGGCAATGTGCTTTCTGAACAGCTTTGTGCAACTACCAAATCTCTCACCTGTTCCAAGCAAGTCTGAGATGTGTATTCTAAACAAGAAATTCCATGAAACCTTCTGCAGAAAGACCAATCATTTTAACCAGAAAAAGGCTTTTCACAAACAAGATCACCTTACTACACATTTACTTTGAAACCATTACTTTCAGAGGTTACAAAAATTAACTGCTGTGAGTTTAAGTAATAAAAATTATTATTCTGTTTAGGTTTTTATAATTAATTGAGTAATATTTAAATAACAAAATTACTAATTGTGCCTCAGTAGTAGGAGAAGCAATCTCTACCTGTGTTATTTTTGGCAGGCTTTTCAAGGCAAAGGAATGAGTCAGCTTTTTCCTGTAGCTTATGTTATACTTGCTGGCATCTCCCCAGCTTTGCAAGTCTCAAAAGTATTTCCAAGTGCTAGACGTGAAGTTACACCCACAAAGTTTATACAGAATGACAACATTTGTCCCCATCGTGGTTAAAATTTAACCAAAAACCGTAATTGAACTACAATGAAATGTCTTCTATGCATTCTGCTTTATTTCAGCTTGCTTTCTTTACAACAAATATACTTCATGAAAAGCTGCAAAACAATAGGATTGCTAATAAAGCAAAAAATTAACATTTCATCAAAAAATGCCACATGAATACATTCATACAGATGATTCACTTCATCAGCAAGAGAGCACGCGCTGAAATTGTTTACAATTAGCACTCTAGATGTGGTTTCCCATTTCTCCCTACATCTTTGGTGGCTTCAGCAGATTTTTTCCTGTCACTCCTACAACATGCCTAAATGCACTAGGAAGCCTTTCAACAGTTAGATATACTTCTAAAATTCTGAGGGAAGAAAAACCCACTACATTTTGAAGAGTTCCTTAATTCTATGTTGTCACTGCCTAATTCCCCAAACAAAGCGCAACTGAAATAAAAAATTCATAACTGAATGTGTTTTCCTGGCACAGTGAAAGTAAAGAACCTGTACAGATTTCTAAGAGGCTTAAGGATCAGCAGGTACCTGAGCTGCCTCCAGCTCAGCAGGAATAAAGGAAAGCAATCTACTTTCAACAACCCACTCAAAACTCATCAACACAGAAAGGGAAAGTAGCCCATGAGGTGTCTCTGCTTTGACACACATACAAGTACCTTGGTCTTAGTCATCAATGTCACAACTCTGACATTAATGCTGCTTCACCTTCTAGAAGAAAGGATTGCTTATGCTTAATACCAAAACATAGTTTATTACTCCTTAAAACATTAATAGATAGAAAGTAGGAGAGTCAGATAAATCAAAGGCTATGCCTTGATATGAATACTGAAAAATGTTCTGAACTCCCATATTTTTACCCCTCTCCTAGTAACTTTATGTAAATTTGAATGGCAACGCTAAAAGGCAGAGTTTAGGAATAAGCTACCTCATGGCAATAGATTTTTTGTTCCATCTTATTTTTAAAAAGTGGGCTTTTTTTTAGTCATTCATGTAACATACTAGCTCTTAGAAAGTACTACCAGGGAAGAAATTTCAGGACACAAGAACTCAGGACACGAAAAGTCATAGAAGTACTGCCAAAAGCCTGTGGCCCCCTTCCCTGAAAAGCCATAATAACATGAAATATCAACAGTGTTCCAATGACCCCAGCTGTAATCAGCCAACTGCCTAATCACTTATTCATAATTAAAAAAAAATAGTTATGCAAGATTCAGCTTAAAAGTTTGGAAAACAGAAAATCCTGTTTTCCAAAAATCCTAAAGTAAGTAAGTAACCTGCAAGTTGTCATAGCATTTCTCCAACAGCCTGTGCTGTTCTGCTGGGGGACAGCAACCCAGGACAGGCTAAGGAAGAGTTTATTGAAATAAAACCAGAAACTGTGCAGATATCCAACAGTATTGTAAGTAAATCCATTTTTAAGACACTCTGCTTTTAAACTCTGATGGCTCTAGATGGCTCCTAGCTTTTGTGATAAAAATTTTCTCAAGTAACGTTTATTTCCAAAATAGCCACAGCACTGGCACAGATGCTGTTCTTAAATAATTTACTTCGTTTTTCTCCTACTCACACAGTCCCAACATGACTCAATGACAGACTAAACACTTGTCAAACACATGTTTATAAGATGTGAGCAATTTTTAGTTCAACTAAATAGGTCACAGTCACAGGGTAATAAACTACAGATAACTCATACCAGCCAATTCACTATTAGTATATTCTAGAAATTTGTTCTGAAATTTGAATGTCTCAGGAGAAATGAATGCTAAGCAATCTTTGCAGAAACTACCAATAAGAGGTAGCAGCTCTAAAAAAAGTATTTGTAAAAGCTAATGTAGGTAGGTGATGCATCCACAGAGCTCCAACATTACCATGGGGCACTACTGGGATCTCAGGTGCTGCTTTTTGTTTATTCTCAGAACACAAAAGTCTCTGTTAAAAGAAACAAGTCTTTCACCATGAACAGAAATCTAAATGTCTTAGTCCCATTGCTTGTATGACCACTGTACAAGAAAAACTTTAGGTTATTTCTTAACAAAAACTACTTAAGTAACTAAAAACCTAAATTATTTAAGTAACTAAATTTCATCTGTTATTTGAAAAGGGGATACAGAATTTACATTTTACTTTACAATATTACCAGCAAAGCTGTACCTAAAAATCTTCTCCACTCTCTTTCTGATCAGAAAGAAAAATAAAATTTCATATACATCATCACAGCAACAAAATAGAGCCATAAAACACAATAAACACAACCCTTTTTTACCCTCACATGAACAAAGCAGATTTTTGGGGGTTGTTTTGAGGGTTTTGGGGTTTTTTTCAAATGGATGAATGTGCATACAACTGTGGAAAGCCATACCATGATAACAACTGCCTACAGACCTGCACATTTCATATAATCTTCCATGAAAAAATACATTAAAAGGAAATGTGTTTTATCAAAGATTAGGGTATTTGAAAGAAAGTGAATCCAATTCACTTAATACTGTTTTTAAGAATCAACAAGTCTTCTGTGCCACCATCCAGCTGCATAAAATTCACAGCATCCATCTGAGCCTACTCAAAGACACACAAATGCCATTTTGAAAGCTGCAAAAAGCTGGAAATACAGAGAATGAAAAATACAACAATTTTTGCAAGCAGAAGAGAAAATAGATTAAAGATTTCCAAAGGGCATTTCTATAGTCCTTTGCAAAAGACAACAGAGCTTGTATCCTACTAGGAGAGATTAATGCTGCAGTTGAACACATTAAAAAAGCTGCAACTCCTGAATCTCCTGGGGAACAGGCACCACGCCCATGGGATGCCTGCACCAGCGGGATGCCCATCCACCAACACTCCTTGGGATTATCCAACCCAGGGCTTCCCTCTTCCTTCCCTCTGCTGGCAGCAGGGTTGGGAATGCTGGACAGGCTCCTCACTGCAGTACCAGCGAGAATAAACCTGCTGAGCTGACAAGAACATGTTCCACAGGACACCCAGATCCACAAGAGAACACCTGTCTAAAACAAAACTTTAAATGCTCCTTAAAAAAAAATATATATATGTATATATATATATACAAACCTCTGTTTCCAGTAGGCAGATGTGACTGTTCATCTGACCACAGGGAGAATGTTATTAATACACAAACAAGCCCATGTTCCTAACAGTGAAAATCCCTCAGATTTAGTCCTAATGAGAGGAATATAGCCTGAACTTCTCACTGTTCCCACACTGAGTGCTGTCAAATCTGTGCCATATTCAGTATGCAATTCTAAAGTAAAGAAAATAGCAGGCCAGCAATACAAAATAAAAAGGCCAGTGTGATGAAGACCATCACCACAAAGTGCAGTCCTGGTTCTCAGCCACTGAAACACAGCCTTGCAATGCAACAGGAGAGCTGCTGAACACAGGGCATAAACACACACTGAACACTGCCCCACATTTAAGGAAAAGAAAGGGCTGTGTGCCAAACTCAGATTAATCACCTCATTTCTGGAGGCAGATTAATTCAAATCAATCAAAATAACATACAGGGAGAGACCACATCAAAGCTGTAGCAGGGCAAACCAGAGCAAGAGGGACAAAAGACAATTTAAGTGTATCAGTTTTACCAGCTCCTACTGAAATTTGCCACACCTTATAACAAAACGATTGTTACTGGTTAGATCATTGGAAGATACAAATAATAGATTGTTGAGAACTGTCAAGAGCCCATTCTTTGTCATTCCCACCTAAATGGGCACCTCCAAGAGAAATAAAAAATTGCCAAGTCCTACCTGATTTTTCTCAGTTCAATTTTTTTGTCTGTTCAGTTACTTTGTTCCAAAACACATTACATAGATGTAAAAACACATATTCAAACTTGGTACTTAAGAGTAAAAAAAACCATCCTGTCTGAGAAATATTCTTTTCCAAGAAGTTTACAAGCAAGATGCAAAAAAACCTCCATCTGTCTAAGTTATTCATTTAAAACTAAAAGTTCTAGTTGAGAGCTGAAGCTTTATAAAAACAGACGTTCAAAATATACAATTTCTCCTTCCAAGACAGAGAATCACTTCTTGTCAGGAGATTCTTGGAACCTGAGTACAACAGGAACTGCAAGTCATCCCATCTCCAGGTACACTAAATTGCTGGTTTTACTAAAGTTACACTGTGCTTTGTTCCTCTACCAGAATACAGAATAATCAAGCCAAGTACAGCAGGAAGGCACAAAGGTAATTTTGAAAGTAAAAAATGGGAGGGGGTAATATATGTACAATCATTATACACACATTTACAAGGAAACTGAATATTGGAAAATAAACACCCCTCTCCCCCCATTATTTTGATGAAATTTATTTTCTTCTTAAAGCAATACTAAAAAGTACCTATATTACAATGTCTCTTGGAGAAGAGACAAAATAAAAACTATTTCAAACCAGGGAGCAGGAGTAAAAACAGAAATGGCCATCCTGGAAAAAGCAGAATTAAGTGTGGCGAATTCTGCTTTTCATTCAAAAACCTGTTCTGATTACCAGTACAGAATATGTAGTCATGCTGCATATGAAGGACTTGAATTTTTCATTAAACCTGTGAAAGGCAGAGCAGGCCACTTCCCTTACTTTCATGCACAGGTTCAAGCACTGGATCTCAAGAGAGCAAAAAGCTCTGTGTAATAACCTCACATATATAAAGGCCCACACTGCATAAGGTCAAGTCACTAATGGGTGATTTTTCTTTAAATATGAACCATCATCAGAAACATTTCAACAGACACAGAGGTGGGATTTTTCACACTTTTATTTTATTGTTTATACACAAAGTTTAAGATGTCTTTATCTGTCATTCTTACCTTCACATGCCAAAAGAGAAGGTCAGAGTCTAAATGGGCAAGCTATGAAACCACCAGACTTTACATCGGACAGAAATTCCTAACTTCTGCTTCCTCAGATGGCAAAAATTACAGTAAATTAACAGAGCTGAAAGAAATGACACTCAGGAAATAACACACCAGCAACCCTGGGAGGCTTAAGAGCTGCATCCATTTATAGCAGAATGCCTGAAGAGATCATTATATTATCTATGTTGATCTTCTGTATCTCACAGAACATCTGAAACGTTTTGTCGCCCAGCCTATAATAAGCCCTGTAATTAGGCTACAGTGTTCTAACACAGAAAAACCCCAAGCTGCTCTATATGCAGCAGACCACCACAAAGGCCAAGTCATATGCAGCAGAGGGGAACTAATTATTGGCAAAATTAGGCTTCATGATCCCACCAAGCAGTTTTTACACTGTTGCTGCATATGAATTCCTCTGCAGCGCTCTTGTGACCAATTTTATTTTGAGCACTTGAACAAAGCCAAGCAACCAAACATTTATGAAAGACAGCTTCCCATACTGCTTCAAGCAGCTACTGCAAAACATATACAACTGCTTTGAGCACTATAAAACATATACAACTCTGAGACATTTAAATCCAGTTTATTTAGTACCCAACTCAAGATAAATTAGAGGCAGTTTATAGTGTCTTAGAGTATCCCATAGAGAGGATTAGGGATGAAGACTTCTAACTGGGGTAAGTAATATTTTAAAGTTCAAAAATAGGAAGCTGGTGTTTCAGTCCTAAACTGAAAAGAAAAAGGAATTCTTTTCAATTCTTAAGAAAAACCACAAGTGACTATTAGAAAAACTAAACCCGGAAAGGAGAGCCTTACACTTAACCCAGGTTTAGCTTTGTTTAAAGGTAAAACTAAATGTCCAAAAGATACAGAACATAGTAACAGTAATAGGAAAGATACTGGTGACATTTTAACCCCTAATACTAAATTCTAGCAAGACCAGGGGAAAAAATACAGGGACAAAGTCAGCAGCAGGAATACTTCTTCAGTGCAAACAAAGCAATCCTCAGAAAAGCTTACACAAACACACAGTACTTGCAGCACAATGTAAGGAACTTGTTTTGTGAACCCAATAACCTCTGCTGTCTGTGTGCATTCTGATGTACTTCTCTGTCAGCCCATGCCAGTGCCTACTTCTCTGTTTCTGTTTGGGATCCTTCTGCTTTCCAGCTCACCAGGGCTCCTTCTTTTGGTTGTTTTGGCTGAAGTCCCAGAGAAATAACAACGCCCTTGAGCTGAGTGTCAGAGAGTTCAAGAAGCAACAGGTGCCCAAGGGAATCTTCAACCTGGCTCTTTAGCACAGCCTCTGATAATGCACGATTTTTTTTCCCCAAGCAGGAACATGAAATTGAGATACAGACAGGCTGAGTGAAAAGCAAGAGTAAACAATCTCTTTGAGACAAGAACTTCCTTGTGTTTTTGGTTTTTCCCCCTTTTGCTGCAGGAGTGCCCCTGAACTTTGGTTGATGACATCCAAATGGGATTTGCTTAGCTTTCTACTTATTAGCCTGGGTGCCTCACAGAAGATTTCCTCATCAAGTACTGACTTTGGATTTTACTTCCAACATCATAGAAGTAAAGGAATCGACATTTAAAAGCCTCTGAATCAGATGCAGAAAACGAAGTGAAATTAGAGAAAACAGAAACTCTATTCTTCCCATTTACCTAACACTGGGGGCCAAAGGATGGCAGAAGAGCCCTTACCAAAATCATCACTACTTCACTATTGTCCTCATGAACTGTGAACCAAGTTCTTCAAGTTTGGTTTTCCTTAGAAATCAAAAAAAAGTTTTGCTCTGAGTTGAACGACATTTTTAGTGCCAAACTAAAGGATTTCTTTAGGTTTTCATCTCAGCTAAAAAAACTCCAAGACCTTTTGGTTGAATTAAAACAAACCCTCCCCAATTCCTGAATCTGTATCTGACTACTGAATTTAAGGTATTACAAAAACCCAACCAAAAAAAAAACAAAAAAAACCAAAACAACACATGTGGATCAAAAATGCTACATTTCTCTTAAATCATGAGACTCTCCTCAAGTTCTTCTGAAGTGCTAAAAACCCTTGCCTAACAGAGATAGCTGATTCCCTCACACCCCAGGAACTCCTTTTCTTCACTCTTCTCTTCCTTCATTCTTTTGTTTCTACCTCCTTGTTAGATTAGCAGGATTTGACTTTCACTCCCACTCCCTTTTTTATTCAAGGGCTGCTTTGAATAAGAATGAGCCAATGTCCTGTTAATGACAGACCCTTAGGGCATCTCCTTCACTTACAGTCTCCTCAACATTTTTTTTTCTACAACTCACCATTTCCTTTTCATAGACATACCTCTCATTCATCTTCTGCCCAGTTTCAAAAATTATGTATCTTCCTCAAGTACTTCTTGCATTCCTAATTTTCTATCCTTTCTTACTTTCCCTATGCCTTTTTTAAGCCTGCACATTTGGGTCATTACCTCTTTCCTCTCTATATTCTACTAATAGATCATCTAGTAATCACTAATAAAATTAAGTATTTAAAGATGTTCTCATAGCTTTAAAAACTTCATTCTGCTTTCTGCTCATTCTGGAGTCTCAGAAGAGACTTATTTGTTCTGACCATTTTTCATGGCACTTCTCTCATTTAACCCAACCTGTTGCCATTTATTGTAATGCACACAATTTGCAAATCCCCCAAAACCACAACCAACAGATCTAATGGATTGTATTGGGAACTTCACAACCTGAACAGAAAGCACAAGGCCACTCCTCACCTTCCAGTAAACACTTGAATTTTCAAAAGAGCTCATGCCATGTCACTACAAACTACTATGACAAAAGATGTTTTAACTCCAACCCCCAACACACATCTGGGTTTTTCTGGTTGAAGCCACTGATGACAGACACTCCCTTCTGCTCACTGGTGTCTCACTCTTGCTCATACCTTGACATGTTGCAAAATAAAGATTGCATTCATTTTGACATGTAGTTTCAAGTGTTGGGAGTTTGTACTGGTTTTTTACAATAAGTTACAGTTGAAACTATATCCATAGCCAATTTTGGAAATCTAATTTTTTTCATAATAAATTTCTGATATTTTGGACTGGTCCAAAGGTCACTCATTTGGAAAAGAGAAAGAAAAAAAAAGAGGAAATCAAATGTTCTACAGTTTAACAGAAGATCATTCACTTTTTAATTAAGTTTGCTGTAGTTTACACTTCTAAACCTTAAGAAATTGGATTAATAGTTTCTTTATTTACTAATCCTATGAAGAGTCTTAAAACACCTAAGACTATTTTGCTTGGTTTTATTGGTTTCCTCGTACTTGTCTGCACATTGAACCTTGCGGCAAAATAGATGAGAGGTTTTTTCAGGATGAGTGTTTGCTGGATGTTTTGTTTGTACTTAATGGTCTCTGGATAGCACCAAATCTAAATAAAGTTATGGCTTTAATCATCTGACTCAATCCTGCACAACCACCAACAGAAGAGCAACAATCCTAATTTTAAATTAAAAGCACATGAAAATTTGAAAAAGTTGTTTTATCTTCCCATTCTTCCACAGGAACCTAAATCCTCAAAACCCATGTGTGTACACACAGGTCTTCTAAAAACACTACCCTTCATAACATTTCTTACACAATGAAGCCAAAAGGAAACTAAACACAATATGAAACATGGCTTTAGAGGACAAGAAAGAAATGAAAAAATCCTGAAGACAATCACAGCAGAGCAGGGTTTGTTCAACTCAGGATCACATTTACTTGGAGATGAGGCTGTAAGAGACCAGAAACAGTCTGCACATAACAGCCTGTTTGTCCCAGCCATGAGACACCCCCAAATTTGAAATAAAGCTACCAGCTGTCTTAGCAAGATGCCATGTCACTGTTATGTGGGGTTGATCTATGAAGTCATTTTCTTAGAATACTTACCACTAAATCCCAGTTATTTTGTTCAAGCAACGTTATAGCTTCATCAATATTTTCAATACCAGTACATGCCTAAAAATAAAAAGAAGCAGTAAAGAGAATTAAAAGCATTGATCAAAATCAGGGTATTAATACTTATAATTCAATTCATTTCAGCAGGATGACAGGAAAAGTAAAGATTTTCCCTTTCTGTTACAAAAGGGTGATCCAGAAATCAGACTCCAAGTTTTAAACATCAAACATTTAGATATAATTCCCTGTTCCAACAGAGGACTCTTCTGTAACCTTGAGCAAGCCACCTAGGGAAGCAAGACCAAGTAGTTATTTGTAAAATTAGGACAACAGTGCTGTCCCATACAGGTGTTTTACCTTCAAAACTATGAAGCACTCATACTAACTTTAAAAGGGAGCACAAAAAACCTTCAAGTTCTATCCCTGTACTCTGGCTTTACCTAGTTCAAGAAATCTAACACAATAGCATTTTTAAGGTTAACACTCATAAAACTGTACCTTGAACTGATCTTAATTGCAAATACAAGAGCACCTCTACTCAGCAAAAGCTGGGATGCAGCAACCTGCTGCCTTTTTTGATACCCAAACCTTTTCAACTATTCAACTTCAGCAGGCAGAGCACTGCTGTTCATTCTGCCACATATTTGCCACCATTCACATTGAAGCATATGAGATATATTTCACCAAAAGAGAAAAAAGGAAACAGCTACATCTCTTCCTGGAATTTATCTTTCATCCTAACTGTATTCAAACACACAAGAGGAGTTCAGACTTTTACAAGATCTGAAACACAATTGTGTTCCTCCTGCTCTACCACATAGTTTTATAAAACTGGGGTATATAAAACTGCATCCAAAAAATAAAAAAAACCAAACTTTTTAACAGTAATAACACAGAGCTAGAGAGCAGCAGCAAACAATCAGTTTTCCTGATTCCCTCTATGTTGCAAGAGAAGGAGGCGGCTAAGCAGACACTTTTTTCCTACCAAGACATAAATAGCCATCAGGTCATATATTTCCCATGTTCTTTTTTTCCAATTTACAAGCATGAAAACATAAAAAGAAGAAATCATGAAGAAATTCAAGGCCAATTCTCTCTTCCTAAATTCAACCCTGAAAAATTCCACACTTACAAAGCACTACATGCAGTATGTCAACAGAAAATGGACCAGTCTGAAGGACCACAAGATGAAATTATGGAGAATTTTGCCTGCAGAGGGGAGGCAGAAGTTCTACTGCTGCCCAGTGCTCTCATCACCACATTGATCCTCTCTGCAACAAAACAAAATTTCTTCCACTTCAGAGCATGCTGTGTTAATGCTGAATTTCACCCACTTCACATTGGGAGTGCTAAAAAAATAGCACTTTTCTCCTCAGAAGCATCATTTTGCCTTCTTTTCCATTATTTCTTGCAGTTATTTCTGAAGTTAAAAATGGAACAAAACTTCAACACAAACCTCAGCAATTGCTTGTACATTTATATACAATTAAGCCAGGTAGGTTTGCAGAGTACAGGGTTTGAGCTTGTCATTTCTGAAATGACAGGATGGTTCACACTCCCATCAACCTGCCACTGGAACTGAGGCCAACAGATCTGCTGCAAAAAATCCTGCTTTGAGAAAAAGCTCTGCAGAAGTCTGAGATTCTGTTTACATCCCAGTGAAACACACTTAAACTGGTCATTACAGAAATAGTTACTATTTCTCATTTGTCAGCCCTGCAAAATCTGCATGACCTTTTGAAGAACTACCTTGTGTTCCAACCTGCAATAAGAACTTGACCAACAATGTGTTGTTTTCACCCTGGGCTGTGCAGAAGCTGAGATGGCACCTACAATACAGGATTTAACACTGGTTTTAGTTGTCCCCTCTTTTTAGCATTCCTGCAGCTCTGCTGACTTGCCACTGTCCTCTCTAAGCCCATACTAACTGCAAATCAATTCAGCTCACTTTGGCATACTCTCATTTTGAGATAAACTAAACAAAATTAGCTTATCCTTCTGCCAGAGCACACAGTGAAAGGAGTTAGCCCATCCCTGTGAGGGCAGAGTAATTAAACAGCTATTTCACCTGGTGTGTGCATCCTTCCTGAATCATCTTTCTGGTGACTTACAATGTAAAACAGAAGCCTGCTCTTGGTCACTCAGCCAGGCAGAGTCACTGGGTAACAAGAACAGACAGGTGTAAACACCAGCTGAAAATAAAGATCATCAGAATTCTTAATAGCCAAGACAAGCATTTTTGGTTAAAATCTTTGCACCATTTTTACAGTCCATTCTAATATTTGATTTTGAGGAGTTCTTAAACAAAGATTTCGCTTTCCAGATGGATCATTTTTGCTAGCTGTCAATGAAACAGAAAACAAACATTTCAGAATTGCACCAGGAAAGAATGAGTGCTACTTATCAATGTAACCATAAAAGAGACACTGCCAGATCTTCAACACTCTGTTAATGTCAAAGTTGCAGAAAATTAAGATTATCTAGATCTATTATCTAGAATCTTACTATACTGCACTATTTCAACATTCAAACACTACAACTACAACATACAAATCCTTGTATCAAGTCAAAAGCCATCAGTGAGACCCAAAACCCCCAGCAACCAAAAACCAAAGCTGCTTCCTTGTACCTACATCATGTCATGCAAGCTAAACTAAAGAAAATCATTTGTTTTGCATGCCTTTGATTTTCCCTAAGAAATTAAGCACACAAGACAGGCAGTCCCTCAATGGCAAGCCTGACGTGACGTCAAAGGCTCTGTGGTGACAGATCAGTCCCAGAACAACCTGGCTGCTCCTGCCTTTGTTTCCTTTAGGGAAAGCACACAGGAAACCAGCAGGTTCTGTGAGCAACAGAATTAACAAAGTCTGGTTCCGCATGGGTTTGCCTCGCACCCCTAATTGCAAGGGCTGATTTCAGCTTTTCCTGTGGCCGGAATATTTAAAAGAGCTTCTTCTAATGGACTACTGTTGTAATCTTTGCTGCAGTCCCAGCTCTCTGGCTCTTCTCCTTTCTCTGCAGCACAGTCCTGTCTCTCTTCTCAGGGGCTCCTCTTGGGCTCTTGACCCACCCCTATTTATCTCAGTTACCCTCACGAGCCACAGCTGTTGCCCAACTAAGGACCCTGCAGCTGCAGCTCGTTTGGAGTAACTTAGACACACACTGATCTCACAATACAACACATATTCAGGCCCCCACAGACTACTTCCCTTATTACCTGCCTGTATTTTCATTATATTTGGAATAGTTTCATTAGTACAAGTCCAAGGGACACCTGGCATCTTAGGGCTCTATGCCTCACTTATCTAGAAAGGCACACTAAAATTCACAGGGTTTAATTATTTACAATACTTAAAGATGTCTTCCTCATGTTTATTCCTTTTATTCTACCCAAGCAAGAAACAAACAAACAAAAAAATTAATGGGAAAAAGAAAGTTAAATTTGTTCAGAAACAGAGGTGAAAAAACCCTTAAAAATATAGCACAGCAGATGAGCTCTGCAGATGCAAAAATGCATCTCTGAGCAAGTAAAGAGAGGAGCTGAGGAGACTGTTTTTATTATTCACAGATTTTTATTCAGCTTTATTTTCATGAGAGACCTGCTTAACAGAAGGCATTAAATATTTTAAAAGAAAATTCCTACGTGAACACTACTAAATCTTGTTCCAGTGAACAACCAGCACATCCTCTAAGTCATCAAAAGATGAAAGGAACAAACCACCACAGAAAAGGTAAAACCTTGAAGGCTCACTGATTTGTAAACCTTTACACATCAGAAAGAAACCAAAGAATTTTTTTGGAGGACAAAGGAGAAGAAAAGGTAGAACAAGTTCCTCCTCCTCCCTGCATTTCCTGTAGATCTAGGATATCATTTTCAGCCTTCACAGCAGCTCCAGAGACTCTGCAGTCACTTCTGAGCTTTTCCAGACCACACAAGAGGAAAATGAATGTGAAGATGAGAAAACTTTTGTTGTGTGCTGAATACATAATCAGATTCAGGAGATAAAGTTACTGAATGGTAAAACAACTTTTTTAGCATCCTGCTTTTCCAGGGCAGGTAAGTGATTCCACCAGGCAGATTGAAATTTTCACATCATAAAATGTCAGAGTGTTCTCCAAATTTTTTTTCCAGGTAGCTTCATATCCCCAGAGCAATGGACACCTTACCCTTGGAATGTTTCACAGGTAAACATTAGGGTGCTATCCTTGCACAGTAACATTAACCTTAATAAAAGAAGCAAAGTAGTTAGTGAGGAAACAATTCAATAGGAACAAGTTGTGAGGGCAGACAGACTCCAAGGCATTTGAGACAGAGCTAGGAGCTGCTTCCAGAAGCTGTAATGCAGGATGACAGACTGGCTCTTCTAAATGCCTTGCAGGGTGGTCTGACCCCAGCAGCTGTAACAGCTGCATGTGGGGTTTGAGACCCCAACAGCCCAGGCTCCAGCCCACCTCCACAGCCCAGGGAGCAGCCGCCCTCCCCATCTGGCAGCAGCTGCCCCCCAGCACCTGCTGCAGGATGCAGGATCCATGGCAGAGCTGCAAGGGCCAACTGCTGCTGCCAGCACAGAGCTGGGCTGCTCCTGCAGGGCTGTTCCTGCAGCAGGGCTGGAGAGCAGCAGGGCTGTTCCTGAAGCAGGGCTGGAGAGCAGCAGGGCTGGAGAGCAGCAGGGCTGTTCCTGCAGGGCTGGAGAGCAGCAGGGCTGTTCCTGCAGGGCTGTTCCTGCAGCAGGGCTGTTCCTGCAGCAGGGCTGGAGAGCAGCAGGGCTGTTCCTGCAGCAGGGCTGTTCCTGCAGGGCTGTTCCTGCAGCAGCAGCTGCTGACACTCACACACAGCCTCACATGCTTCCCCCCTGCACAGGAGCTGGCAGCACATGGCATTGGGCAGCAAGGCAGGATGTCTCTCCCCTGGGGCACCATTCCCCTCCTGGCCAAGCAAAATGCAGCAGGCAAAGTATCCGTAAGGCCAAAGCAATAGCTGGATATGGAGGACTAAGTCCCAAGGCTCCTTTTGAACAATTCCATACTTCCTTTGGATACCAACAGTAGCAGTATTTTCTCCAAAAAAGGACCATCTAACCCAAACTAGGCCTAGAACATTTTGTACAACAGGTCCAGGCCCATTAAAACCAGGGCTGTAATTGACAGACAGCTGTGAATTGCCCTGGGTACCACTCACTCCTGTAACAGATGAAAAATAAAATCATCTGCAGCTCAGTCCATTATTTCAATGTTTAGCCAAATGCTACAATGCTCAAAGAAACAACTGCATGAAGGCACCAAAAGATTCAACAGCACTGCCTAGGAAGAAAAGGCAATCCTTTCACCCTCTGGGATCTCCTACAAAAGCTCAGGAAGTCAGCATTAACACACCTGCAAGTGCACAGACAACACCCTAGGAAGTACTTACTTTTGAAAGCACCAAATAAATTTTTAGCACTAGATCAAGCAGGGCAACTAGAGTTAACTCTATTCCATAAAGATATATGAGGGTTTCAAGAGACATAAGAAATGCTGCCAAAGAACATAAACTGTCAAAAATCAATTCACTATCCCTTGGGTAACTTACTCTTCAAAAATTGAGAGAGACTAAGAGCATGGAAAACTCTTTGAGTCCCCGCCACGAACTTGGTCAGAAGGGCAGCTGAATTACCCAGATCAGCAGCTTAAAAACAACAAACCACTCAGAGCTGCTCTGAGTAGCATTTGAGCTATAGCAAAGGATATTACCTATCTCCTTGCATATTTCCAGTGTAAAAGAACCAAGATTTACCTTACTGCTTTATTCACCTCTTCAATTACAACCAGACAGTTCACAGACACACTTCATCTCCCTGCCAGGTTTTGCTTATCTCCAAAGACAGGGTGTCTACAGCCTCTCTGGGCACTTTGTTCCAGTGCTTTACCACCTTCACTGAGAATTGTTTTTCCTTATATTTAATTATAATTTCCCCAGCTGTAACCCATATCCACTGCCTCTCACCCTCAGTCTCCAACTGCAAGAGAAATTTGATTCTGTATTGTCTGTTATCACCCACTGTACAACTGAGACAGGAACTAGATCCTCCTGCAGCCTCCTCTCCCAGGCTACACAAAGCCAGCTCCCTGAACATCACCTTTCACACAAAAATGCTCCAGCCTCCTCCCTCCCTAGGTAACCCTTCACTGGACTTGCTCTGCTCTGTCAGTGCAGTGACTGACAGTGAACCCAGCACTCCTGGCAGCAGTGCTCTCACCTGAACAATGAGAAAGAATGGCTTCCCTCAGGCTCCTGGAACACAGCAGCCCACTAAGTGGCTGCTACTGCTTCTAGAAAAATCCTTGAGTTCCCTTTCCAAGCATTCCTAACAAAAATCAGGTTTCTGGATGCAAGATTTTTAAACAATCCAATCCCGAGTTTCCTCTGTCTAGAGTCAAGCATAGGACTTGGCTTCTTTTTCCCATCCATTATGAGCTCAGTAATCAAGGATAATTACCAAGTCTATAAAGAACCAAGGCTAGCTCCAGATCATATCAGCTAGAAATCCACTCAAACCCAGAAAGATTTAGGACACTAATTCACCCCTGACATGTTAATAAGTCAGAAAATTTTCTTGAAATTCACACATACAGTGTTGCAATGGTGATTACTTCAAAGCTACTGAAAGAAAGTGTAACACTTCTTCCCCCAAAACAGGTAAAGTTAAGCCAATATGCCTAGCCAAGCAAGTAAAGGTTTTAGTACCATAATATCAAATTTAAGAGGCCTGTGGGACTCCCTTCTGGGCTATCAAGAGATGCAGCAAACTCAGACACTCAGAACTTGGATTTTTTGGTACCTCAGTTCTTCTCATCCCAGAGTCCCACCAGTACCAGGATCACCTCCACAGACTTCAGCAGCTCCACCCCTCTGTGGCATCCCTGCTCATTCTAACCCTGCAACAACCCTAGCAGTGTATCGAGACTGTTCTTAATATGAGTCACCCATGGTTATTAAATTAACTTTTACTTCTGTTTCAGACAAACACTTAAAAAACAACATCCAGGCATATCGACCAAGACACAGACTGAAAGGTCACCTACTGCAAGCATCTAACTGAAGAGATAAGAATGCTTCTCTAGTTTTTTTCATACTCAGAAGACCATCTGGTAAAAATTAAGCAGATTCACCAGCTGTTCATTTAGCAAAAACAAGCTAATTTACTTACCAGCATCAGAAATCAAGAAAGGGTTTTAGGCAAATATGCCAGAATAAAGTTTGCCCAACGCATTTCAACTCCCACGCCCAACTATTTACAAATTTCATCATTCTCCTATTTGAGCATCCCCTTAAGCAAAGCAAGGTGGGGAGGGAAGAGGGGAGAAGGAAAAATAATATTTATGAAGGTCACAGAAGACATTTCAACCTGTAGCTACCAAGCAGACAGGAGTGAACTTTGCCCACACTCTGAGATGACTGCAAGCCTTCCAAACAAAGCAAGCTGGGGACAAAGTCTAAACTGGTAGCATGAAGCTCTAACCACTTCTCAGCAGAACTAACTAACCCAGCACCACACTAACCACGTTCAAATGGATTCCAGCAGACTGTCAACTCTCCCAAGACTCTGGAGCAAATTCTGATTCCAGAATACCACGAAGGCAGATCCCTAGGAAGCCCATGAGCTGAGCCAAGACATGAGCTCAAGCCTCCCAACCCCGTGCTAACACTCCAGTGTTTAAGCCACACACGTTACATACAAAGAGCAGTGGTCAAACTGAATTAAAACACAAACCAAAAGTCAGTACCCATTAATTAGTACCCTACGCTACCAAACCCATTTGTCATTCCTGAGGACTGAAGACAGCCTTTACCCAACAACTACACACATGTTTTAGTTAGGATTATCCCAGAGTTTCTGTGTTTGCTTAATACTTTTATTAAGTATGTCAGTGAAAGCAAAACCCCAAGGTTTCCTGAATCATTTTGCCCTTACAGTATCATATAAGAAAAACTGATAGAAAAAAAGAAAATAATTGCATGGGTCAAACAAATGCTTGCTGCACATATGCACTCATCTCCTTTCTCCTCATTATCTCAAAAGCAGCAGAATTTTTAAAACAACTCAACAATAAATAAAAGCCACTTTCTAGATAAGCACACAAAGGAAGAGTACTGATCCATACAAAATAATATTTTAGTCAGCATTTCACAAACACTCTTTTTAATTTTTTGTGAAGAACAGGACAGCAAGGAACAAACATATTCTTCAAAACCTGGAAAAGGCACCGGCATGGTTTAACTCCAGCCAGCAGCCAAGCCCATGGAACTGCTCACCCACTGCCCCAGCAGTGGGACCAGGTAGAGAATCAGAAGGGTAAAAGCTGGAAAATTCACAGTTTGAGATAAAGACAGCTTAATAGGGAAAGCAAAAGCCATCCACACAAGCAAAGCAACACAAAGAAATAATTCCCTGCTTCCCATGGGCAGGTAGGTGTTCAGCCACCTCCAGGACAATGGGGTGCCACCATGTGTAGTGGTTACTTGGGAAGACAAACATCAACACTCTGAAGATCCTCTCTTCCTCTTTCTTCCCCCACTTCACACACCAAGCATGATGTCATATGGTCTGGAAAATCCCTTTGGTCAGTTTGGGTCCCCTGTCCCAGCTGCGTCTCCTCCCAACTTCCTGTGCACCCCCAAGCCCTTCCCAGTGTAGCAGAACAAGAAGCAGAAAAAGCCTTGGCTCTGAGCAAACTCTGCTCAGCAATAACAAAAACATCTCCTTATTATCAACTCTGTGTTCAGCACAAACCCAAAGCAGAGCCCCATAACACCCACTGGGAAGAAAATTAACTCTACCCCAGCCAAAACCAACAGGCATCCAGAGCAGGGAAACAGCAGCACATTCAAACTCCAAGCACAGGTCCTACCAATAGCACAGGCCAACAAGGGCTGAAAAGAAAAAAAAAAAAAAAACAAGAAACAGCTTTCTAAAGACATTAATATTATATAAGCTTTTAAAAGCATCAGGCAAGAAAGCCTGACAGGAAGTCAGTGGGACCAAAGGAAGAAAACAGTAAAGAAATATTAAAAGAAGGTAAGGGCATATCAGAAAAGCTACATGAATTGTGTGCACCGATACCCACTACTGAGGAACCTCGAGACCATCCTGTAACACAGCTGATCTGTACAGATCTCTCATCCTAAAATGTCAGCAGAGACACACAGAGCAAACCACTAGATTTGTGAGAGTCCCCAAAACTCTAAAGGAACTTATATTTAAGTTTTTCACATCAGACTTCTCTTTAAATCAGTTTGATTAAAGGTGAAATCAACACCACATTCCCACAGTCTTGAGGCGCAAAGCAGAAGGGGTTAATGTTTCTACAGTTCAAATTTTACTTCTGTACTAATAAGAAACAGCAGAAATTCCAATAAACTACATAGAAATGGCTTAGCATGTACATGTAAACAAGACACTGAGGAAAAGTGAACACAGCTTCTATAGAGCAAACTCACACATCACAAAACTACTCAAATATCTCTCAAGAACTCAGCCAGCTGAAGAACACTAGACTAACTCAACCTGGCACAGTGTATTTCCAAAGTTTTACAACAAACTCATCAAGCTTTACAGCAACATCATCAAGCTTTCAAAATGCTGACTTCCAGAAACTAGGATGAGGTAAATCCATTCACATCCTGTTTCTTTCAGCTCTTTCCTAAGGACCAGCCACTGCTGTAGAAAAGACATTAGGTCAGCTGGGTCTTCGATCTGAGCTGATATGGCACCTTTGGTATTTGCCCACACAAACAACCTGACCTTTAGAAAATAAAAAAAAAATTATAGAAGTGACTCAGTTTCAGTGTTCCTGTCTTTACAAATCGTTTTCTGCAATAGTTAAAAATGAAACTTATATAAAATAACCCAAGGGCTAACGTATTCTGTTCTAGTTTCAAAATGTCTCTTAAGAACTTCAGCTTTAATGAATTATCTATTGAAAGCATTAACTACTGCTGTGGAACAAAGACCTGCTCAACCAGTCAGACATAGAGGACCAGCAGATGACTATTTCAATAGACCAAACAACATGTCATGCATACATGAGGGCTTTGATTTCCTCTTTGAGCAGTTTCTTTTTACAATTGCACATTAACTAGTCAACTTTAAAAAATGGGCTTAATTAGTAGGTATCAATCCAGTCAGTAAGCATGTCATTTCCTTTCATCCAAATAATGAGGGACGAGTAAAATGTTAGGTACTTCCCCAGGCCTTTTATTCTAGTTCCTACAGTAGTTAAAGGAAAGGACTCATCTAATGGCTGCCCCACATATGCACAAATTTATTCAATCACTAGAAAAATATGAGATCCTGTCAAAGATATGCCAGGTAGTTCCTTGAAAAAGCTACCTTGTACTTCTAGTATGGAAGTGTGTGAAAACAAGGCTTGCGATGGTAACTGAATCATAAGAACTGCCCAAATACACAGGAAAACTCTTCCCTTTCAGGCTTTTCAGCTCCAACACAATATTCCCAAGATGGGAGACTCTCAAGGCCCCTTAAGACATAGAGGAAATGGCTCAAATGCTCCTCCTCTCCCACAGCTCCTTCCACACAGAAATATGAACTCAGTGAGTGTAAACTTTACTGTAATTGATCCTTGCTTACCAAGATATATTAGCGATGTGGTATTTTCAATATGACAAATAATTTTCACAGTATCTTTCAATGAAAGCCCATTCCTGGCCTTTGGAAGTGCATATAATTAATAATTTCAATATTATAATTAGTACTGGTTGTCATGGCATTTGAAAAAGGATCCTACAGCTACCACCTCTCAATCTGTTTCAGTGACCTACTAACCCAAATACCTATATGAATGGGCTGATGGAAATGGTGACATGATTACTATGATGTCAAGAGTCTTTTCAAGGTAATTGAATGAAAAAAACAGAATAAACCTCTTTCTAAAGACAAATTGGTGCTCCAGTGGTAAATTATTCAGGTTCCTACAGCAGGAGCATAATGCACACAAATCAGTCAAAGTAGCCTCTTTCTTTTCTATAAATGTCAGTTAGTATTTCTAATTAACTATCTGCCCTTACATCAGAGAAATTAACTGGCTTTTCCGTGAAGAGCTATCATTGAGAATATCCAAGTTATGTTTCTAAAAGGACACCACTCTTACTCCAACTTCTCATTTCTGGCTCTGGAACTCACTTCACCTTCAGTTTAAAGGCCAGTAAATCAAATTAGCCTTGTTCTGATGAACCTGAACTTTGGGATGACAACTCAGCCTAAACATATCTAAAGAAATGAAACGCCAAAACCCACAAGGAATAAATTAATAGAAGTGATGGCAGAAGTGACTGGTAGCAGACAGTGAAAATGGCAATAACCAAGAAGAACACACTAAGCATGCAGTAAGTTTTTATCATGTCTCTTACCCCTTAAGGCCATTTAGTTTTTTAATATTTGGAAAAGGAAAAAAGAAGCACATACCTTGGTTTCACAATGAACATAGATGAAAGAGGGAAGAAGAAAACTACTAGAAATCCATTGTCTCAATGAAAGCAAGGATTTTTGAGTTCTGTCATTTCACTCCGAAATCCTCCCACCCTGACCAAACCTTGACCACCATTTGGTCAATGGAAAACGTGAATTCTTTGAAAAATTTCCTCCTGAACCTCCAGAGTGCCTGATATTCTTTTAATACATGGACACACAGGAGCTGGCAACCCCACAGCACTGCAACCCTTAGGCCCACTCCACATTTGGGATGTTGTGAGGACAAGCACACAGCATGGATAAAGAGGTCCTATAAGTGGACATAACTTATAAGGACAGAAAGATATTCTTACTAATTTTAGTTCCAATCCTAAGTGAAGCTGTAAAAACAAAAGCAAAAGTGTAAGAAAGCTAGTGGGCAAAAACATCAATATCTGACACTTCTGCCAATACTCAAAGATAAACTTTGGGAATGAAGACCAATCTATGTCAATTAAATGAAGCTCTGTGTAACTAAATTTTACAACTTAAAAAGAAAAAAAAATCTCTTTTCTTTATAGTGAAAAGCAGACCCCAAACTACAAGAAATCAGGAGTGTATTTGTATACCATGTGAGCAGCTGGGTATCCCACTGAAGATGGAAGCACTTTGCACTTAAACACAACAAACAGAACAGTTGTTAAAAAATTGGTACAAATTATATGCCTTTATTTCCCCCAGTATGTGAAGTATGTCACAGCATCACTTACCAATTCACATGCAGCTACCTTTCTGAAGAATTTATGCCACTAAAACAAGCTGTTGTGCCTTTTCCTATGGAGTTTTTCCTTTATGCCAATGACACTTTGTGGAGAAGTTCTGAATTGCATTTAGTCAAAAAAGCTAAAACTTGTTTGTGCACTGAACTCCACATCAGCTTCTTCCACTGAAAACAATCAGGCTACTCATGTACAAAGCAAAGCTTCTGCATAATCTTTCCTAAGTGTGGGCCTAAGAAGGAAAAGTTAGGCAGGTTGCTTATACAGCCCACATGCATGAATACGGATTTTGTGCTCCCTGGGTAGCACACAGTAGCCTCATTAAAAAGGAGAGGAAAAGAAAATAATTATAAACCACACAGAACAGGCTTAAATTGTTTTGAGACATTAGGCAAAAATATTTTGGTAGATCACTCACTGTGCCTTACTCTATACTTAAAATATTTCATAAAATACCATGGGTTTACATGTGTATATATATATATATACATAAAATATATAAATTTAAATATATATATATGCAAAATACTTTTTACAAATAAGTAATTCTCTTTAGTACCTCCAAATGCACAAGTAACCTGTTACTACAATCAGAGCTAAAGAGAAAAAAACAAATGCAATACAAATTCTTGCTCTAGCTGAAACCCAAGGCAAAATCCCTAATAACTCTGGAAGATACTAAATAAATCCATGAAAGCTTCACAAAAGCATCAGTAGAATTATGATTTCATTTCATTTTTTTTTTTTTAATGTGGAGAGAAAACCCTTTCAAGTTTCAGAAGTTTAAAGACCACTGCTATATCCCCCTTAAACACAACTTGGGAAAAGTGAGGGTGAAATGGTGATGGAAGTTTCCCTCCCAGTTTAATTCACCAAAGATTAGCTGAACTAAACTACAAAGAATTGCTTTTGAAATTTTCACTGTGTGCACCATTCTTCAATAAGACACCTCACATAAACACAGAAGATGGCAGCAGAACTCTGAGAAAAATATTTATTCATTAAAAGGTACAGAAAATATAGGAGGGAAAATCATGCAGAATTACTTTGCACATAAGTATATGTGCAAAGTATACATGTATACATGTTTTAGTCTCCATTTTAAATTCTTAGTGAATGAGTTGCAAATTCCACCAAGTATTTAAAAGACCCAAAAACCTTTACTGTTTTGTAACAGCCTAGAGATTCAAGGCCTAATAATGACTGACACTGTCCTTTCTAATCTGAATCTTTAACAGAATGACAATTAACAGATCAGTACTTCAAAATCAGGTAGACACTTGATATAATCTTACAAAGAAATACAATGAAACAGGAAAACAAAGCTGTCTCCTGAAATACAAGAGGAAAATGTTTGGGTTCTTTTTAAGCAAGGATTGGTGTATGATAAAATATTTCCTGCGTCCTAGGTTCAGACACATTATGGCACCCACCCTTGATCTAAAACTGGCTTCTGTGACTCCACCACCCACCTGCAAGTTTGCAATGATACTTACTTGTCTTCATGGTACCAAACACTGCAGTTGCTCTTACACTTTTATTAATGGTTTCAAAATCCAACAATACTGCAAAATAGCAAAAAACACCTGCAAAGTGTAAATCTGCATTGAAAATTCTGTTAAACAAATAATCTTAAATTCACCAGTCACTAATCTCATCTTCTGGGATTCCTGAGTGTAAGTTCAGGTAATAATGTGGGATCCCATAAGAATCTGTTCCCACAGGTATGAATGCAGAATTGGGGTCCCAGTTTCCTTTCACACAGTGTGCTGGTCCTGGAAAAACTCCTTTGCGAAATCCCAGCCCTAAAATTGGGATATCATCCCTTACACACACAGAAGTACCCCCAAGTACAACAAAGTAGTGTCGATATAGTAACATCTGGTAAGCATTTTAATGAACACAGGTGTAAGATATGGGGTACAGGAGGGGATGACAGTTCCCTGTTGCCAGCTGGGAACTCCATGAGTTACATCAGTGAGATACCTGGTACCTTTTGCAACAGAGGAATTACTTAATTACATAATACACAGGAATTACTGTGCACACAACAGTCATCCTACCTGTAGCTCCAAGGAAACACACACACACAGTGAATTGGTGGGATTACTTTTTTTTTTCTTTTCAACTAAATGAAATAGTTTCACTGCTAACAGTCTTTTGAGAAGCTGAACATACAGATGGCAGTTTTACACATCAATCCAAGGATATCCAGGTGCCAACCCATGTAAGAACAATCACTGCAAATGGATAGAGCTTAAAAAAACCCAGATGGATTAAAAAGAAACATTAAAAAAGTATATTCAAATATTATTTGATTCCCTTCCCAGATGTGTTTGGCTTCCCCCATTATTTCAAATGCAGGTATCCTCCACTTTTTTTACTTGGTCTTAGGAAAACAATATAAAACAAGCAATATCAAGAAGCAATATACGCTCCTAAACACATCGCTTCCACTTACAGAAAGACTTTATTCTGGGGATAAGATATAGAAGCCTGAAGTTAAATTACAACCCTTATGTAGAGAGAAGGAAAGGAAACAAACAACTTGGAAGAGGATATTCCTCCCTTCCACACAAACACGCTGCTGTTTGGAATGGGGTGGGAAGAGTTTTACCGTCATCACAACAGTCATAGGCTGAGGCAACCATTGAGTTTAGTGTTGATGCTGGAATGGAAACACCTCTGTTCAGCACTAATCTGTAGCACCAGCAAGCGATTCACTACAAACACTGTGACAAATCATGTGGACTGGTGAGTTTTGTATCCTCCCTGGCATTTGCCTCTTCCAAGTGAGCTGCCTCACAGCTGTCCCAGGGCCTGGGTGGATGCAGAGGGTAGGAACGAGCGAAGTGGATGAAAAAGCTTTATTTTATTAATTAAAAACTGAAACTCTCTAAGTTAAAGGAGACATTTTGTTCACGCACCTTGAGAGAAGAGGGCACACGCTCCCCGTTTCTGACAAACAAAAAAAGAAGGAAAGCGAGAGCGGAGGCTTCAGAGGGTGGGCTTCACACCCACCAGCCCGGACCTCCCCACAAAGAACAAGCAGCACAGCAACGAGAAGAAAGAGAAAAGCAGCGAGAGGCCACGGCTGTGTGGCGGCGGCTTGAAATTTACCTGGAAATCAGCCAATATCATTTCTCGGTCCATGTTGGACGCCATTGCAGCCAGCTGCGTCCCGGCTCTGCTCGGACCCGCGCACCTGGAGCCGCTGCCGCGGGGAGGACGGGGCAGGGTGGGAGCTCAGGAGCTCATGGAGGCGCCGCGCTGCGCTCGAGCTCCCGCGGCGCCCCCGGGCTGCCCCTGCCGGGGCCGGGCAGGGGAGGAGGCAGGAGAGCGGCGGGCCGGGCGCGGGGCCGGGAGCGGGCAGCGCTGCCTCAGCCGCTGGCCCGGGAAGGAGGAGGAGGAGGAGGAGGAGAAGGAGGAGGAGGAGGAGGAGGCAGCGCCGCTCCCCGCCTGCCTCCACAGCGCCTGTGTCGCACATTTTGCCTGTCATTGAGGTCGCAAAGAGGCGCTTTGCGGCCGCCACGTGACTGCCCGCCTGTCAAGCGCTCCCGGAGCCGGGGGCGGGACCGAGCCGGGACCGGGACCGGGACTGGGACCCGGCGGCACCGGAGAGCCCCGGCCCGGCCTGAGCTGCCGCAGCGGGGCCGACACAGCCTCACGTCCCGTGCCGGGGCTTGGCGGCTCCCGGGCCCGGCCGCGGCGCGAGGTGTCCGGGCTGGGCTCCGCCGGCGGCTGCGGCCTAACGGCTCTGAGGGGAGCGGCTGCAGCCGTGCCCGGGCGGCGCGGGGAAACGCGGGCCGCTGCAGCTGCCGGGCGGAGCGCGGCCCTGCCTCTCCGTGCGGGAGCGGGGCATCCGTCCATCCATCCATCCGTCCATTCATCCATCCATCCATCCATCCATCCATCCATCCATCCATCCATCCATCCATCCATCCATCCATTCGTCCTTGCCCCTCTCCCTCCATCCGCGCCCCGTGAGCGCGCTGGTCTCGCTGGATGCAGCGGTTCGCGTCCCCTCGGCTGCCCCGGGCCCCCGGCAGGGCCCGCACCGCCCGGCGCTCGGGGGAGCGGCGACACTGCCCCCGGGTTCCGACCTGGCTCAAGAGAAGGAAATGCATTTTCCGCAGGTTTTTGTGAGCCAGCACACCGTGATCAGCACAGCGGCCCTCGCTCAGGCTTAGCACTCCAGCAGCACTGTAAGATGCAATTATATTATATATCGCAAATAAACCTGCTTTGAGTAATGCAAATCTAACTGATGCTTTATAAGTCTGCCTCCTACAACCTGATGTTCATGTAGCCCCTTAGCACCGACACAAAACACACATTTGGACGCCAATTTTCTAATTATATTTTGCTCTGCTTCTTCAAGCGTCCTGTGCGTGTTGTAGCTGAGGTCACGGACGCACCCAGCAGCTTTCCGTCAGCTAACAAGGCTACATTAGGACACCTTTGAATCAAGAAATTGTGCCGGGTGTAGGAAGCAGCGTTCTTTGTTGTTTCTCCGGTCCATCCGCGGGGTCGCAGGGGGTTCCGCGGACTCGCCCGGGGCGAGCTGCGGGGGGAGCCGGCGCCACCGCGGACAAGCGCTGCGTGCGGAGCGGGGAGCTCGGCTGTGCCTTCGGGAGGCTCCGAGATGCCCAGAGAAGCCCCGGGGATGCTTTAGAGCCTGCTGCGGACCCGAGATGCCCAGAGAAGCCCCGGGGATGCTTTAGAGCCTGCTGCGGCCGCTGCTGCCTGGGCTGGGCTGTCTGACAGCGGCGGCGGCGCTCCGGGCGGGCAGAGGCCGCACGGAAACGCCACTTAGGATGCGAAGCCACAGTGTCAGAGAAGCTGGGTTTTTACTTTTTACCGTGTTCCTGCTCTAGTTTGTGTTGGCAGGGCTCGCCAAAAGGGTTTTATTGCCCGCTGACGTGAGCTTAACAATGCGAGCTCCCCACCAGCGACCGGAGGGATGATAAATTAACTGCCCTCACACCTGCACCTTTTTTTTTTTTACCCCCCAGTTTGATATTACAGACAGTTCTGTACTAAGTAGAAGGTATGGTGCAATGCCAGGGACAGCCTATGCTAAATTACAAACAAATCCACCCACACATTACTAGAGAGTAACTATAATAAAGGCTGAAAAGCGAGTTTTAGCAACTGGATTAAAGCCAATTCATTCCTGGCACAAATTGAAGCTATAGGTATGTTGTCAAGATTAGTTCCACGGCGTTCATGTCTATTACAGTCATATTTTAAATAATGATATCTATATTAGATCAAAACAGGAAGGATCTGATCCAGAACATGAAGAAAAGGTGAAAAGCTGCACGTGCCCCACATCTCAGGAAGTTCACATTCAAGTCACAGCTTAAGTTTCTCTTTGCCTTCTCACAGCCTCTCTGAGCCATTCGAGGTGGGTTTTATCCTCCAACGAGTGAGAGACAAATTAGGGAGCAGATTATTTTACTCCTTATAATGCCCGGTGATAATATCTCCCTCCAGAAATTGTTTGTTGCTGGTTTCCCTGTTTTTTTTCTGTTGATTCTGGAGCCGATCGGGACAAATCTCTCTGGTTTAGGTGGAGTATCTTTATCACTCGTGAGAGGAAATTATCAGGATTAACGAACTGCTGTCTGCAAAGACTTTTGACAGACCTGCACGGCAGAGGAAGTTTGGTGGCATTTTCTGGCCAGGCAGCTTTACTTGCAGGAGGCCTGCAGCACTACAGCTATACTTTACTTAATTATTTTGCTATGTGGTGTGATTAACAGAAGATGGAAGCTTTATTCTGAACCATAAACCAAAAAAAAAATTAGTGTGAGACTGTTGTAATATTTGCAGGTCTAATTTTGCACTAAGTTAGCAACAGGTAACACCACCAAAGCCTGGGGATTTTAGGCAGTAATTAGTCACAAAATGAGTAATTTATAAGCCATCTGACTAAATAGTCCAAGTTTTACATATAAATTCCCTCTTTATGAAGAAAAGCGACTGTATTTGAATAAACAGATGCTACTTGCATACATATATTTCTAGAGCTAACTTTGAGGGAAGTTATAATTTATATTTTCGCTTTTAAAAAATGGGGGAAAAGGAGGGGGAAAAAGCACTACTGCTTCTGGACGAGAATTACCACAATGAGGCCCTTAAAATACACGTGTTTTTTCTCCCCTTTAGTGGGAATATGAGTGGAGGGTCAGTTGGTAAACTGAACAAAGCTGTTTTCCCTGCTTCTTGTGTGGCAGCTCACACTTGTCACCTTTGTAACACTCGCAAACAAGCGTGGATGGGGGAATCAGTACAGGAAAATACAACTGCAAAGCAAAACGCAACCGAAGCTGAGAGGAAAGCCAGATAGAGAAGTCTGGTTTCGTTCAGCTGCAGATCCACGGCTGTAGAACCGGCTGTGTGTGACGGCGGCCGCCCCGACTCAGGCCCCGGCCCGGCTGCCGGCCGCAGGTTCCCCCGCAGGGCAGCGCTGCAGGAGCTGTACCCACCGCAGGTTCCCTCCCGAACGCACCTCCCCGAGCTGTCTCGCCTGTTTACATTCAAAAATCACTTTCCCGTGGCGTCCACGCAGAAAACAGACGTGCAGATTGCCCCTGCGAGCGATGGGTTACGTGTGCTTATCAGGGAGCCATGACATCGCTGCTTACCTCTCGGAGGGTTCGCTTGGCACAACGCAGTCCTCCGAGGCTCCCTGAAACCTAAAGCAATCCAGCCATTAAAGCACTTAAAGACACTAAACACTGTTAGGCAGAGTGGCGGTGACATCCCCGTCCTGTACCATCCTCACTTCTTCGCCCTGGGAAGGGAAAGCGAAGTCCTCGCGTCTTCTTGGTGCCCGGGCGCGGCTCCCCTTCAAAATGGCACTTTCGAATCAATCAAGGACACCAGAAACGCGGGAAGCAAGGAGCGCTCTCGTGGACGGTCGCCTTCCACCGCTAAGACAACTTGACATTGACCCTTCATCCTTGACCTTGTCCTCAGGACGGGAGAGGAGCCCGCGCCGCTGCCGGGGCGGCCCGAGCGCGGAGCCGCTGCCCGCGGGGCGCCCGGCCAGGGCCAAGGGGCCGGCACCGGCACCGGAGCCGGCTCCGCTCCCCCCGCGGGCAGGTGGGGACCGCCGGGGAGCGGCTCCGGGCAGCGCCGCGGCCCTCCCGCCTGCCCAGCGCCCCCGATCCCGCTCCTCCCGCCGGGGTGCGGCGGCTCCCGCTGCTACAGCCTCCTTTTCCTTTCATTTTCCCTCCCTAGGCCTCAGCAGCGCTGCTGCTAAAAGCAGCCGGGCTGCGCTGGCCGTGGCGGAGCCGTGCCCGGGCTGCGCGGCGAGGGGACGGCACCAGGCGCAGCGGAGCTGCGGCGGCGGCCGGAGCGCGGCGGGGCCGGGCGAGGGGCGGGCGGGAGCCGCTGCAGGCCTTCCTGCCCGAACTCCGCCGCGCCTCCTTAAATCTCTGCCGTTAAAATGTGGGCGGGTGTTTCAACTCAAAAAGCGCTCAAATTTTTTTTCTTTTCAAAAAAAGCTGATGAGGTTAAAAAAAAAAAAAAAAAAAAGAAGAAGGGGAAAAAAAAAAAAGGAGAGAGAAACCGGCTTCGTGTCCTTAGGAAACAGAAGTAGCGATTGTTTGCGCTTAAAAAAGGGGGAGCGCAAAGCCGCGGGCGGAGGCGGCGGCCGCGGACCGGCAAGTGCAGCTTTATTTCGCGAAGTTGGAAGAGGAGGCGAGCGGGGCTGTCAGTGCGGCTGCGAGCGCGGCCGGGCCGGGGCAGCGGCGGCACCAGCGCAGCCCCTGCCCCCGCCAGGAGCTCTGCCCGCGCCCCGCGGCCGCGGCGGGAGCAGCGCCTGTCCCGGGGAGCGCCCGGCGGAGCGCGGACAGCGGCGGCGGGACCCCGGCGGAGAGACCCCGGCCGAGGGACGACGGCGGAGACGGCTCCGCGCCGCGGCTCCTCCACGCCCTGAGCGCGGGCGGCGGTTCGCGGCAGCCCCCCCGCGCCGCCCGCCGCCCTCCTGGATGCTCCGGAGCCGCCGCCGCCGGGGGCGGCCGCCGGCCGGGATCGCGCCCGCCCGCTGCGCGGAGGCTGCGCGGGGCCGCGGGAGTGAAGCTGCTGCTGCTGCTGCTGCTGCGGGGAGCGAGAGCACCGAGGCAGCGAGCTGGGAGCCCGGACAGCCGCCGCCGCCGCGCCCGGCCCTCCGCGGGCGCGGCTCGTCCTTCCCTTCTCTGCTGGGCCCGGACTAAGGCGACCGAGAGGGATGAAGGGGGGGATCCCGAACGGGAGTTGGATGCACACTGCTACAGGAGACCTTTCCTCCGAGCTGCTGCTGCTGCTGCTGCTAAGTTTCAGAAACCGGCTGTGAACAGGGTGGGTTGTCTTCTTCTTCCAAGATCTCAGGTCTGAGTGAGTCTCCTGTGTACGTGTATATATGTTACCTATAACATATACAATATCTTGCCTAGCTGTTAATCTATTCCCCCCCTCCCCCCGCGAAAGTGGCCGAAGTCTTTAATAAGAGTTACTCTATATGTGGAAGCAAAGAAATCTTGCTTCAAGTGGAGCTGCAGTTTTGCTGAATAATCACGTGTGAGTTAGGGGCGGGCTCTTGGCAAGGAGGTTTTTTACGAGTATTTACTACAAGGTCTTACTCCAGAAGATTAACCATCCCAATCCTTCTGTCAGTCTCCGATGCCATGCCTGGTTAAAAAAAAAAAAAAAAATCTCATCTTTTTTCCGATCGTCAGTCACCCTAAAGAATGGCCGAGCCTTCTGGGAACGAGCTGGCGTCCGCGGCTGCCAAGGGGGACCTAGTGCAACTTACTAATTTGTTGCAAAAGAATGTAAACGTCAATGCACAAAATGGATTTGGGAGGACAGCGCTGCAGGTTGGTATCCAGAGAGGGAGAAAATATTTCATCACTGGTACCTACGTGACCCGGGTTTCCAAAAAAGACAACGTTTTAAGCAGGCTGGTGGATGAAATTCGAGTGGTTTTTCAAACTCGTTGGATGCCATATTTTATAAGTTTAGTGGCTCCAACTCCCTAAAATGACGTACTTGAAATAAAACTGGTCAAAACCATTCTTTCAATCGGGGATCACCCTCAATGTCAAACGGGCTACGAGTTTGCTAATATTTGCTAACTTCGTGGGGAAGAGGCAAGGAGTGAGAGAGCTGAGATGGAAAGAAATCAGCTTAGGTGAGCAGGATTTCATAGCAGGTCTGTAAACACAAATGTTCTGTTCTCTGAAGCTTAGGATTTTTATCTTTTTTTTTCTTCCTTCTTCTTTTTTTTTTTTTTTTTTTTTTTTTTTTTCCTGCAATGTGCTTTTAAAGCGTGGCTCGTCTGGGTGCTGGGGTCTGCTGTGGATGGTACTTTTCCTTTATGCTCTGTTTGTGGGAATGACCTTTCTCATTGGGAATCATGCTGCTCAGAAGCGAGGACCTCCGATGTACATTAAGAGCTAGCCCTGCGAGCCAGGGTTCCAGCTGAATCACTTGCTTTTTCATTCATATCCAAAACTTTAATATTTGCTTTTTTCAGATCGGCTAGCAGGGCACTGCTTCCATGTATTTCCTTTCTGATCGTATAGGGTGCTGTGTCCTAATTTTTAACTGTATAGTTGTGCAGGCAGGAGTTGGAACTCGTCCAACTGCTAAGTATTGTAGCTGATGAAAGATTTTGCTTTTAATATTATCAGATAATGATGGCAAAAAGTCTAGAATACATTCCAAATAGTGAAAGATGTGATTTATAAATCCAGAGGGAAAATAAGTGTGGCTATTTTTACTTAATTTATAAGTAATACAATGTGGAAGTGGAGCTATAGGTCTTTTTCATTTCACACATTAGTAAAATTGGTTTTTAACCCCTCTTCCCCCTTCCCCCAAAACCATGGTAATAATTTCTGAAAGTGGATTTTTAGACAGCATAGAACCTGTGAGTGTACTCGAGATATTTACAGCTTTTTGGCTTAACATCAAAATGTTAAAGCTAGAAAATAAGCACCTCTTGCTGATAATGCAGAAATGACCCTTTTTTGATAATTTCGCTGAAGCTGGAGATCTGTGAGCTCCTCGCTGTCCTGTTAACACCTAAATAGGGCATCCCATGGCAGTGCAGGCACTTGCAGCAAGTTTTAAGAGTGTGAAAGGGTTTAAATTAAAAACTTAGACAAGCTAAATTCTTTAAGAAAGCAGGAAACATTTAGCTAGTTGATTTATCCTCGGGACAAGGGGGCTGAAAACCGATTTGTCCTACAGGAATGCTGGATATTTTTTCCTAAAAGCAGCTAACTGTCCTTATCCTGAATTAAGGTGTATTTTACACAATTACATAGCATCCAGCCGCATCTGTGCCCTAACAATACTTCTTAGGGATTATAGCAACCGAGCTAGTGAACCACCACAAAAACCAAAACAGGAGAATCTGCCGACTTATTTTCAATATGTATCATCCTAAAATGTGCTGTGGGTGCCTGGCCATGCTCGAAAGACTTCTCTCTCAGTGCACTCTGCAAGAGTGAGATAATCTCTCTGTAATCTCTCTCTCAATTACAACGGAGAGAATGCTCCTTTATTAATGTCAATGAATTTATATTTTTCCTCTGCATTTATGTTTAATTAAACAACTACTCGGCTTGTCTTGCTCTGTCCTTTTTATTTCTGGTGAAGTGTACCTATGCAGGCCTCAAATACATCTCCTGCCCTTATGCTCTTTGTCAGATTTATTAAATTAATGCTTTTTACTTCTTCTCCTCCCTCCCCCCTAACATTATTTTGCAAAACATAGGAGGCATTTGCTGTTCAGCTGTAGCCCACGGCCAAAAAGCACCACCTTTTTTTGGATTTTCTCCCCCTCGCATCTTTAACTGAAGCCTTCAGTCCCCTGGCCTGAACACTGAAAACTCCCACTTAACCCAAATATATGTTTTGAATTCACAAATAATACAGCCTGGGCTCTCAAAAAGAGATCAGAATGTCCGGTTTTTACTAAACAAAGAGAGATCACAATGATCTTGTTTTCTTTTGCATCGCTTCCATCTCTGTCAGAAGTGAAAGAACTGGCTGGAAGTCGGGAGCTGGAAGCCTTGGGGCACAGAGAGATCTCTTTCCCTGAATCCCAGCCTGTCTTATCTGCACTTCTGCTCCTGTCTGTGGTTATAATGTGCTGGGCTGCTTTACACTTCAAATGCTGTACATAAATGTATTTATTATATCTTGTTTTTCTTAAAAAACTAGATATGTATTTTTCGTCAGGAGAGATTTTCAGCAAACCTCTGTAGAAATTGTACCTTAAGCTAAATCTAATGCACTGTAATGCTTGTTTATGCTGGTTTTTTTTTAATTAATCAAGATTTTCAAATCAATGTGTGAATCTCTCTCTGAGGAAATAGAAAAGAGTTGGGGTTTTTTCGTATTTTGTACTTACAATAAGATTAGTTACAAGGACAGGAAAATACTGCCTATAGGCTAGAGATTACACAATATACATTACAGTGTTCATTTTTGGAAAGTGTGCAAACAAAAAATCAGGAATTACAAGGAAATCGGTGCAAGCAGTTAAGTTACAAATAAGAGAGATTTGTGTTCTAATTATTATAGTTTTATGGTGCAATTGAGAAAATTTGAAAGAAGCTCTTTTTTTTTTTTTTTTCCCTGAGAGAAACAGTCAGAAAATCCAATTATTGTTGTTGTTGTGTATTTTTTTCAAGGGATGTTTTAACGACAGAACATAGCCACAGTTTACTTATAGAAAAGTTGTGAAAGTATAATATAATATATTGATTTTAGAACACAATTTCTGTAACTTTGAAACATTCCTTTTGACTTTTCCTTTTTGGGTGACCTAATGAAAATACAAATACTGAGGAGAAGAATTTCTTTTAACATTTATGTTTCTCAACAGATAGAGCTATGGTATAGTCCAAATATTTGTTTTATGATAATGCACAGACAATGTAAACACCTGAAAGCTTGTAAAAACACATTCTACATTTGCTGTTGCTTAGGTAAAATATCTGTTCCTCAGAGACCCTATATTTTCTGTTTAACAAGATTAAACAGTAATGCAGAGGTGTCTCAATACTTAGGCAAATAAAATCGAACTATACTTAATTTTTATATGTTCAGAAACTGAGATGATCCTCGTTAGGGAAAAAAAAAAAAAAAAAAAAAGAAGCTGTTATATGCCATTCTGTGCTATTTCAGGCATTAACCTCTCCGAGGCAGAAAGCTATGACCACCGAAATGATAACATCTCTCACAATTTCACCGAGTTCACTAACAAATACATGAAAAACGAGACGTTCTGGTGTGTCATTAGCTCTGTAGCGAGCCTCCTCTGTCTGCTTTAAATGAGAATTGGGCTCTGACAAAATCCAGGGCTGAGAAGGAGGACGGGAGGCAGTGCTGGAGCAAACCCCCACCCGCGGTATCCAATTCTCCTCTCTCTTTCCCAGGTGATGAAACTCGGCAACCCCGAAATCGCCCGGCGGCTGCTCAGCAACGGGGCGAACCCCAACCTGAGAGACAGTACCGGCTTCGCTGTCATCCACGACGTGGCCAGGGAGGGCTTTCTGGACACTTTGCAGACTCTGCTGGAGTTCGAAGCCGACGTTAACATCGAGGACAACGAGGGCAACCTGCCGCTGCACCTGGCGGCGCAGGAGGGCCACGTGCGGGTGGTGCAGCTGCTGCTGGCGCGCTCCGAGTGCAAGGTGGGCCACCAGAACAAGCGCGGCAACACCGCCTACGACCTGGCCAAGCTGTACCGCCGGGCGGCCGTGGTGGAACTGCTGGAGGCCAGCAGCAGCGCCGAGCCCCCCAGCATGGACTGAGCCCCGCCGCGACGGCGGCTCCTTTGGACCTGAGGGTGTGCAGACTGCTTGGGGTGTTTCCCTCCTTTTTAACAACGTTTGTTGTCACGTTTTTATTTTCTTTTTTTTTTTTTTTTTCCTTCTGAACAGCTGGTAGTGTAAGTCTCGAGAAATTCCAGAGGTGGGTTTTTAGACAATGGAAATGTTTTGAATCCATGCTCCCAGCAGTTTCCTATACCTTTCACTTTCACATATACTCATCCGTGTGTATGTTGGTTGCTCATATCTAGTTTTCCAGTATCAACCTTTACAGTTTATTTTAGGTCATTCGTATCAAGTCATTAATACAAGAGCTACTATTCATTCACTTGCTTAATATTGCTGGACTTTCAAGAAAAGGAAATAGTTTACTGTGATTTCTCCCACCTCTCAAGGCACCCCTCCCTTCTCCTCACTCCCCCCTTCCCTTTCGGTCAGGCTCAGGAGTCTGAGGTCCTGTTTTAGCTAAAAACATCCTTTTAACAAGGGGTCACCTGCAGCCCCTGCACAGGCAGAGCTGGAAGTCAAAGGCTGCGTGGCCTGAGGACAGTGGATGGCGCTTAGATGCTTTAGGCAGTAACTGCATTTTGTCACTAACAAGAGCTTGTAGAACTAGGTCACTTACTTTCTAAATTTACATGACACTTTTCCTCTTTGTGTATTTAAACTTTCACCAATCTGGTTTTGAATTTAGTTACCAGAAACAGTATAAGTGGTGTTTCTTCGAGTGCCAGAGGTTTTAAACAGCTCAGTTTAGTAGTTCGTGTTTACTGTGCACTGCAGAGGACGGTTTTTTTTCTAGTTTCAAAACAAGCAGCAGAGACCCATTGTCAAAGAGGACACGAAAGCTGCGATGCAACACTTCTGGTCGCTTCATCTGCTGATTGCAGTTTAGATGTTCTCTAAGTAATATTTGCTTTCCACCAATATTCTGGTTTGTCTGGAAATAAACTATTTTAATGACAGCATCTCACAAAACAAGAACATTTGAATAAGGTGACATTTAGGAAGCAGCACTTTTGGTATTTGTAAAGTTAAGTTATTGCTTGCACCTAAAACACAATTTAACCATTGGAAATTTCCTATTGCAAAAGAGAGTTGAGAGTATTCACCAGACTGAAACTCATTTGCCTCTCCAGCCCCAACAGGAGCCAACGATGCTCAGCACCGTTTCGGGAAGAGTCTGTTATGAAACTTTTAACAGTACAGGATCTACTTATTGGGCAGATGGCAGTTTAAAGTGCTTAATTTTGAATAATCTACATTTCAGTCATGCAAAATAGAAAGTTTTAAATCAATGCAAAATGAATACTACTTTAAATAGCACTTAAAAGAGGAGAGGGAATACTTTAATTTAGTTTTTAACTTTTTATTTTTTAATTAGCCCCACAAAATCAGTTACTACGTTTTCAAGTAAAAAAAAAATTGCTGAAACTGTCTGTCACATTTACTATAAGCTCTGTCACACTGCTGTGTTCTGATTAAAAACCTCTGTGAAATATGAAATATTGTGCCATGATCATTAATCGGAGCAGCACAGCACATAAGAAGCATTTTTGGGGAAATAACCCCAAAATTCCTGGTAGAAAGAGCACTAAACCACTTGAAATATTAAACCGAGCAACATAATCCACAGGTCCCCGAGATGAAGTGACCCAAATCGCTCTGTGTTGCTCTCCATCTTCCTTTCCTCGTGTCCTGGAAGATGCTCCAAGCTTTTCCCTCTCCGTTCCTCTCACAAAGAGGAAATCCGTGCTACACCAGAAAGTAATATCCAGCTTTCTCACGATTGGGTTTTTGTGCTTTTTTTCACCCGTGCTACTAAAAAACATAATTCCAAACCCGTTTGGAGCTTTATCAGCATTTCATTTACGCTAAGGTGAAGTTTAAGCAGTGGCTTAATAAGAACAACTTCTCTTCCGAGAAAAATGCCCCGCCTAGTCAGAAATAGCGGCTTTTATTGCGTGCCAGGAGTTCAGGGTTAAAGCCAGGACGAATTACCCCCGGCCATGCCCAAAGCCCCGGCGGCTGAGTCACAGCTGATAGTCTGGTTTCAAGGTGTGTTTTATCTGATTTCACTGCTGCGCTCTCTCTGCGAGCCCCTCAGCAAGACGATCAATTGAAATTCCTCGTTAGATACTTGGAAAGCAAAAATTGCTCTCTATTATCCCAGGAAGTTAATAGTTACTGCAAAGAACCTCTAGGAAACCAAAGAAAGCAGTCAGCCGGTGGGTTACACCTTACAGAGTTTGTCAGTGACAAAAGGTGCCTGGTTGCTGGGGAATGGCTTTCCTCCAGAAGTCTTTATATTTACTGAGCGAGGAGAAAATAATATAATGCAAGGCTCATTAATAGAGAATCTTGACACCTAAAAAGGATTGTAATATCGCATGTGGTTTCAGAAATTGCTTTGGCGCTTTCCCCCCAGTATTTTAGCAACATCAAAAAGTGCAGTTTCAAAAACTCACATGTTCCTGAAAATGTCGACAAACATATTTACCCTGAGATGCAAAACTGCAGCGTGTGAGATTGAATTGAAGATTTTTGAGAGCTTTTATTGAGACATAAACCAACTGCCAAGTAAGTCTCCCGGCAGGAGCAGAGATCGCCCTGCAGCAGCCCAGGAATCGGCAGCAAAGAGTGCAGCATCGAGATGAGAGGTATAAATAGAAACAAATACAGCAAGCACAGAAAAATGTGAAGAAATAGAGCATAAAATGTAGCTGTACCAGAATTCAGAGTGACCAGGCTGTGTGAGGACACAACTGTGGGGCAACAGCCCTCTCCCCTATTTCAGTTACACGGATGAGCAAAGCTGTTACACTTGACCTTTGTTTCTAAATTATCCTCGGAACAACGGCGGGGGCTGCTGAGTTCCTTTTGGAAAGGGGCAGATCCTAAAGGGATCCTACAGGGAACGAAGAGGGTTTCATCTGTGCCAGCAGCACCGTGAGAGGGTGAAATAGCCGGTCTGTGGGTGCTGGGAGAGAGGGGCAGAGGTGCGGGGCTAACCCTGGCACTGCCCTGCCCTCAGCCGGAGAAAGTGAATGAGAAGGTATTTGAAGGTGAATTTTCCTCAGTCTCCAGTGCAATAAGCCACAGCACATTTAAGTACAGGAAAATACTTTCTTTCCAGCTTTTAGCGTGAGGAGAGGAATGGAATCAATGGTTTATTGCATGGTAGGATAAGAAATTAGCTCCCTAGGAAATGCCATTGCATTGTTGACATGAAGAAAGAGTTAACACAGGAGAAAACTACCGCTTTTCATCTTCCAAAAGAAAGAAAAGGTTTTCTTCCACAAATATACCTGGGAATTCACTGGGCAGCCAGAAGCAGCCAGACATTATTATCTCCTGACTAAAGTGCTGAAATTCCCTCGAAAAAGCGAGGGGAGGAAAGCTTTTACATTTATCCGTGGGGACTGTTATCCTGTGCATGGAGGAAAGGGGGGGGGGGGGTGAGGAATAAAAAAAAAAAAAATTTAAAAAAGGGAGAAAGAAGGAGAGAGAGAAAGGAAGATTTCTCACCGGCTCTGAGCACAGCCTGCCCCACCACAGAGGCACTCAAAATGTCGGTGCTGCGGGAGGGCTCGGCGGGTCCCCGGGGAGGAGGGAGGGTCGCGCCGGCCGCGGTGCGGGCAGGTCGGGCGGGCCCCGGGGAGCGCCGGGGCGCGGGGCCGCGGGGCGGGGGGGCCGCGCCCGGCTCCGAAACCGTTACTTTGGCTCCTGCGGCTCCGCTCCCCTTGCTCTTCCTGTCCAAATAATTTTAAATTTACGCGCCTTAAATAACAGTCTGATTTTATTTATTTAGTTTCCTCCGCGGGCTCCGCCGCCGCTTCGCTGCGCCCCGGTCCCCGCCGCCAGGCCCGGGGCTGCCGCCGGCCGGGCAGCGCAGCGAGGCGGCCCCGGGGCTCGGGCACCCCGGCCGCCCCCGCCGCCTCTCTCCCGCCGCCGCCGCAACTTCCACTGCGCCCCTTTTTTTTTTTTTTTTTTTTTTTCCTATCTTCTCCTTCTTCCTTTCTTTTTTTTTTTTTTTTTTTTTTTTTTTTTCCTCTTTTCTCTTCTCCCCTCCCTTTCCTCCCTCTCCCCCCGCAGCCGGGACTGGAGTCTCCTCAGCGAAACTCCGGTGCTTTCGCGGCCGCGGTGAGTACAGAGAAGGGACCCGCGTCTCGCCTCGCCGGGGGATGTTTCTAACGCATCTCTGCGGCCGCTGCCGGGCTCCCGCTGCCGCGCCGGGCTCTCCTCCCCCAGCCCCGCGCCCGGGGATGCAGAAGCATCTTCTCCCACCGCAGCTCACGTAGAAGGCAAAACCAAGCAGGTTTGTCTCCAGGTTTCCTTAAAAAAACGGGTAGCAAGGTGTATCTCCCAGCCGGAGCTTTTCATGCATGACCTTGTGTCTGATTTTAAAATCAGACAGGGGAGAGAGGGGGGAAGGAAAAATCCACGCTTCTTGGCTTCTGTGTCACAGAGGCGAGAAAATTATCTTCGGATGTAAAGTACATGGCACATTTCTGAGAGCCACATGTGCCAAGCCTGGCTCTGGAGCCCTGATCTGCAGAGCCCCACTCGGAAAAAAATAATAATTCACTTCTGCCATGGCTCTGAGTGGTAAAATGGCTTCTGCGTTTTGAAGAAGCACTAAGTACAAATCACCAGGGACATTTTACAGTGCCAAAGGTTCCTGCTTGTCATTTTGTACTTTTCCCCCGTTTGAATTACCTCTCAGCACAGTATCAGTTATAATTGTGCGAAGTTCAGTTTAAGGATCTACGAGAAAGAGAACTCTCCTGTGCTGGATACTTCAGAATAACCTTGACCTTTGATTAGTGCTTATCCTACAAGATAAGTCATGCAGGGAAAGCATGGAATTGGGCAAGGCACCTGCAAAAGCACAAATGAAATGGCTCTATTTTTAAACTAGTGTTAAAATGGCTTCTGAATCTGACCAAACAAGGGGCACTCAGGGGCTAAAAGACAAAATCTGGAGCTCGGTGGCAAATTTCAGTTTGACACAGAGAGGACCCCGAGCCAATTTCCTCATCCCCTGATACATTTTGTGCCGTGGGTGCAACCAGACTCAAACTGCCAGAAAGGGTAAATTCCCTCTGAAAGAAAATGAATCAGCCAAAAGTATAATCAGCTTTTCAGGGAAGTACAAGACCACTGAACCATGTTTCCAGTTACATTTCTTTGTTCCTCTGCAACTGTTTTCTGGTATTTGCAGCAGTAATTATAAGGGCCACTAGCATTTATCAATCTTTTAAATTAAAGAAGCCTAATTCGGGGTAGGAAGCTTGAAACATTTTCTTCACAGTGCAGCCACTAAGAGGTTAAAGCCGATTCACAGCTCCTCTGAAAGTTTTCCTTCAGCAGATAGTGCCTATCAAGATGGTCTTTCTTTCTCCTGTTACACCCTGAGAGGAGGAAACGGGGCAGCATTTCTACTGCCATACAGCCCTCTTCACTCCTCAATATTAAGATTATTACCAGCACAATGATATTTTAAGGAACACTTTTACATACACGGAGCTAATGAACATTTAAAGGAAAAGATACACAGCACAAACCACAATAAAATGCAATGCCTTGTAGGAACACTGTGTATTCAAAAGCTTTTCAGGGTTTGACCTTAATGAAACACAAGAGCAGTCCTGGGTACAGATCACATTTATATGCAGAGTATATTGCAGGCCCGAATGAGGGCTTCTGCTAAAGTTAATTGTAATTTTCTGGTGAGGGAGGATCCATGTTCAGGCCTGAAGTTATTAACATCTATTCTGATGGAAATAGGGACATTGGGACACACTTTGTCAAATCAAAAAACAGTACTTTCTGCTTCAGATCTGTTACCCTAGAGGTGATGTACCACCATTTGAAAATCTGCATTTCCAAATCGGGCATGCCAGGATGGGACTCAATTGATCAGTCAGGAACTTTTGCTTGCACCTAGTAATGCTGGAGAACAGACAGAGATGTTCAGTCCACACTAGCTGGAATATACACAGGCCTGGAAACCAAGCTTTTAATTGTAAATGCTTCTTACAGAATGGACTTTTGAAATTTTTCTGAAAGGAGAAGTACACTCTGCTAGAAAAAGCAGCTTTTTTCTCTGTACATAACATAGTCCTTGAGGGTGTGACTGTAGGTACACAAACAAAGCTGTATTTAATCTCCCTAAGAGAATTTTATAGAGAACATCTGTTAAAGAGAGAAGTGTATTTGTTTCAGGAGAGCTGTAACATTTAGAAATATCACCTCCTTGCACCAACATATATAGTGTGTTGTCTGTGTATTTTTCAGATGTAATTTGTTTTAGCTCCTGTAAAATAAGGGCTGCAGAGCTGTGCTACACTTTGATACAGTCACAGTATTCACAATCCAGCACTGTATGCAAGTATTACAGAGAACAACAATTTCCTTCCTGTACGAGCATTTTAATTTATGGAAACATACTGTTTTGTGTAAAGAAGGTAGTAGATAATTAACAGTATTCATTTAATCTAATTATAGGCCTCTGAGGCAAAAAGCTGACACTTTTCATTGTGGTATATTCAGGGAAGTTAATTGAAACAACATTGCAGCCACAAGGCATAACATGCCCATCGTATATTTGATTCTAATTCTTTTCTCAAAAATGGGATCAATCTGATGCTCACTAGAGATAAGAGTTGCTGTTACTCACTCGAGTAAGGAAAGTCTGGGGAACCTCATTATGCAATGCTGCATGCACTGCAATATCTCTGCAATTCCAGAGCTAACCACAGACAACTTAATTTGCCAAATTGCGAGAGGATTTTGTAATGTACACAAGTATCTACTACAAATTAAGAAAAGATTGAACACGTTTTCAGCCAGGACGTAGGTCAGAAACTGAACAGAGATCTGCCTCAAGAAGCAAGAGGTCAATGTACCAACTTTTAGCTCTGTTTAATCTTTAGGAGGAACCAAGCAGTAACAGCAAGCTTCTCCCTAGGAGTTGTTATTAGAAGTGTAGTTTGTGGATTTAAGCTATCAGTATGATAAACAGATAAATAGACAGCAAATCAACACCTGCAGGTCCCAAGTATATATTAAAAAAAAGTCAAACCATGTGCAGAGTAATTTTTCCTATCACCTGATGTACACCAACAACTCAATCTTTTGACAGCAGTGCTGCTTTCATTCTCAAAAGGAAAGTAAAGCTCAGTTCTGCAAAGTTTGCCTTCAGCTTGCAGAAAATGTGACAAACCAAACACTCTCTATGTGGGGAAGCATTTGCCATTTACATTTAAAAAACTGGAATTTAACATAAATGACAAATGCTTGCAAGCTAAATCACCATGGTAGGGGCAAATTTCAATGTTTCCCCCTGTTTTGCCCCTGGAGGAGTAGAACTGGTGTCTCTGCAGCTCCAGCAGAGAGAACATTTGAAAGGGGGGCAGGACACCTCCCACTCCCTCCTGGCTGCTGCTCAGTGACCTCCAGCTCTGCTTTGCCCTGGGCAGCACCCAGCCCTTCCCCACTCTGCTCCTGCATCTCCAGGCCGTGCTGGGAGGCAAAATTGCCAAGGCAGGGCTGCTGACCCCTGTGATGAATTACACACAATGTAATGGGGATGGTGCAAACCCTCTTAGAGGACAAACACCCACAGTGAAAGGCCATCAGGCTGAATGCAGGGCCTTGCTCTGCTCTGCCAGTGAGACACACTGCTGGCAGCCCTACCTATCATTTCAAAATTACTTGCAGCATTTTCAAATGGATTTTGCAGAAATACTTTTTACTGTGATTTAAAAAAAAGCTGTATATTGCACTTTAGGCACTTGAATGTTTGTTAACAAAATCAGAGAGAGGAAGCCTGAAAAATAAACAGATAATGACACGCGGTCACCTTAACTCCAGGGCTCTGGCTCACGAGATCCAGAACACGCGATAAAGATCTCTAACAAGAAAAGAAAATGTGGCTATAGATGTTAGTCATACCTGATTCCTGTTCCTATACCATTACAGATAAATCACAATTTGCATTTATGTCTGACTCAGAAGATCAGCCTAGTCTCAGAGTTCAATCTGTACTCACACCCCTTCTTTCCCTTGATGCTCTTCCTTCTGCCTGGCTCCTGCCTTCTCTTTCTCCTCTGTGCTGTTTTAAGGTAACTCCCAGCTCTTTCTCTTCCACACTGTTTATCCATCTGGCTCCTGCCTTCTTACACACTTCACACTCTGTTTTCCTCTCCTACCTTCCCTTGCTTCAGCTGCACATCCAACCTCTTATTTTTTCTTAATTATTTCCTCTGGCATCTTATCTTTATCTCCATGATGCCTATTAATCTCCTTACCCAATACATCATACCTTTTCCCATGGCATAGCAGAATCTCTTTATGTAAATATGTATAATCTTTTTTTCCCCCAATCATGCAGAACTGCTTCCACAACTGATTTCTGTCCATGAGGTCCTAGGAGAATTATCACTGGTCAGCAGTAGTTGTCTCCTTGGACTCTACTGTCCTCATCTCCTCCTTCCTCTCAGTCTCTGCTCCCTGGTTGCAGCCTCCTCGCAGACTCTTCCACCTTTGTGACCCATGCTCCATTTCTGAGCAGGAGAAAGGGAGGTGGTGCAGGCAGGAGAGGCACCCAGCTGTCCCAGGAAGGGAGGAGCACTCGTGGGGGCACTGCCTTGGGCACAGACTGTGCCCCACTGCTCCCCAAAAGCCCCCGAACGCGGAGTGCGCTCCACCAGCTCGGGTGGCCTTTGGAAAACTCACCAAAATGACAAAAGTCAATGGTTCTTAACCAATCACATGCAAACTGAGATTTTTCTCCTTCTTTTGAGCCTTTTAACATTTTTACATTTGGATGCACATCTGTGAAACCACAGCAGCAGTGCTGCCAAATTCCAAGTTGCTGCTTAGAAGGTGCACGGATGAAAGTAGAGCAGTGACGGTATTCCATCTCAAATTCCTTCTGTAATGGGGATACCAACACTTCTGAATGAAGCAACCAGATTATTATTTTTTAATATGGGCAAAGTATTTTTTTAACCTTGTTCTTGAAAATTACTACAGTGGTTTAGCTGGCAACTGCCAAAAATTAAACCTGAGCCAGATGCTTGGCTTGGAAAATACCAGCCCAAACAGTGACAAGCAACTGAAAACAAGATGCAATTATGAGGCACTGGACAAGGTTAAGCAAAGCAATGGAAGACTTTTAAGTGACCTCCAATGAGTTTCTTAATAAAAACTTTATTGAAGTAAATAGAATTAAGTCAGATTTCATCTTTTTGGGTGAAGATATTTCCTCTGAAAATAAAAATGAAAATAAAGGAAAATAATTCCAGAGTGTTCTGATGTGAAGAGGGAGAGGGGAGTGTGCACAATTGAGATTGGGAGCAGTATAATTGAGGACTGGACCATTCTCTTTGGCAACAAAACCAACTTGAAATATCTACAAAAGTGCAGAAATAAATGATCCAAAAGTATTCTGTGCAGATGAAATTTGACAGAGACAGCAGAGTGAAGAGGGAACAGAATTGCTTCTGGTGGGATAATGTCAAAGCAGCAGAAAGGGATGTCCAAATATTTTGTTATCTTTGGGGTTCCTAAATACCCTCATCAGTGCAGTTTACCATCACTACATCTCCCACACTGACTTTGCCCTCTCTGAAAACTGAGGCAGCTCAGGAGCTGCTCCCTAGATTGAAAGCTGCAATTCAGGGCATGGGAATTGTGAATTGTCATCCCATTCCTTTGCTAGGGATGAACGTAAGAGAGTCACAGAAGGCCTTTCCAGTGTACAATGAACTGCCTGTTAATTTGCAAGTACAAACAGTTTCTGTCTATAAAATTAATACTTTTAAATACTTCTAGTAGATTTAGTGGGTTCTCTCTCACTTGGCTGCACCATTGCCTAAAAGATATGTTCTTGCTTGAAAATAAATTAATTCAGGAGGTCCTGGTGGCCTTTGTTTTGCAGGAAGTCAGAGGAGGTGAAAATGTTGGTCCCTGTGGCCATCTCATCTCTATCAGTCTGTTTGTCTAGGACTTTAACAGCAAAACTACATTACTGCTGTAAACTTTCTCTGCAGTAAAAATAGCCTGAAATATCTTGCACAGGCTGTGTTTGAAAATTTTTCATTGCATTTAAGCAAAACGCTTAATTTTAATGGTCATGATTATCCAAATTACGGTCAAAATGATGACCTGTGATAACACTGGAGGTCAGTATAAAATGAAAACAACTCTAATTAAAAAAAAATCCGTTTTCATAAAGAGAAAGTTGAAAATTTTTGTTAGGTGCTGTTGTTTGGCATACAAATTCTTTTGCCTTTTTTAAATATACATGTGTTTGTTATGTTTAGATTTCTTTTGGGTTTAATACTAGGCCTGCTGTGGCAGTGTTCAGTTCTGGGACCACTGCAACACTCACACAATGTACCTTACTCTCCAAGGTATCTTATGCTCAGCATAGTCTTCCTTCTGACATAGTTTCCTTTTTTATTAAAAAAAAAAAAAACAACCAAAAAACCCAGGAAAAATTGAGTTTTAAGGATAGCAGAAAACTTGGCCTGACAACATGATCTAATGATCCACAAAGCAGCTTTCAAAGAGCAAAAGTAGCAGGAAGTTCTTTCATACCGGGTATTAAAAATAGACTGCACCAAAGCCCGGAATGCACACGGCAGTTATGTAATGATTTTTCAGTGACATGCATTAGGAAATATTCTCAGTACATGTTTTTCCTTCCTAGCACCCAGTTTACTTCTCTGAAGTTTGGAAATTCTTCATATGGATCCTTCTAAGAAGTCTAAAATTATAATGTTCATTTGAATAACCTATCAATTAGCCAGCCACATAATGACAACATCTAATGGTACAATTGAAGTATTTGAATTTAATACACCATTTTCATAATGGTACAATATGAAACACATGATGGAATCCAATTTTTTACCCCCCACAAGCTAGGCTTAATTTATTCCTGGCAATGTAATGATTTTGCACTGGAGACACTAAAAGAGAGAAATCATTTTGGGTACATATCATAAATATTGAGAACACCAGCTCCCTTGGAGCACAGAGAAGTTCCCAAACATTTCAAAAAGGTTTATATGTTTTTGGGCACTTTCTATAAATGGAAAGACTGAGGGGAGACAGAACAGCTCTATCTAGTTTCTACCATGCTGAGGAAACTAAATAGTAAATTATTTTGAAGAATGCCTTCCTCAGACTTCTCCTTAGAGATTTCCCCCAGGTCTAGGCTCTGGATCTTTGCTATATAATTTGAGAAGGTATCAAAGAAGTTGGAAAACAGCTGAAATCTAACTTTTGGGCTTTCACAGTTGTATTGTTTTCTTGAATTTCTCAGTGTTCAGACCAATCTGCAACATCCTCTGCCTATAGCAAGAGAATCACACAAGCAAGGCAGCATTACTTTCTTGTTTGCCAATAACCCTTTCTGCCTTTTCTGTTAAAAACCACAACCCTCCCACGGCCTCTAGCCTTCCATGGCCACCATGAACTTAATCACTAACATTTTTAGTTTCAATTTACACTTCAAACCCAGAGATATTCCCTGATGGGAAAGCTCACACATCCCTCCCACCTGTGTCACACACAGTGTCAGTATTTCCTGGATTGCCATGTATCAGGATGTACCCAGAAGCACAATTACAGACATTTTTCATCACCCACTTATGTCAGTGATGGACAGTCATAGGAAGCATTATGGCACGTGAAATTTTGTCCAATTTTGCCTCCTATTCGTAAGTTTTTCCCAGTTAATGTCGTGGAGATTAAATACCAGGAGATCCTAAATGGTCATTTATGACCATGGTAAAACAGTGAGAGTCTTTTTTTTAAGATGAATAGAACTCCAAGTGTTGGGTCTGGCTTTCCTGAGATGTCTTTAAAATATTTTCAGAGCTAAAAATGCTTTTTGTGAAGCAATTGAAGCTCCATGCTGTTCTTTTTGAGAACAGAGAAAAACCTGATCAAAGTACAATCAGATAAAACATCTGATTTATTTTCTCTCTTTACTGTTCTGGGGAATGACAGAATTAAAATATCCATGTTTGACATGTGAACAAACTGTACCACATCCAAAATACTTCATTTGGGAAAGACATAAAAACACCCCGAGAACAAGTCAGCATCTTGCAGGGGACCTGTTTGTTTGATAAAATATTAAGAAACATCTTAATTGGCAGTCTGAAATAAAATAAAAAGGGGCACATTGAATTGACATCAAAAATTCATTTTAGAAGAAGAGGTAGGAAGTGAGCACCAGAGCTGAGATGACAAACACGATTTTATAAGATCAAAGTGTCTTTAAGGCCATAAAATGAAAGAAAACCTGGTTATTAACACATTCATTTGCTTCTAAATGCTGTTATACAAATATATTTCTGGGAATCCAGTGCCTAAAAAGTAATTTGTGAATAAGTCAGTACTTATTTTTCTGCACCGATACATAGGCAAAGCTCGAGCTGTTTATGAGGGGAGGAACAGGGTTTCATGCATAGTATTCAGCAGTGCTCCCACTTACAGGAAGACTCATCATCCAGCCTGATTAGTTTACAGGAACTGAAGCAAACAACAGTCTGTGTTTTCTTACATATTTTATGACTATTTTCATATAAGCAAAAATCAGACTTTGCCCTTGTTATGGAAATTTTAGAGCCAATACAGAATTACAGCCTCTTGTTTAATCCAACCCTTCTGCAAGCTTGGCTTCACTCAGTCACTTGTGAATATTTCTGAGTTGTATTTGATATATTAACTTATTTTTCTATGAGATTTGTTGCCACTTAATGTGATATTCAAGGTCAACACTGCAAATGTATTTGTAAATGAAAGTTTCTGGTTTGGCTGAATTTAAAACCTCAAGTGTTTTCTGTCTCTAAACAAACATGGGAGGCCTCATTTGCATATTCAGAGAAAAAAATATTTTTCCCCCCACAAATTTGTTACTTTGCTTGCAATTTTCCTTTTTTCCCCAAACTTTATCCTCTCAATTAAAGTTGCTGATGTATCTAAATTAACAAGTTTTATTATATTCATAAATAGGGCAAATTTGAGCTCACCTCTGAAACCCAAAGCAAAGCTCTGCCACAGCACATTTTCATCTGCTTTCCAGAAAGGCAGGGATTATCCTGCAGCACTGAAGCTCTGCTTTCATGGTGGGAAGGAATTCTGGATTTTACACTGTTTGCTGGCTGTGCACAACAGAAGAATAGACAATACCATCTGAGCTTGGGACAATTAACAGGATGTCTTTAGAATATTTTTATTACGTTAATCTTTTCTTTTGCTTGAGCCAGCATTCCCCTCGAGAGGAAGAGAAATGATGCTGAGACAACTTACTATTGCAAATTAATTGTATGGTCCATTTCCCAAGCATTTAATTTGGTCACAGCAACCTGTTTAACTCAAATGAGTTGTCAAAAAGTGACACAAAAGAGAGGCCAAGTTCTTTAGAGGTGGCCAGTAATTTTAAAGGATGAAGGGAAATGGCTGTCATTGTTGCTTTGGTCCAAGTAAAGCCTCTTCTAAACAGGGTGAGGGAAAATCAAGTGATTTGGCCTCACCAAGATTCATGCTACTTGAGACTTTTCAGAAATGTTGAACTCTGGACTGGAACAGAAAATAGCAAAACCATTGGAAACATAAAGGAAAAAAGTGTAGCATTTCTTACTTCTCACAAGAGATAAGTCTGACAATTGGGATACAAGTTTGGGACAGGAATTGGGATAGATGCACCTGCTCCAATCTGAGCCACTCACATGCAAGGCAGGTCTCTGTACCTGCATGAGAGGAGAGGTTGGTACATGAGATCTCTTCTGCTTCAAAGTCAGCGAGAACTGGTCTGATATTGTGTTTTCATTCTCAGCTCTGGTATTGTAGAAGTATTTCCATGTGTGCAGCCCCTGCCTGAGTCCACCCCTGGTATGTGGACCTCTGTGATTTAGCCATCCTGGATTCCTTAACCCATTGCTTCCAGTTTTCCCAGCCTCCTGCCTGGGTGCCTCTCTCACAGCTGTATGGATTTCAGCTTTTCAAAGTACAGTTTGATTCATTCTCCCAACACAGGAACTTATCTTCAGCATAAATATTTTTGGAACCACAAAGGTATAATTTTATAGTTAAATAATCACATTTTCCTGGGAAAGCTTCGAGGCAGTGGGTAATGCAGATTAGGATTTGGCACTTTGTCAGACTCTCAAGGAATCTCTGTTTCACTGGCAATATTTATTGTTCAGGAAGCAACACTTAAAACTTTCTTTGCCATAGAAGAAGGTGATCTATCACGTCAGACGAATTCCACCAGCCTGGTCACTCTCTAGAATGATGTATCCCTCTTCCATGAAGCAGATATAACCAAATACCTCTGATAAGGAATTACTCTTTGAGAGCAGGACATAGATGCTTCAGTTATAGGGAGTAGAAGACTAATAGACATGAATAAAAATTTGGAATGGATGGAATACTTATAATGCTGCATTTTGAAGATAACCAGTTCCCTTTTTGTTTGCGTGTCCTAGAGATGACTTCTTTTCAGATAATTACTTTTCATAAATTTAGATTCCAGAGAAGTATGATTCACAGAAGTGCAGGGATTCCTTTTACTAAGCTGACCTTGAAGAACAGATCTGTTTCATTCTGTGCTCAGTCTCTTCTTTCCTGCCTCCTCTTATCACTTTGGAGCAGCCAGACCCATCAGTGATGTTCCCTCTGCAGGCTCCGTGCTCCTGCAGATGGTGGCCAGGAGCAAAGATCTTTGCAGGGTTTGGGCACAAACTCCTTCTAAATGTTACTCAAAACCCCTAATCTCATTCTTGGTACCAGATATCCATTCATTTATTAAGAAAAAAACACAGCAGACAACTAATGCTGCACTTTTTCTGTTATTCAAACCTGCTGCTAACAATGAGGAAGATGATGTCATTCCCTGGATGTGACAAAGGACTAATATTATATGCAGTAAAAACAATGAGTCAACAGTTTCTATTCCCTTGAGGTCAAACCATTCAGCAGTTTTGAAAGCAGACTGTTCTTTTTTGTGCACAGAGCTCGTTGTCTATTAACACAAAATGTGTAAAATCAAGATATAATTTGAAAAAAAAAAATTTGTCCTTTCAGGGGGAATTTTTCAAACCAAAAGGCAAATTGAAATATCTTACAACATAAACCAACAGATATTTTTTTCTCCCACATACACCAATCGTAATATTGCAAAAGTCTTTTCTTTTTTAGGTCAAAGATACATTATCCATGTTAAGTAATTATTTGTATGATTCTGAGAGGCACTTTGCAGCTCCCAGTAACAGGAGTATGAACTGTGAGTATTAATGCATAACTAAGTAAAATGAAATTTTCTTGAGATATTTTGTAATGGTCTAAAGATAAGAAAGACCTTTAACATAAAAATGTGTTTTGATAGACAACTGAAAGTAAGGAATCTAACAATGAATATTTCCCAGATTTTCTGGAATAGATGAGGAATTCACCAAATCCTGGCCACCTCTAACCACAGCTGCACCTAGCTCAGACTGGTGCAAGAAATGTTGTGTTCATACAGATCCTTCCTTCAGCAACTCTCAAACCTTTCTGGAGGATTATTATCCTGCTCATACAGACTGTGAAACTGCAGCACAGAAAAGTGACAGCTCAAGGTCATTTAAAAGTCAGGAGAGTTTGGAAGAGAATTCAGATTTCTCAATCTCTGCCCAGCACTCTGCCCACTGGGCTCCAATGCTTGATAAAACTCCTCTTCCCAACTGGACAGAATTTAACAATTTTGAGGAGTTTCAATTCATAATGTTGTTGATTTTAATAATTTTATTTGGTGGGAAAACGGACTTGCCTAATTATATGAGGTTCAAGTGCCAGGGAATCCTAGGCCAGCTGCAGTCTCCATTCCTGGGATCCTTGCAGACCAAATCTGGAGACAGGAGAGCAAACTGGATTACATCTAGATGGGCTTTTATGCAGGAAGAAATACCATTTTGCCTGCATTGACACTATCTGACCATGTTTTAGATTAAAATGAGCCTTAGAGTGGAATAAATAATATTCATCATTCTGACAATTAATTGAAATGAAATCTTAGACTCTGAATCCCAAGGAATTTCCTCTGGCATGCTGTCAAAGTGCTGGATAAAGTCTTTTGAGCTTATGCTGACCACTTTAGCATGTCACCTAAAATAACTGCAAATGGCTTCAGGCATAGCCTGTCCAGTAGATCCCAGGCCCAAGTGATTACTTACCCAAAATGTGGAGGAGTACATCTGGCAGCCCAGCTGGTCAGTGTCCTGACAGATTTATTGGAGAAGTAAATGCAGGAGGCATGGCTCAGTCTGATCTCCAAACTCTCTGTCTTCTGATGCTTAAGGAACTCTTACCTTTTCAAGTATTTATTAGAATATTTAAACCAAATATTTTAGAGCTAAAGACATCTCAGTTGTTTTGGGTGTTCTGTTACAGTACTCAAGTGAGACCAGAAAGCTTGTTAGAGCACTTCAATAGAAACACAGACATTTCCACCAACAATTGCTCTTATAAACTCCACAAAAATCAGACAGATTTCAGAAAAGGCAAAATAAAGAGATTAAAGCAACTTACAGAGTTTCCTCTGGATGCATCAAGCTAATTGCAAATCCTGTGGCCTGGTATTTTCATTTCCATAGTCACGATTAAAGGCACAGTGATTTTGATGTCATGTAAAGAGGGATTAAATAAATTTCCCATATGAAATTAGAGTCTCCTTTTCAAGTTGTGTGATATTTTTGCAGGCAACATGTCTTACTGCCTAATGAAAGCCAAAACCTGAATGTGCTACAGGAAGAGTCACATGTGCTGCAGCCATGGAGATGTGCTGTTTGACTCCAATGACACACAAAAATATAAATATATTTAAGTTATTATTGTCTATTTAATAGACTTATGAACTACAAATAAAAATAGAGACTCATATCCTAGTGTGTTCGAAGAAAGGATCTTCACCTTATCTTTGTTTTTACAGGTCTCATCCCAGCAATCAGCTGTGAAAACTTGCATAAGTACTCTCAGTGTGGTTAAAGCTGCTCCTTTGTTAAACAGTTAAACAAGTTCAAACTAGAGACAGAGATTCCTATTCAGGAAAACAGTGAAGAACTTAATTAAAATTAAACATATCTTAGCATTACTTTGTGAATCAAATCTTAAGCAGGTGACACTTCCAAAAAAGACTGTAACAAGGCTACCCCAATGCAAAGGCATATTAATATCAGGAGGCATCAGTAGGATTATAATTTCAAAATTTTGTAGGTGAAAAAACTTTGTAGTTTTGTAGTGGAAAAACTACTTCTGTTCAAAGTTAGCTTGACTGTCTGCACAAAAATTTCAGACCAGTAGCATTTAAAATTTGTAAAGGAAAATATATTCTTAATGTTAAGTAATAAAGACAGAATACAATAAAAAGTTTTTTCATGAAACTGTGAAACAAATCATTAGGTTTTGGATTAGTTTATGGAGGTGCTTGTCACATCTTATTAGATGTTTTTACTAGATCTGTTTTATTATTAGATCTGTTGGTAGGTCAGGCCTTTATTATATGTTGCAGTGCCTGTTTAGAACCTCACCCATAACTGCAACAAATCAATGTATCCAATATAGCATCAGTGCAGCATTGTATTATTGATCTGCAACACTATCACAAATATGAGTATAGATTTAGCTATGGTCCATGGGTCAATATTTTTGATGTATTAATTTGTTTCACAGTTCTACTGTTACTTTTCTCATCTATTAAGGCAGGCAAGAATGTTTCATAATATTAAAAAAAAATCCATTGAGCTGGAAGGCCTTTCTAGAGAAAATCTCTGTCTTATTTTCTCTCCCCTGGTAATTTTCTATTATTGGAAGAACAAGAAGGAAACTTAATACCAATTTTAATTTATTTTCCCTGACAAAACAAAGTAAGAAATAGGAACAGCATGAACAGTAAGTTACCTGTGTTCTGTCAGTTTGTGCTGTCTGTGGAGAATAGGTTGGCACACAAAATTTGAAATGGTTATAGCATTCCTCTTCTGAACAAATCCATATCCCCCTCCAGGAGGGAACTTGGGTGAGCCCTGGCTGGGTCAGTATTTTCCCTGGGTGCACAGAAAGTCTGAAGCCTACACTTTCCAAGAGAAATGGGGAGAGAGGCTCTGAGAGGGGCCTCGACACACACTGTCTGCAGCTGCAGAGCCGGGGGTCAACCCACATCCCACATCCTGGGAGCAGCAGCAGGAACAGATTCCTCATTCCACACCAAGGTTGGAGGCAATGTGTTCCTGAACAAGGCTGGTTTGGGCATGCAGCATGGAGAACAGACCTGTTCCTGAATCCTAAAGTTAGATGAGTATGCATGGAGCAGCTTCAGCTGAGTGGGTATGGTGGGTGGGCTTTCTTATTGAGCTGAGGAAATAGAGCAAGATTTTGCCTAGGATTATTTATTTTCTTGCAGAATACATAATCTGCCCTATCAGTTAGATGGAATTATTACCCACTCAGCAACCTTTACAGCTAGAATGGTATTACTCATTCTCCTTAACAGAAACCTAGCAATGTGGTTTTGGTGGCACACTGAAAACTTATTATGATCTTCATTGGGTTTCAGATGGCAATGCATTGTCTCCTTCCTGATCTTGGACTACAGTCCATACTGAAAAAAATAAAATAAAATAAAGAGATTAAAAGTTTAATTTGATTTATTTGTAAATGCTGGTTGTGGCCCTCCCATAATGAGTCAGCTTTTTCCCTACAAGTCATGCTAAATTAGCAAATTATCTATTTTCCCTTGCAAACGCTGCATTATATACAAGAATAAAATATTGCCTTTTGAACAGAACTGGATGTTATCACTTCAAATGTGCTTATATGTACTTCCTGTGCTGAGCTCCAGCCCAGCAATAACAATACCACAATGACCAGAATGTATAATCTATAATGTGGCCCTGTGTAAATCAAGCCCCCACTGAGCAGTCACACACATCCTGCAGGATACCACTGCCATCCTCGATTGCTTCCGCCGAGCCCTGCATCTGCAGCAGGATTTCTGAGCCAGCCTCAGCTGGCTCCTAACTCACAACAATGCAAGGCACCTCCTCCCAGGAAGGTTCAGACATAAACCTGAAGCAGGTTTTGGTCATGATTGCTTCAGTGGGTGTCCTGCAGGATACCACTGCCATCCTCGATTGCTTCTGCTGAGCCTTGCATGGGCAGCAGGATTTCTGAGCCAGGAAACTCACAACACTGCAAGGCACTTCCTCCCAGGAAGGTTCAGACATAAACCTGAAGCAGGTTTTGGTCATGATTGCATTCCAATGGGAAACCAGAAAATCAGGCTTAGGGGGAAAACAGTTTTGATCTTTTGAAAATACTTATGGGATTTTCAATAAAAGCAGAAAATTGTTGCAAATACTGCAAGGGAGAGTGTTCAGGATTTCAACTCAGTTGTAAATTGCTAAAATAATGCATACCTGGGGTTTCCACACTGTAGAGATTTAGATGTATGATCTTAGATCTGTCATTCACTCCCTTCAGAATAGAGCATCATTTTTTCTCTGTGCAAAATATCTGAAAAGTAAGCATTTTGGAAAGAATTTTGCAAAGTCAAAGAAAAAGCAAAGTCCAAACCAAACCAGAAATATGTCAATTTAATTGCAAGGCACATTGCAGCCATACACTCAGAACAATCTTTCAGGAATACTCTGACAATGTCAGTGTCATCATTCAGTTAGTTCAAGCTAACTCAACAGGCTGACTCAGAAATTAAATCTACTTGATCTTTTCATGACTTTATATTTTTAGTTAGTTCTCAGGTTAGATTCTGACTTTTTCTAACAGATGATGAAACCAATACAAAGTTTCAAAGTACTGTAAACCATTTTTACATATAATTTATAGATATGATCCTTAAAAACAAAATAGGTGGCCATTGTGTTATTTGACAACTTTTATAACTGTACTCAATAAGCTTCTACACCTCATTCTGCTCTGTAACGGGGGGACAAACCATCTTTCCTGGATAAATACATAATTTCCACTGAGTCCCTTACTAGCCAGAAAAATTTTAATATGTTTTAAAATAATAATGTAGCAATTTAGAGGAAATATTATGCAAACCCTATTATTTTTTTCTTTCTGATACAGGCCTAGCAAAGAGAGATTCTAGCTGGAGGCAGGTCAATGCTTGTCTGAATGGTATTTTAAGGTATCCCTTTTTCTTGCTGCTTTGGGTACAAAAATATGTAAAGAATAAATGATTCAAACTTGATTTATCCACTGCAGAAGCTGACAGGGAGTATTTCTGTTGCTAGCACAAACACCTGGATTACAGAGGCCACTGAGGGGAGAAGGGCAGAGGTGCAAGAAGCACCATGTGGCCAAGGGTAGCTGAAGAACTGACCCACACCTTCTGAGGGCATGGCCAAATCCTGCTGCACTTCTGGGACATCAAAATCAGTGCAGTCATCCAGATCCCTACAAACAACTTTTCCCTGGAAGTTTTATTGTCTTTTCTGTACTGGACACACGACATTTTACATTCTCTGTTACTGCCTTCTACCTTCTTTGGTCTGATCTTTTTTACAAAGATGCTCAGAAACTTGAGCATCTGTGCAGGTCCCTCTGTGAGCATTTCATACCCTTTGGAATTAATAATCAGCTGTAGATTAACATAGGACAGGGAGCCTGGATATCCCTGACTCTAGAAAAACTCAGGAAATTCGGGTCTGATGTGCCATAGCCTGTCCAGGGTAAGTAGAAGCTGTCTTGGGTGAAGCTGTGGACGAACTATTCTGCTTGTCAGGATTCAGGCTGATTCCTGCTGAAGTGACCAGATAAAAACATGAGACACATGACAGTGTTGGCGCAGGTAACCCTCCTAGGAAATATACAGCTCTTTATCAGCCTGACTGCTAAACCCTGAGCTGCCTCCTCATTTCTGTGCAGGATTTGGGACAGTCTCAGGTGTGTGGATGCTGCTCTTGCTCAGCAGACAGACCCACCTTAGTTCTCACAAAAAAAGAGCTGCAAACCTGTGATATTTGGCTTATGAAATGATTATTAATTCTTTCACGATGCAGATACTTCAGTCAGTTACAAAAAGCAGACAGAATTATCATGTTACTTGCCTTATTTGTTGCAAAGTTCTTAGCTGTGGCACCACCTTGTGGACATTGCTATGTGGAGTGAGAACTCCACTGGTGGCAACAAAAGCAAGCAAACCAGGCATTTTGGAAAAACAGCTGTGGTCACACATGCTTTGCTAAAGGACAGTAAAATAACTGCATTTTAAAAACTATTCCTCAAAATCCACCAACGAAATAAAATAAAAAATAAATGTCATCATTAAGGTGCTCAGTTGTCTTTGCAGCTTTTACCAACTCTTCTGCCTGCCAGCCAAGATGAGAGGCAGCCTCCAGAATTTTGTTCCTGCCCAATTGACTAAGTAGCAGCATCCACAGCCCAGTTCTGTTCTTGCTGTACATGCACACATGACTTTTACACCTATCCCAAGCAACAAGACTTGCAAAGTCAAAATCATAATACTGAATGCTTGGAGAAAACCTTGGGTCCCACTCCATAAATGTAAACTCAACAGTGAGATTGGTGTCCAAGCTAAGCCAAAAGAAAAACAATCTCTGACAAAGATAAACTGGGGGATCTTTTAAATGCTTGCTGGAACACAAGCCAAACAAAAATAAATTTAAATTCTGCTCTCTTGGCCATTAGATTCTCAGAACCATTTGCAGCTGAGGTAACAGGGGGTTCCTGTTATAAACTCTCTTATCAGCTATGGCAAAGCAGGAAAGCACAGGGGAGCCAGGATTTCTAACACAGATCTCCAAGCTGAGTGCAGCACACGTTCTCTCTGGGTGTGTCTGTCTGAGTAAACTTGGGCAGCATGAAATAAAACACTGAATTGCACTTTCTATTTCTCTCTCTTCAATAACATACACAACCTGGTGCTTGCAGTGGCATAAAGGAGGAGGAGATGAAGACTTGGAGCAATCTCAGACTTGCTAAAATGAAATACTGAGCACAGCAGCCAGGGAAGCCAACTCATGTCCAGTGGAGCTCATCCCTCACTCTAGAACAGACACTACTTTTGTTGCAGCTGGTGTCCTTCCTCTGCAAACAGCAGCATTGTACCTGTTTTATGAAAGAACAGAGATTAAAATGTCATCTTTTTTTTCCTCTTTATTATAAAATTAAAATATCTTCTAAAATATGACAATGACAGCACTACTTTTACAATTCAGATATTTTAAAAATGTTTTTTTAGAAATGAATTTTTATTTTCTCTCTTCATCTCAAAAAGATGAAAGAGTTTATGCTGGTAATTTTTTTTCCTTTGGCATATTCATACAGTAAGCATTATTTTATTTTTTGTGCTTGGAAATTCCTCAGTATAAGTGCAGTGTTTTGAAAAAAATATAGGGCTTGCAAACTCATGTTGATTATTTTCAGAGATCAACTATTGTTTTCAATTCAACTTAAATATTTGTTTTGGCTACCCCTTACTCACACTGAGTGCAGAGATTCTCTTTCTCCTCAGGCACCATTACTGTAATTTTGTTCCCTGTTGCAATTAGTTGCATAATGCATCCTCATTAATGGCTCTGGATGTATCTGCATGGAAGTTTTCATCCACAAAATTGCAGAAGCAGTTACTGTAAACATGGGGTGAATGACACAGAAAAGACTGAACCAAGTTTATTCTTATACAGAATACAGTTTTTAAAAAGATCTTCTTTCTTTTTTTTGTTTTTGAGCATGTGAAAATATCGCATTTGTGTCCATCACATTCAGCTTATTTGCTTTCAGAAAAGAAGCTAAGAAACTGTGAGGCAAAAATAACCTTAAATCTCCAAAATGCTACTTTTTCTACAGACTTGGAACTCCCTTGAATATTTTACTTATCTCTTTCCTAAAAGCCAACAAAATAGCATGGCACTAGATTAAAATAATTTTCTTTGCATTTCTGCTAGAACTGATTTCTTGCTGAATTAGCATATCAACTCCAAAACCAATTTCCACATCATCAGTGACCTTATGCCACTTTATGTATTAAAGCAGCAAGAGAGAAATGGTTTCAGAGGGCTGTAACAGTTTAAAATTATTCAGTATAAATCCACTTATTGAACTGGTACATGCAGGAGACAAAGCCCTGAAATTATGTTGCTAACCTGTATGGCCTAAAGTCAGATTTCTGCATTTTTAAAGGCTGCAGAAACCAACACAGAGCTGTCGTGGGTATTATCAGAAAATGGGATGGAACAGGCAGGAATCTGTTCAGGCTGGAAAATCCTGGGGGAGAGAGAATGAATGAGGAAGCAGCAGCACCCCCAGGATGAGATCATGGGGGACACAACCCTCTGTGGGAACAAAGGGACAAGTGGAGAAAGGGACCCAAACCTACACATGAACATTTCAGGGGGTCCTTTAACAACAGGAGAATTTTCCAGGTGAAATTCAGTAAGTCTGCAAAAAAGGATGGATAAACTCAGACTCTTCAAGCCCAAATGCAGAGCCAGCTTGGTCTGCACAAAAACTAAGTGCACAGCTCCCTAGCAATCAAAAGACAAGGTAATATTATTATGTTATTTAATACTTTTTACAGGGAATGAAGGTTGCATAAGCCTCTACGCTTATTAGACATTAGATTTAATTTCCTGTATTACTGAGAAATGGGTGACTTGGAGCTCAGCCAGCTTGGATAGATATAATAGGTTACACATTTATAAAAGGAAACCAGTACAAGTAGGAACTGCTGCTAGAGGTGTCAATTTAAAGTAATATTCTACCCCCATCCCACACAGGACAGAGGAGACTGAATCAGAGATGTGCTGTAAAAGCATTAAATCAGGGCAGAGTGGGGCAGAGACAGCAACCAATGACGAAGAACATTTGACCTTCATGTGTTATTTTCTTCTGAAGTCTTAATTTTGTGGCTCCACAATGGGTTCATCCCTAGCAAAATCTGATGTCCTGTAATAAAAACCACAGGTTTTATTTATACATTTATGCCTTGGTCTCTCAGACCCAATGTAACTCCATATACTGGTAATAAAGAAACAGGTTATTTACTTATTCTTTCACTTGTTGAAGGGCAAAACCAAAATGAAGTAAAATGCTTTATGATCTATTTATTTCCTAATTACTTGTGCAATGTTGCTCAATTTCTTGTTTTCCAGTGTGCTTTCCTTTTTCCTTAACAGGCAATATAAAAGACAAAGAATTTTCAAAAGAAGGAGGACCTGGGAATTCTCAATACTGCAGATTAGCTCCTTGGCATTTTCATAAAGAAAAACCACAGGTGAATCTTCCTACCACTATTCAGATGATTAAAAAAATTATCTTTGCCTTTCAACATAAATCTTGTTTCAACATAAATATTTTTAAACTATGAAAGTCCTTTTTGAATTTCATCTTCTTTCTTATTCTGAAGATACTGTAAGAACAGTTACAAAATAAGTGCCATAGAATATGCAATGTAATTATATATTTTGATTTTACCTTGCTCAAATTAGGATATTTTCAACTCCTTGAGACATGGTATGTACATGGTATGTACATACCATGAATATATTCAGTTTGATATATTACTGAAGTAATATATCAAAATAAATTGTAATTTGTTAATATCAGTACTAGAAAGGAAAGAAAGTGTGGAACAAACAAGCAAATAAATTCTGCACTGTAAACACCAAGTATTAATTTCTGGAGTAAAATATATGTTAAGATCGTACAGAGCAAGATTAAATGAAAATAAACATGTTCACATAGGGAGAGGTTGTTAGCATCTGCAGTCCAGCTGAAGTGAGAGAACATTATGGGTATTCAGTGTCATTAAGACCCAAGTAATTTCTATTTTGTATTTTCAAGTGAAATATCACTCTGATGAGACATTCAGAGTACTTAGCAGCTCCCATTATGCCTTTTCTGGGCCTCAGCCATCTGGATGAATTTCTGGGGTCACAGCCTTTGCTCTCCTTAGGATTCCTCCACAGCTGAGTTGCAGCTAAAACACTGACAAGGCACAAGCAAACTGCCTCAAACATTCCCAAATATTCTGGAAGCATCTCCAGGGATCACTCAGCCCAAGCCCAGCCCCAAGCTGGCTCACCCAGGGCAGGGTGCTCGGGACCTTGCTCGGCTGAGTTTGGAATTTCTTCAATGATGTCAACTTCAAACCTCCCTGGGAGCACAGGATGTTCCTCTTGCCCACCCTCATGGCCCTTTCTGCCCTCCTCCATCATGTCCAAGTCCTTCCTGCTGTGGGGAGCCCAGAACTGGGCACAGCACTCCCACTGAGGCCTCACCAGGGCTGGGCACAGGGGAATGATCACCTCCTTTGACTTCCTAGCAATGCTCTTCCTCATGCAGCCCAGGGTGCTGCTGGGCCTCTCTGCCAATATAGATGTTTACAGATGTAACAGAATTTTAAGGACATGATGAGTTATGTATTTCCAGGGTCTGCTCTTTATCAAGGAAATACAAACGATATTATTTTGCTAATACATGTTTTATGTCAGTATCAGGGATTGTATTTATGTTCTCATTACATGATTTCCTAAATAACTGGCCCATTAAAACCATTGTTTGGGATGATTACACAGTGCTTTGTAAAAACATCTGTGCACAGATTTCTAAAGGTAACTCTGAAAAACTCCAAATGCAGACCAGGGTATGTTCACAGGAATGAAGGAATCTTGGAAACTGCAATTCTAGAAGACAGGAATTCTCAATTTCATTCTGTTGTTAGTGTTAAGATCTAAAGATAGCAGATTAATTAGTATTCTATTTAACTCACAGATAACCTTTTGTAGCAGTAACATCCAGCTTATAAACTTCCACAGTTTCCAAAAGCACTCCACACTGTTTCAGAAGCCAAAAATCCAGTTCTCCCTAATGTATTCCTGAGAACCTTCCACTTCCTCTGCAGCTGCCACAGTGTAACTGTGGACAATACACTTATGTATTGACAACACACAAATTTTCTGTGGAAAAAGGTCCATAGACTTTCCAGTGGGTCCTCAAGCAGCCTAAAGCAATGAGATGGTCTATCAGATTTGTTTGTCTTGGCAAGGAAGACAGCAACCTTGTTCTTGAAAAATCTACATTTAGTTCCCCATCTATAAACAATTTTCATCAGTTCTTCCATCTGCAGTATAAGTCTTTGTTTGGCAAACAATTTGCAATGTTTCTTGTTATACATGTCAAATTGTTTCTGTTCTGCATGAGCTATAATGACTTAAAGGACCAAAGTTCCATGTGGTGGAAGGAGTTTGTTCCCTCTGAATCCAGGGGTACCTTTACTGCCCTGGCTGGTCCATGATTTCTTTGCATTTCTTACAATCTGTGGCTGCAGAAAACAGGAATAAAATTCCTTCTCATTAGTGACATAGCAGTGCATGAGCCAACACACAGTCTAGCTAATGTCCTTTTACCTTCTGGAATAGTTTAAAGCAGGATGCAAAATATTCTTGCAAAAATATACAAAGTCCTTTCCATCCACTTTCCTGTAAAGCTATGCCAAAAGCCCTGGGAAAGCCTTTTGAGTCCAGCCTACATGCTCAAAAGAAATCTGGGAGACTGGCAAAAACCCACAATATAATTAGGACAATGCTGGGACCCAGATTAACATTATGGAAAGCAAACACCTTTCATACCACTCCCAGCTCTCACATTACCATGCTTGAGGGAGATTAAAATTCAGATTCTTGTGAGCAGAATAGCTCTTCCCAAAACAACACCAGATTGGCCCAGGTGGCCACAACCTGCACAATTTTTCATGGACTGACTTTCAAACTGCCTCATGGCAACCTCAGTCTCAGAGATGTTGAATATCTTTCTCAGCTTTTTCCAATGCAGACCAGATGTTCTATTGTGATAATTCTCTCATGGGCCTTTTCCATTTTGACTCTCCATCAGCTAGGGATCCAAAGAGACATTACTTGAAAAACAGGAACCATAAAAGAGCCAGGAACTTATAAATTAAAACATAAACATTAATTTGTTTTCCAAAATACAGATGTCTTTTGTCAGTTCAAGCCTTGATCTCTCCACCAGTTAAAGGCAGCAGTTGTTCTGTGGAGGCATGCACTGGAAATTAGCCAACGGGCATTAACTTTTGGTTCTGATTGAACTGAGGAAAATTTGAAACAGAAACACAGAATTAAAAGTTGTGATAGCAATTATTGCCTGATAACATTTTTAAAATGCTCATGACAATACCAGAAGAAGTGTCCTGCCATAAGGAACTGTAAATTACAGAACCTTTTTGGATGAGGCTCAGGAGAGATTTGGGGTGTCCTTGGTGACAGCAGGGGTCTGTCCTTCTCCTCTCCTGGCTGACACAGCACAGGGACCAGGATCCATCCCTGGGGAAGAGAATCCTGTGGTGGTGACAGTGGGGTCACAGCAATCACAGCTCTGGACAAAGGACTGGGCTAGAAGAGGAAGGGACACAAGACAGTGACAGCTTTAAAGGAACAATTTTATACATCACAAACACAAGTGCTCAAGGTTCAACTGCAGGGATTTGGCTTTGTATTGGCATAAGACATCAAGCCCTGTTTTCAAATGGCCCCACTTGATATATCAGTACCATTACATCTCTTAACATTTTCATCTCAACAAAATTTTGAGCATATTTAAAATAGCAGAAAGGCTACAGGCAACCAAAGAAAACATCTATAAAAATGTGCATAATAAAGAGATAAGGACAAAAAATTACTTTCTTTTTTTAACATGACCGACATGTGAACTAATTTTTTATCTTTAAAAAGTAGCAATTCACAAGTCACACCTCTTCATTCCCTTTGAAATCAATTTTATACACCTACACAATTCTCCTGACAGTGGATTACTGCAGGTTTACACTCAAACCTTTGAGTTTCCAGTTCTGCTGTATTCTCTTGAAAAAAATCTATGAGAGATAAATACTACTCTGCAACTTTTAGCAAGGAACCCTCTGCAACTGAACATTTTATTGTACCTAAGCAGGGAAGGTACAACAAATTGCTCTTGATGTAATCAGTTCTCTTCCTTCTCATATGGGCATAAACAAACACCTGTAATTTATAACACAATCCAATCCAAGAAGTATCACTGAATGATACCTTTTTCTTCTACTTCTTCAGAGACTTTGCTTTTACCAATAATTACCTTTTCTAGAGCCTTCTGCTCAGAATAAAGCAATAGTCTGTCCTTTACACCAAGACTTGTCTTTCCTCTGTACTACAATGCACTCACCTGGTGGAGCAGGGATTGAGCAGCCCTTATTCCCTCCCTCAACACTGCTGGAATAAATCCTTGCTTTCCAACACCCTTTCATGACAAGCTTTGTATCTTCATTTTCTTTCCCTAGGCTGCAGCTCCTCTAGATTTCCCACCACACTAATATCTGTCTGTACTCCTTTTCTGAACTGTTCTTGCTTTATTATTTAAGTGCAGGGAATTCTAAGTAGCTGCTCCCACTTCATCTGTTCTTCCCTTGAGGGGTCAACCAGCATCTGCTGTTCTCTGTCTGCCCTGGAAGAAACAACTTCCACAGAAAGGAGCTGCAGAGATCCTTTCATGGCTTCACTTCACACTGAGAAAGATTTTTATTTTGATTGCACATGCTGGTTCCAGCAGAATTTGCTCTCAGGTAAAAACTGTAGTTCTGTATATTGCTAAAGTTTTAATATTCTCTTCCTTAAGGAGAAGACTGAGGTAAAAATTTGGAATATACATCTTTCTCAAAGGTTTTGCACTGGCTCAGACAATTCATCAAACGTGCCTTTCTTAAAAAATGGAGAATCCTGTTCCAAAAGAATGTGAGAAGCAAAAGGAGTCAGATATTTCTGTGATTTTTTAGTAATACACTGATAATGTGCATTTATAGTTGTATCTGTTAGCTTATTAAGGAAGGTGATTTATTTCAGATCTATATATGTTACAAATGAGCCATTTATGAAATTCCCAGACTACAGAATGATTCAAATCTAATTATTTCCATATGAAAGAAACAGTTATTTTAAACTTAACTGTGAAATGGCAAATGTACACTCATTTCTAAGGATAATTTTAAATAGAAAAATGTATTGTAACTGGTATGTCCTAAAAGTGAAGATTCATCCAGACTACTATTGATAATGACTAAGAAATTATTTCCTGGCTTTGCAATGACCAAATTCTGAACTTCTGTCTCTGTCAATCCCCTTGCTCAGTCAGACACCCACATGTAGGAACAGCAATCCTTGTCCTGCTGCCATCAAAGGGGCTGCAGTGACACCCTGTTGCCATGCCAGAATCTTCTTTACTCTTGGCATCCCTTCCAAATAAACCACTCCAACAGAACTTACCCTGGATGCATCCCCTGAAGTGGCCACAGTTTCGGTGGGAGGCACTTCTGCCAACCTTTCCCTAGATGTCGCCACAATTTCTGGCTCCTTCATTACAGCCTTAAGGAAAAACTATCATGATGGTTCCTACTTTCTGCATATAGAAGAAACAGAAAATTATTCTAGAGCAACCCAATTTCTTCAGAGCAACAAAAAGACATTGTAATTATATGTATTATTCTATTTAATAGAATATATCTAATATATCCTACCAAGGTCACACTGAAACCTGAAATTAGCTTTTATCACAGGCTTGTTTTCCCACTCTTTACTTCCTACTAAGTGTGTTGACTCACTGAGTCTGGAGCTGCTGACCTCATCCACTACTTTGTGCTGAAACAAACAATCTCCTTAAGGATATTTCCAAAGTTTCCAGATTCAGTTTTCATGTATACTTTGTTATTCTTTCTCTCTTAACAATTTTTTTTCAAAGGATGTCCCTCTGCCCTTATATGATTTTGCCACTTAAAGACTCATTTGCACTGTCCAAGTACTACAGGACACTAGCTGGGGAATTCAAGGCAGGGTTCAGGTTTGTGTTTTAGTTGATTTGGACTTAAAACAGGGTTCTGAGGGCACCATCCTTAGTTCCACCCCAGTGTTGATACCTCTCTGCAATTCACAATTTCTTCCTATGGAAATAGTCTTTGGAAAGCACATGCTGATTTCTACACATGAATGAAGTTTCCATATTTTCTAGAAACATGAAGATTCTCCAATTTGTTGCAAAAACTACCAAAATATCTCCATATTTTCTAAGTATTTCAAATTTCAGCCGTGATGAAGTAGTCATTGATTGGTTGTCCACAAGATGGGGCTTCTACAACAGAGATCTTTATATCCCAAATTTAAGATCCTGATGTAAAACCTATGAATGGCACCACAGTTGACAGGAACACACTTTGAAATTTTGGCACAGGAATGGTCCTCACTGCATTCTTCATTCTGCATTCTGAAGCAGCCTGCAAGTCCACTGCTAAGATGATAAAGCCTCCAAATAAGTTAAAGTAGCTCCACAGAGTGTGCAATTTTTGTAAACCTAACTGAAAGAGGGAACAGTTTGCTGTCACAAAAACTAATTGTAGGCACGCATTTCACAATAAATGAAAATAAAAATAATTTATTCTTAGACACAAAAATTTCTAAACATTATAAAAAAAATAAAAAAAGAATGGACTTACAGTGCCTTTAGCTGTCTTGTTTCACTGTGGTGTTTGTTTAAACAGTATGTTCTGCTAAAAAAATGCCTTTTTCCTCTTTTGTCATGTAAATAAACAAGCAAGGTTTTCACATCTTATAGGAATCTCCACACACCCAAAATCAGAACAGACTAAGGAATTGTACAATTACCTTCTGGTATTCCTTCTCATACTGTCAGATGTTTAATTTATGATAACTTCTGTTTTCTGCATGATATAGTTGTTTTCTAGAATTTTTTTTCAGGAAGCACAGTAGTGTTTGAGCACGCAAAAGCAAATACTGGTACAAATTTCCAGCCTGTCTCTCCAAGAGGAGGCTGTACAAACACAGACTAATCAAAAAGCAAAACTAAATGTTAAGAAGCAACATTTCTGGCCAGAGGATACAGTGAATTTCCCAAGGGCAGTCATTCACAACCACCTGATACTTTCAGTATCAAATCTTCAATGGTTCCTTCTCACATTCCTTTTCTTCAGTCTCCAGTACCTTGTCTGCTGCAATCCAGCTAAGCTGTCACAGAGCAGAGCTTCAGCAGGAAATGCAGAATTGTACCCTTCAGAATAATCACCTGGAGAAGCACAAAATAAGAAAATCTGAGTAGGCAGGAATTACATGGAGAAGGACAGGGAGTGACAGGAGCTACAAACTGCAGGCAATGATGTGTTGGGAAAAGGAAGGACACTAAATTTGATCAATTTGTAAACACTAAATAATATTCCTTTATTAAACACTGAGGTTTTAACTGGATCACTCTGTGCAGCTTGGGGTGCCATGCTCACTGGAAAAGTGGACCAAAGGAGGAGGCTGCAGGACAGTGAAGCATCTCAGAGAATAACAAATCATGATCCATAAGGAAAAACTGAAACAAAGCACTGCAAGAGTTTCCAGATATCTAAAATTGCTTTAACAATACAAACAGAATACATAATAAAGAGTTTGGCCTACAGCAATCTTAGGAAATTCTGTGAAGCACCAAGGGATTAGAACACAGTACCTGTAGCCATCACTCAGTATCCAGAAAGAGTTTAAACTGTTTTCTGTCAAGGAATGACAAAGACATAGGTGATCTTGGACTTGGGCAGAGTTGTCAACCAGAGTTGACAGGTCCCACTCCCTAGGTTCCCATGAATCTGTTCAAGTGTCATTTTATCACTCTGATATTGCAGAAGACCTACAGTTACCTACAGGAAGAAAATAGAGATTTTAGGCTACAGGAAGAATGGTGAAAAAGAAAAGAACAGGAAGAGTATGGAGAAGGTGAACAAGAGATGTTTTAAATTTTCCACCAGAATGCATATTTAAATAGAACAATTAATTCCTCAAGTCTGTTTCAAAGAATTACAAGCACTTAGGATACTACCTTACTATTGCAGAGAACTGGAGGAAAAAGAAGTCTGACAAACTGGCTTCTGGTTAACTGTGGATAGAGTTCACTCCTTGCAAATTCAGGAAATGCTCAAATACAGCAAAAGGGGAAGCTCCAATTCAAATTTAAAATTGAAATTTAAAACATTGATTTCTGGGTATTGACTAACCAGTCACTTTCAGCACTTGTTGAAAGCCAGCTCAACACTTGTGTCCCAAAGCCAGTCAGGAGGACAAGCTGAATGTCACACTCTGCTCAAGCACACCAGTTTTTCTGCAGGAATTGTGATTTCTTAGTGCTCTGCTATTGGCAACGTCCCCACCCATCCTACTTACCCAATTTTTTACCTACTGACATCTTTTCTCCTGGCATTTTCTGAGGATATAAGGAAGAGTGAGAATCAAAATAACACAGCAGTAAAGCATCTGCTGTAAATCACCTGAGAGAAACAAAACATCAAAAACCAGCCAGGAACCTTTTGGGGTTATCTCCATCTAATCTACTGCAACTAAAACCATTCCTGAGACATGTGACCTAATCTGCCTTTCAAAGCCTTCAGCAAATGAGATTCCCAGATAATCATTTTCACTGCCAAACAACATTTTCAGTTTGAAATAATTTCCTAAGATCTACTTTAAATCTCCAAGTCCATCACCTTTTGGCCTAGACCCACTGAACATAAAGAAAAACTGATTCCTTCTGTCTGCAGAGAAAAATTTTATATATTTGAAAGATCATTACCATTTTTCCCAGCACCTTCCTTTTCTTCAGACTAAACAACCCCAATTCTTTCAATCTTCCCCCTTAGATCATGTTTTATAGGTCTCTGATCATATTTGAAGTTGAGACTATGGCAACATGTGGTACAAGGAGAAAAAGAAAAAAATGATTCCTGCACAAAATTCCCCAGGAAGCTGGGTGACAGAGGGTTTGTTTGAAGGGGTACTTTTGTATGACTGTCTGCTTTGTTGCTTGGGTGTTTTAGTCCCAAAATACAGGGTTTTTCTGTTCTTTGTGGCTCACAGTGCAGGTGCTCCAGTGCACAGAACAGGCAGGCATTCCACTCCTCACTGAAAAAAACATTCTGGACCTGGGGAAAACTGTTATTAGGGAAGGCAAGTTATTCTTGCCAGTCATGGAATACTTCTCCTTACCAAGATGGTATCTTTGGGATAAATTGATATAAGTGGCATATTTGTGATACTAGGATAATTCAGGCAGAAGTTTAAGTCATTTTTAGAAACATGAGTAAAATCCTGCATCACAAAGTACATTTCAGGGAAATATATTAGTTCCATAATTGCTTTCTAGTGCTGCATTCACTCTGTCTCAGAAAGCAATATGCAGTTGTAACATACACTGAGAAACGTCTACAGGTCAGCTAAAATCAACCAAACTAAAAATAATCATGTGCATTTTAGAAGATGCCATGTCCTTTATAACCAGATAAATTAATTCCACCATCCTCAAAATCAGATTCACATACATAATGGAAGAATGTAATTTACTTCTATTCTCCAGAGGTATACAAAGCCTTTTTTTTTTTTTTGCCTTCCAGAAAAAGGTTTTAAAATTGCATTGTGTTCTATTCACCAACATTACCCAAGCAAACAGAGTTATCTCTGAACCTCTGGGTACCATGGCATGGAAAGATTGCACTCAGAAGTCAACTGGGCTTCTGTGTATGAATTGGGAAAACAATCCTATCCAGAAGAAAGATAAGACCTAATGAGAGATGATAAGTGCTGGGAAAATAAGCTTGATGGAAGAAAAGGAAGTGAAAAAACTTTTCCATGCTGAGGACAGAAAAGGTCTTTCAGAAACTTTTGTTAAGCATGACATATTAAACATATCCAAAATGTCGGCCAACAATAACATGAACATGGGTCACGTAAAATGGTGTTATCAAAGGGTCTTTCATCTAAAAATTAGGCAATTTATGACGTTAATTTTGTAGAGGAACTCCTAACAAGAAGGACTTTTTATGTCCTCAGTGAATTTTAGATTTTTAACTCAAAAGGAAATGGATTTTTTAGTAAAACAGTTCATCACCTCTAGCTACCTCATATGAGCCTTAAGAATACATCAATGTGCCACTTGCTTCCTCTTATATCAAAAGCCTGTAAAATAAAACATAAACTTTGTCTGCATAGTTTAAAACTCTTTTTCTTGAATTTCCATTATGTTTTGAAAGAGAGATTTCACTCAGAGCATGCTAGCTGCCAGAAGGTGGTGAGGACAGACCCATTGTTGTATTGAGGTGTACCAGAACATGAATTCAGTACACTGGCAAACTTCAGAACATAAACATTTCCACTCTGACAACAGATTACAGCCAACTGTTTAAATGTCTAGAGGTGAGAAAAGGTTTCATTGACTTGTGTTGGCAGTTCTGTACTGATATTAGTCTGACACAAATTTTTGTATTTGCATGATCTTTTCCATCTGTAGTATTTGTGCAGCCCTAAACCACCACATGAATTTTTCTTCCTCTATAAGATCATTTTAAGGTTGTAGAAAACCCATTCTGACTGTTACTTGTTCCCCAAACTAAGCAGAGGAAGTAAAAATCAGAGAGAACTGAAGTAAGCAGCTGAACTGCCCTATGGTTGTGCTAAAACAAAGAAACCATACTCATAAATCCCATCCTCTGAGGACCCATCTCTCTGCTTCCTTGTTCCCAACCCTGCAAAAAGTGTGGTAGCAAAAGGAGCAGGATCACAGCTACACTTCAGCATATGCAGGGATGTTAAAAGACATCTGTGAACACTAACTTTTTTCCATTTTCCATCTCCTGGACCTTTGTGCAACTTTAGGGCCAGTGGTGCAAAGCCACTATTAATGACCTGACATAACAGGAGTGAAAGGCTGGGAACAGCAGGGCCTTCAACCATTTCTACTTCAAAGAACCCAAGCATGACTGGTAGCAGCTCTTCCCCTTCAGAGCTCTCACAGGTGCAGTCTGTCTTGTTGCAAGGCCAAACATGAACCTCTGCTTCCTCTTTGGTCTCTGGGAGTCCAAAAGTCCATGAAAAGCAGCTGTCTTCTGGCACCTGACAAGTCTGCATTTTTTTAAAACATGCCCAGATTTGGAGCATCCTGTCCCTACTAAGGGGAAAGTTGTACTTGGGATTAGCAGCTATTGCTTCTGGAGATCGGCCTCAAGGTAAATAAATGCAATGTCTCTACCATGAGATGCAGGGGAAATCCCACCTATGTCCCTACTGCATGTCAGGATGAGACCAGTTTGCACTCTGGTTTCCAAAGAAAACTATTTTGGCACGTCAGTCAGCAGGGAAGCACCACAGGTTTCCATAGGACCTCCTCACTGTGGAGTATAAAACTGTGATCCCAGCCTCACACAGAGCACAGTGTGGTTTTCAATGAACTACATCAATGACACGGGCCTGAGCCTCACAGAGAAAACAAAACAGGAGAGAACAGCTCACTCAGTCTTTTAGCTGCCCATAATCTCCTTCCCAGTGGTGCCACTGCACAACTGACAATACCAGTGACAACGCTGGAGTTTCATCACCAGGTTCTCTCAGCAGAAAGATCTGACATTGCCTTAACCTTGAAATCACGGCTGGGTGAGGCAGTGGTTCACTGGAACAATTGTTCCCCTCCAACAATTGCTTGCCTAATTCTATTAAACCAAGCCAACAGACTCATAGGATAAACACCCAAATGAGCAAGCCATGTACAACAGTAATTATTTACAATGCACCATTGCAAAGCCTCTCTATCTTGAGCAACACTCACAATCCTGCCCCATTTTCAGTTTCAGTTTCCTTGAAAAGTCTGAAACCGTGTTAGAACGCCATAAATGGCAGCAATCATAGGCTTTTCACCAGGGTTGTTTAACTTAGCCATTGATAAGCAGCAAAACAAACCTCCCTAAACAGTAATAAAATGAAACCTACAAGAATGAGCTCATAAGAATAATCAGCAAAAACTCTGATCCCAGACTGAGGTCCACCAGCAAAATATGTCACTCTGAACAACAGGTCTGGAGATACTGTGACCCAAGAGGTGCAAAGCAGGCCCGAGCTGTATCAGCAGAGAACTCGCTGATAAGCAGCAGCCACGCTGTACTGCTTTACAGACTGGACTTTGCAGCTGCTCTCATCTGCACCACATTTACTTCACCTTAAAAAATACTTCACTTTAAAAATTGGATTTACAAGTATTTTCCATGGTGTGAATCTGAAGGCCAAGGATGCATTTTGAGGAACCAAAGGACCATCGTATATTCCACTCTGTGTAGGGCAGTGCTGGCACACTAAGACAGTGACACACGGGCATTCACTGTCCTCAAATTTGCATTTATCAGTACTTAGCTATACTTATATCCAAGTAAGGATATATTATTATGAAGGGGGAAAAAAAGGAGCTAAATATATGGCTTATTAGAGTACCTGCTCATTGCATAAAAACGTTTAGAAACGCAAAAGCCAAGTGCCTGCTGTTGGTTTTGCCCCACTGTGGTGTTCACTGCCCTGTGCCTACACTGACCGTGCCCCTCGGGTCACGCCAGCGACCAGCATGGGGAGCCCCTTCTCTGCCTGGGGAGCCCCTTCCCTGCCTGGGGAGCCGCCCGCGGGGGAGCCCCTGGGAAAGCCCCTGGCCCCGCACAGGCCCCTCAGCCGGGCTGGGCCGGGCGCTGCGGGGTCGCCGCTGCCATCCCGCCCCATCCCGCCCCGCCGGGCCCGAGCGGCCGCCGGCTCCGCCATGCCCGGAACACAAACAAACACCGCGCTCGGGGGCGGAGCGAAGCGGCTCCCACCATTTTGGGGCCGGGGGAGCCCGGCAGGCGGCTGGGTCCCCCAGCCCGTCCCGTCCCGCCTCGTTCCGTCGGGGGCGGGCAGGGCTGTCCCCGCGGCGGGGCCGGGGGGCGCGGAGCCCGGCGAGGCCCCGCGGCTGCTCCCCGGGCCCGGCGGGGAGGGGTGAGAGGAGGAGCCAGGGCGGCCCGTGCGACAAAGCCCAGTGCGCAGGGAGCCGGTGACCGGGAAGCAGAACCGCGCCGGGCAGCCGCGGGGCGGGCGGACCCACCGGAGCCCGCTGCCCCACGGGGGGTGGGAGGCCCGTCCTGCCGCCCCCCCGGCTCGGGGGTCGGGGCGGCTGCGGAGCGGAGCGGGAGGCGGCCGGGCTGCAGCTGCTAAGCCGCTTAGGGCCGGGGCTGGCATGAGCCTCCCCGGCGGGGCGGCTGCGGGCTGCGCGCTGCGGCGGGGAGGCTGAGGGCGCGGATCCGGAGCGGGAGGAGGCGGAGGGGGGGGCCGCGCTCCCCCCGGGAAGATGGGGAACTGCCTCAAGTCCCCCACCTCGGATGACATCTCGCTGCTTCACGAGTCCCAGTCGGACAGAGCTAGCTACGGAGACGGGGCTGAGCCGGATCAGGAGCCGCCGCCGCCATATCAGGTAGGGGAGGGGGCGGCAGCGGGGCCGGGGGCAGCGGGGCCGCGCCGCGGCTGCCGGGGGTCGCGGGGCCGCTCGCTGGGGGCCGGCCCGCACCGCCCCGGGGGCCGCCGCCTCCCCGCCGCCGCCGCTCCGGCGCTGGGCGGCCTGAACCTCTCCCTTTCCGCCCGCACGTAGCGCGGGGGAAGCCGCTTTGTCTCGGCCGGTGCCGGCGCTCCGGGCGGGCGGGAGGCGCGGTGCCGCCGGCGGGGCGGGGGGCGGAGGGCAGGGGCCGCCCGGCCGGTGCCGCGTCCTTTGTTGCCGCCGGCGGTGACATCACCGTCTGGCGCGGGGACGCTCCGGGACGGGGACCGCGGGCCCTGCCCGGGCTCTGCCCGGGCCCGCTCGCTCCGCTCCCGTATTTTTAGCAGCATCTGATCCCCGCTCAGTAACTCCCCCGGCGCAGGGGATCCTGTTTCCCTCCGTCCTGTGGGGCACCGGCGGGGAAGTGTTTCCCATTGTTCAGTGGGTTTTTTGGGATTTTTTTTTTCCCTGTCTCTGAGAGAATCTGTTAATTTACATCTTGATGACGAATCAAGGGGGAAAGAAGGAAAAGGCCCGGTGTTTGCTTTGGTGGCTTTGCTGACAGCGGAGGATAGCGCCGATGTGGAGGGGGGATGGAGACGGTGTGAAAACCTGAGCTTGGCCGCCTCTGGAAGGGATGGACACGGAAAGGGAACCTGAACTTGGGGTTGCACTTGTCTGCCCCCGGAGATATCCACCCCCACCCACAGAAATGTGTACTGACCTAAACAAGCGGTCTGCAGCACTCAAAAATGAAAAGGAAAACCATCCAGCGGTAGAGCTGCACATTCTATTCAAGTTTTGAAAGTATTTTCCTGTCTGGGATAATAGCATATATACCAGAGGCATCTGTAGAAACGGCAGTAGACACACATTCTGGGGGGTGACTTGAGAGCTGGATGTTTTCTAGGATGGGAGTCATTCCCTAATTGCAGACCCTGATGTATAATTAACAAAATTGCAGGAAGTACTTGACCGGACAGGCGTGTAATCTACAAATGCTTTAGCGAGTTCAAGAATTCCACCCTGATAGGAGCCCCGTGAGTGCTGAAGAGAAGCCCTGCACGTAGCAGCCCTTGCTGGTGCCCTGAAGCTGCACTGATGTTTCTTGGCAGCGTGTGCCTGATTGTTTTGTTTGGGTGCAAAAGCTGAATGCCAGAATAAATTCCGTGATGTGAGGAATTTTTGTGTTCTGATTTCTGAACTATGTCTGCTGAAGTCCAGTAAACATAAAGTGCCTGGTGGCAGATCAAGCTTTTTAAAGATTGTGTTGTCCTAATTTAAGCCTGAACCTCATGAGGTTTAGAAGTTCATTGTATTTTTGTCAAATCAGCGTAAAAAGTTTGACTGTTTGTGCAATTATTGCATTTATATCTGTGATTTTAAGAGGACTTATGGAGGTTTTTGTTGTCTTGTTCTTCCCTTTGAAAGCAACCTGTTAGCTCTTGTAAGAGTCACCAGTCAGGTTTATGCCCTATGCAGGCCTTCTGGTGTGGATGCTGGCATAGATAAGGACTCTTCCTCTGTGGTCAGAGGTTTTCAAAATTTTTTTTCTCGATGAAAAAAAACTTGTCTGTGAGTGTGGATGGTTGACTGAGAACCTGACAGACAGTGAAATAAATGAACCCACAGGTGTCTGTTATGGAGTAAGTGTATTCATAGCAAACCTTCCCTGTGCAGCATCAGGTGATGTGCCCACAGGCGCTTGGCTGTGTCAGACATCACTGTCTGTCCTGAAAACTCCTCCACTGATCCTGGCAGCTCCTAAAGCTTCACCTTAGGGTAGCCTTTAGTGTCTCATAGTCAAAATCAAAGCTGCTCTTTCCACAGGTTTTGAACCGCAATGGATTGTGACTTTAAAAAAAAAAAAGATAGGCATTAGCTACAATATTATGCAGCATTTTGTGCGCTTAAGAGGTTGAAGGGATTTATAATTTTAAGTTAGTTAATGTTTACAAGCTACACAAAACTCTAAGTATGAACAATTGCTGATGCTCCAGTATTACTTTTGTGCCAGAAGTAAGTCACCCATTTTAACTTTCAAGTGGCTGCTCAGAGTCAGAGTTACAAATGGGAAAGTTGTGCCCTTGTTCCCGGTAATTACTTCTTTCAGTGTCTTAACCAGAGTTAGTGTATAATGTGTAGACATTAGGAATGAAAGCAAGGAAGGGGATAAAACAAGCTTGAAAACTTGTGGCAACTAGCCTTGAGAAACTGGAAGGTGAACACTTTTGAAGCCGACTGCTGAAATTTCAGCTGCATATTTTAGAAGAGAGTTAAATCTGATGTGTCTGTTGCTCTTTGGTTTGCAGCAACAACAGTGTGTCAACTTCCTGAACAGCTCTTGCAAGGTATGCAAACAAAGGGAAGGAGGTTTGCTGGGGAAGATAGACTTCTGTTTATTGCAGAAGATGACTTCTGTGTTATTTTGACATTTAAAGTACTTTTTTGTGTTCTGACATGATTGTGCCAGGGGTGTTCATGTGGGACTCTTGTTATGCCTTAATGTTTATTTACCTATTGAGTTCCAACTGCAAAATGTACCCCCAGTAAAAACTGCAGTAGAGCATGTAAAATTCCTTTGATCAGTAAGTGCTGTTAAACTGGCTGTGTAAAATTCCTACTTCCAAAAGTCAGGTTGAGGATTGGATTGACAGTATGGACACACAGAATAATGGGGAATAACTTTCATTGAGAGGCTCTGTAAATACTTGTCTCTTGGTTCCAATGGCAGTAGCTGCTACCAGCTGCTGCAGAAAGGCCTCAGAGAGGAAGCATCTTTTTAAACAGGTGTCTGAATTAATAAGAAAGTGGCCCATTAAAGCATCAGATATTTTCCAGTGCATTGAGCTTAACCACTAACACGAGAAAAAATGAAAACACACCAGAAAAAAAGAGTGTGTTTTCATAGCAGGGAGGAAGGAAGTGATTTCAAGAGTGGACCAACATTTTCATAGACAGACGCTAATTTTGAATGCCTCCATTTTAGAACCCAGAAATTACAACTGCTTCCCTGAGTGTTAAGAACATGCAGCTCCATTTTTAACCAGGGAATCTGTGATTAGGAAGGAGTTAGCTTTGGTTTTGGTTTTTTTTCTCAAGTGCTCAAAATTGAGTATGCTTTCAACTTTGTTTTCCTTTTTGGTGTATGACTTCTTCACCATCTGTTGGCAATATGCCTTCTGCTGTTTTTGCATACAAGTTCACTGGGTTTTTTTCAGTTTCTCTTATGCTAGTAGTTCTCCTCAAAGACTTTTTTTTGCAGAACAGATGTGTCCCTTTTCTTAAGTCTCATATTTCTGTTGTTAAATAGTTCCCTAATAGCTGTAGGAAATAATTTGCCATTTTATTAAATTTTGGAATTTTTACCTGGTAAAGTACAAAATGCTTTGCACCTTTTCTCCCTAAGTTTCTAAAGAGTATTACTGTGGACAAAATACACTGCAGTCTTCTAAAAAAGGTGTTTGCTAAATTACTTAGCTAAAAGCATGAGAAATAAGCACAAGGTCTTGGTGTTGATAGTAACCTCATACAAGCTCATTTGATATGCTGATGTGGCAGATGGACTGATAAAATATTTTACCTGCAGAGCTCCAGAGCACCCTCTGGTACTTTGTACCACCACCATGTGTTGTCTTACAGGCCAAGATAAAATGTTTCAATAGATCTAGTGGATTTTTTTTTTTTTTTTGGAGGGATTAATTTAAAACCTTTTGGCCTGGATACTCATTTGATTTGGCTGTGGGCACAAAATGAGACGAGAGATCACAAACAGGAGCTTAACCCAATGCTGTGCTCCCATAATCCTCCAAAAGCTGTTGGGGACAGCAGGTTTTGAAAGTGTAATTTAGGATGTCTCGTGGCTTCTCCTGAGGCTGAGGTTGCTGCAAGAGCCTCCTTGGGCCTGCTCAGGAGAGGAACCAAGCCTTTGTACTCTCCCCTCATGACTGAAGCAATATGTTACATTGGTGTTCTGATGCTGTCTTTTCAAAGGCATGGTAATTAATACAATTAAAAATTGCTAGCCAGATGAATTCTGATCTAGGAGCTGCACCTATTTATAGAAAGAGCTGAACAAAAAATTCCCTTGGGCCCTGATGGAAATGATTTCTCATCTGTGACTGCTGGTATTGTACAAGAAAGGAGACTGGTGGTGTAACAGGTTATAATCTACCATGGAGTGGCTGTGCAAATCTGGAACTCTTGATCTATGCTGGAACAGCATAAAAGGGGCAAAGATGCAATGGGAAAATGTTGCATACAGAAAGCTCTCACTGAAAAAAAGCAAACCAGCTAGTAGGGTTGCTTTCATATAAGAGAAAGCATATTTAAAAGTTGCCCATGCATGTCTTGCCCTTTTTTCTGCTTGTCCTCCACATCTTGGTGATGATGTGTACGAATTACAGTTGCACTTGTGGATGTGAGCTGAAATATCACTCCAGTCTACAATTTCTGAGTCTGCTGGAAACTTCAAAGGACTTAAAACTCTTTGTTTTTGTTGCTGGTTGGTCCCTTCTGGCAGCAGTGCCCGAGGTGAAATCCAGCTGCAATGAGGAGGGAAAGTGATGGAGGAGCTGAAGTTGAGAGTTTGCTGTGTGGATAAGTGGTAGAGTAGCCAGTGATGTTTGGTGCTTCTCCTCAAGGATGAGATTGAATTACATAAGGTCTCTCAAGCAATGTCAGAAATGAAATGTTTTAATAGTTTTCTGGAATAACATTTTATCTGTGAAAGACCGAGCATTAAGTGATAAAGTCACTCCTGATAAATAGTTATGATGTAATTTAGACCTGCATTCAGAAAAGCTGTAAGTGTTACATGTTTTATGCAGCAGTTCTGGTAAATTATTTGTATGTGCAATGCAATAAACCTTTTTTAATATCAGTATGGGGCTATACAGTTCATTTTCCATACAGTGATGAAATATATGTATTATGAATGTCATTATAGTAGCATTCAAGATTTGGTTAGTGAACAATATGCCATGACACTTCTTACTCTTGCACAGCTGAAGAATTTAGCAAGTTGTCTTGAGAATTGTATTGCTGATAATCAGTTCTATGTGATAAGTTTCTTGAGGGTGCCAAGTCTAAACTTCCTTTCTAGACAGAAGTTAGAAAAAGCCTGCACCTGTATTTCCTGCCTCAGTCTATATTTGTTTCAGCATAGCCTGCCACACTGGCTGATGGGGACCCAATTTTTCATATTTCATATTTTCATATTTCATTTTGCTGGTGAAAAAACCTGATGGGGCAGAGGGAGAAGAGAGGAAGGAAAACAGACCTGAAAGTAAAGGGTACCAGATGGTATGATGGTATCACAGAGTTAGGTAACTTCAGTCTAGAAAATACCTATTCATAAACAGTTTAAATTAATATTTTAATTAATATTGGTTGAATATTGTAATGCTTTATCTGCTTAAAATAGATTTTAAAGTACAGTTGGTTAAAAATGTGTTAGGCATGGCTGGAGGAAGTGGGAAGAGTATGCTGATGTTTGAGTTCTCTGTGTTACCATCTTTCTTATTAAATTAGAGCTGGTTTCTGGATTCACTGTTGTTGAGTTGGCAGTTGGTAAGGATCTGTTCCTAACCACTCTGTCCAGAAAATCTTCCAAGGGGCATTATGAAAAGAAGATAATATATACATAATCACATTTAACAGAGTATTGCTTTCTGCTTCACGTGGATTTCTGCAAGAAGTGTCTTAAGTTGGCTCAAGGTGATCATCCTGTGTCCTTGTTCATCACTTCAACAAAAGAAGGAAGCTCAGCTTAATGAGCACTTCTGCAGACCCTGTTAATGGCTGTAGTCAAACTGGTTGCAGAATGTAAGGCAAAGAAACTAAAAATAAAACCTCTTGCTTGTGGCAGACTTGTGTCTTCCAGTCCTTGTGCTTGTCCTTGTTTCTGCCTCCCCATACGCACAGAGGAACGTATTTGTATTTTGGAGAAGTAATGGTCTGTGGAGGAGACTAAAGCAAATCAGCCATGACTCTTCTATGAGCTAATGAAGCAGTTCCTCAGAGACCAAAGAATTACAAAATAAGCAGATTTTTAGGGATGTCATGGTTGAGTAAGAATGAAACCTTTTTGGGGGAAAAAGCTGAAGAGTTACTATTCTCTTGACTCTGAAAGGCACAGCAAGCTTCAGTCTCAGCTTAGACCACAAGAAGAACTGGCCCTGACGTTATGAAGGTCTCAGAAGCAGAGATGTGTCTTGCTCCCCCCTGAAGGTAGGATGTGTTTTTGTAGAAGATGCTGTCATGTTCTGCCTGCCTCTTGGGGGACAGCCATAGCAGTGACCTGTCCCAGCAGAGCTAGAGTTGTGTAACTTCTTGCTGGGTAAAACTGCACTTCAACCAAAAACCTCCCAGCCCCAAGACTAAGCAAAACAAAATCCACCAAAAACCCCACTCTAGCAGCCCTAGGGTAAGCCATCATCATCCTGATTTAATCTCTTCTGTTCTGTTTGTAACTTCAGCAGACCACTTAACTGCTCTGTGCTTTAGTTTCTTCACTGTAAAATGAGGAGTGAAGGAGTAATAAAGTTTATCTTTAGTGCAGGCATGCTTAGTAATTTAATTCAAGTTAGTAAAGTGTTCAGTGGTAATTTGATTTTAATAAAATAATGTTCCTCTATTACAAAAGGAACCTCTGCGGAAATTTATGACAAACCTGATGCTGGAGAGAGAGAGCTTTATCAGAAGATCTGTTTAAGGCAGTAGATAAGTCTCCTAAAATCTGTTTTGGAATCTGATAGTTCAGCATTTATTTGGCAGCCTGCGTTCCAGATGCTTGATTAGTAGGATGAAGAGTTTGTGGAGATGGTAATAAGAAATCTTGCCTAATCAGGGTGATGAATCTTTGCTGTGCTGGAAGATCATGCATTCTTTTGGACAAGCCAACCCAAACATGCGCTACCACCCTCCCTAACATCTAGGACCACCATGCCTTGGGAAGCTCTTCCCGTCTGTTTCCCGTATGTACCTTGGGTTCAGTGCTGTGATCAGCTGTTGCTGGCTGTACATCTGCAGTCAGTTTCTGACCCACGGAAAATAAACCACTTTTATGTTTTGAAGAGAGAATGATCTGTGGAATGGACTAAAGCAAATCAGCCGTGACTTTCCTCTGAACTAATGAAACAATCTCCAAGAGACCAAACAGTTAGAGAGAGCCATTATTTTATTTACCAGCCCCTCCATAGGAATCTGCCTACCGCTCTGTTTGTTTCTCATCAGTGAGGGAGAAGGTCAGAATGCTGGTGGCATAAAAGCTGCTGGGCCAGGATCCACACACGGTGACATGGACAAAGAGCAGATGCGTGCGGCGACGGGAGCAGGAGATAAAAGCGCCATCCCTTAACCGCGCTTGCGTCAGCCAAATCACAACCTGCTGGGTTACTGGGCTGGGCGTTTCTGCTGAGCCACCACAGCGCTCACACGTGCTCTGTGCACCTTTGCACACCTCTATCAAAGGCCAGGCTGATTTTTGAGCCTTCTCCTCCTCCCTCTGTTTTTAGCCATTGGTTTAGTTCGGGGATGATGTAGAGCTGAGGTGCCCAGGGGAAGACTGAAACTGTTGGAAGGCTGAGAGAAACTGTGACTCAGGAAATTCAGTTCCTCCCTTAGTCCCAGCATGCAGTGATGAATGTGCAGACTATTATCCTTGCAATACTGAAACCTGTTTCCCTTGGTTGTATTTTTGGACACTGGAGTGGCCTCTGTGTCCTCTCATCTGTTCTTTACTCAGAGGGAGCAATCTGTATTTCTAGAGGCAAGGTTCAGGAGCAGTCCTTGCATGTAGACCTGCACTCCAAGGCCAAAAGCTCATGCAGAGACATCTTCATCCTCACTTAAAAACAAGTCTCAGCTGGCTGACAGGGCTGAGTTTCCCAGAGTTTGGGACTGTAGCTAGCCCACATGCCAGTGGAGTTTGGACTGCTGAGAGAGGTCCTAGAAGCATCAAGGAAACGGCTGGTTTATGACTAATAAAAGTTAATGAAGCTGCTTGACTATCCAGTTGTAAGCAAAAAATGAGTCAGTCTGTGCTGGTTTGGACAAAAGCAGGGAATTGACCATCTTGCAACCATGATTAAAACCATTGCATCTACCACATGCCGCCAGTTTCTAATCTGTGTCATGGCAAAACTGCATTAGAAGAGAAAATCAGACTAGAATATATCCCACAAATATATTATAACATAACTACTGTCCAAGTATAAATAGCTCTGTGGAGACTGTAAAGTGTCCCTGTAGTCCTCACCACTTTCACTCTGTGTGGCTCTCTGGATGATTTGTGTACAAGCTCTAGCCAGAAGGAAATGGAGCAATATTTCTCTGTATTTATTCCCATAAGATGGATCTTGGTAGTGGGGATACAAATCTCTTATGACTCAGTGTGTGAACATTGCAGAGTTGGATGAGGTTGGGTGCTCTTGCCCTTTCTGTTTCAGAGCTGTGGGAGGCTTATCTAAGAGATCAGAGTGCATCAGATTCCATTATTTTGGTATCTATGGGACAGTATAATGCATGAATACTCTGGGCCAATGCCTGTGTCTGACTTTTATTCATCACTGTAATTAAAGCCAGGTCCAGAGCTTGTTCTGTGCACTGAACGTTAATCACAGTGTTTTACTAACACAGTTGACGAAATCTTTAATTCAGACATCGTGTAATTTTGCAATATAGATTAAGACTAGTATTTATTTTGCCTGAATGCATTAATTTTATTTAAAGTTCAGAAAGAGAAGAGATTGCTCTCAGGTTTTGAACAACTGCAGACATAGCAAACTGCCAAACTGGTTTGGTCTGCACTGTTGCTTAACAAAAAGCAGTGAACTGCTGTATTCAGTGGAAAATACATAAAAGGCTCAGCAAACTAATGCTCTAAATTCAGATTTAGTTAAGACACTAAAATTAATATTTTAACATCTGTAGACTTTATTTTATGCTCTGTATAATTGCCATTGCCAGTTTCTGATGTTTTGGGATTTCCCTTGGTTGTTTTCTGTTTAAATATTATGATTTGGATTGCAGTTGCATCCATTTATCTTCAGTTTAGCTTATGAAATATGACTAAGACATTGCTTTAGTTTCTGCTTCACAGAGTTCTTTAATGTTGCATCTATATATGTGGAGACCTTGAGGCAGTGGTGGATTGTCCCATGGAGAATGGTGTCCTTGAAAGTATATAACTCTTCTTGGAAGGGAAGAGAATCAGTTTTAAAATTCAAGCAAATACTGAAGGTTAAATTAACTGTTAATTTTTTTCTTGGTTAGTGCTTTTTCACCTCTCAGTTCCTGGCTCTCCAAGTGTCTGGGCTGTTTTGATTGTGCTCACAAGAGCTAATGAAATCCCCTCTGTAGTCACTAAACTGAAATACAGGCCCACACCTCTACCTGACACTTTTTAGGGATCTGCTGATTGGAAGCAGGCGAGGGGCCCTGCACAGGTGGTGCTGCACTGAGGTCTGTTCTGAGCTCAGGGAACTCTTCCTGCCCTGCTCACCCCTTCAGGTAATGGCGCCTTCCTGGCTGAGCTGGCCAGGTCCCCAGGGGCTGGGCTGAGTTCATGGTGGCCCTTGGCCCAAACCCGAATGAGATCCTTGGTTATTCTCCCACCTGCCCTCAGCTGGAAGTGGGAATGTGGTATCTAATCCCTCAGAGTGGATTCATACCAAAGCTAGCCTGGGTTATGTGTGAACATTCCAGCCTCCTGTAGGAATCACAGATGAGGTGCAGGGAGGGATTTTACATTATGTCTGCATATAGACAAACTCCCTGAAATTTCTGAGACCTGAAGTTGTGTTTGCTTTACTGTGTGGCTAAACTGCTGAAAGTAAGTTTACTAAAGAATGCCTATTCTGTCTGTAAATATAGTAAGTTTCTCAATTTAAAGTGGCTGGAGTCAGATATTCAAACAGACAGTGTTTCATGGCGAGTTTTGTTTTTAAAAGTCCTTTAGGAAACAAAAATAATACTATCCACACAAGATTTCATGCTCCAAGTAATCTTTTATTTCTTTTATAAACTGTATTCTTGTTCAGTGAGTAACCTGGTTTTTTCTGCCTCCCAGAAGAAGCAAGATGACCTAGATCTAGAGGTTCCTGGGGAAAAGTTCACTTCGCCCTATATATAGCGGCTCCTGAAGTGTCTTTATGTAGCTGTCATTTACTCTGAGCTGATGAACTGAAAGACAAAAGAGTTGAAGTTTTAGGCTGAGGTAGGAAAGGAGGGTGTTTTATCCCTGCTTTTTGGGGGGAGTTTGTCTTATGCACATATCACTGAATCACTGATTGGATTACAGCCCGGTGAAGGCAGGACTGCCCAACTTCCAGCTGCAACACTGGATTTCATGTCTCTGTGTCTCCTGAATGTGCTGCAGCTGAAAAATGACCAACTACCTCAGTTAAAGGAGTGAACTGGATCCTGCCTCTGTGCCAGGAGGAGTTTCTGCCCAGGACTCAGAGCGTGATATCCTGGGGTCACCGTGTTCTTTGCTCTGGTCAGATCACGCAGATGGGGATTCCTGCAAGCAGCACTGCTGGCACAGTGGTGTTTTTATTGGAAAGCAAAAACTGGGAAAATGGTAGTAACAACTACATAACAGATGCTACCAAACAGGCTGTTGGTGTTGAGGGATCAGGCAAGTGTTTCCACCTCAGGGTGGTGAGTCAATGGTGAAGTGTTCTGCAGGCTGAGGGAAATCTGCCCGTCCTGTTGTCAGCAGAAGGCTTTTTTTGGTAGAGGAGAGTTTACCTGAGTGCCTCAGCAACTTGAGCAGTTTGGACTTCTGCAGCCTTTCTGGGGAGAGAAGGGTACTTTCCAAATCCCTACAGAAAGTGCCCCTGCCTAAGGACACCACCCGTTCCTCTCCTGGGGCCTTCCCACACCAGGGCCAGCGCTGGTGGAACCCACTGGTGCTCCTGTGGTGGGCCGTGTGCACCTCCGGCATGTGGAGAAAGCAGCATCTGTGTTTGTTTAACTTGATGGCAGGATCCTGCTCCAGCACTTAAAAATAATGACTTCAGCAGGCCCAGCTCAGGAATGAGCACAGCCAAAGCCTGAGGAGGGGCTCAGAGGCTGTCTCAGTGTTCAGCAGACCATTGGCTGAAACCGGGCAAAAATGAAGTGTGCCTTGTGCTCAGTGGTGTGTGTGTAGATGTTTCTGGGACAAGGAGGTCTGATCTAATGATCCACTGCTGCCAAAAAGGGATTGTTTAGCTTTTCCCTCCTGTTTTCCGCATGGAGCCATGTTCTCTGCAGTCACTCCAACATGGCTCTGCTGCTTGGTGGGTCAGCTCACACCATTCAGGTGTCTGAAATGGGTTGTCTTCTTCTTCTGGTCAGATCAGTGAAATGAACTGACTTACTGGTGGACATTTGATTTATCCCCACTCTTTGCCACCTGTAGATTGCATTTTACTTAGTGACATCTGTGGAAAGATCTAGAGCTGTCAGGTATTAGATGTGTGCTATTGCTACCAAGTATTAGAGAAATTTTGGCTTTTCCATGTTGAAATTAAGGCTGTACTGGAACTCAGCTGTGTACCAGAGCATGCACAGGATAAATATCTGATACTGCTTTGGGCGGTGAGTGCATTTGGGAATGGTCTGTGCATGAAATGCAGTAAAGTTGACATTTTTAACTTCAGCAGGGTGGTGATTGCTGTTGAAGGGATTTTACTGCTTCAGGACAAATGTCTGATGTAGACAAAGCCTTAATTCTTTATTTCTTAAATGTGATCTTTCTGCTCAAAAAAAACCTCCAAAATCATTAAAAAATAAAAGAAAGAACCTAAGTTTGTCCACCACAACCACCTTTAAAGATTCTTGAGTTGTTGTCCTTGCTATTTTTCTTGTTAAAGAAGTTTCATGAGTGTTACGTAAGAGTTAATGAGTAGACTTGGTCAGTGCAGGAGTGTCTGAAGGCTTGGGCAGCCTGTTCATATTGTGCAGCAGCCTGTGCTGTCCCTTGGGACACAGCTGACCACAGTAACATCATTGATCTGCATCGTGGCTCTGCTCTGCCTCCCTCCTCACACAAACCTTCCAGTTACGATTCCATGGATGCTTTCCAAAGTCTGAGTGTAGCTTGGCAAGCTTTGTCACTGCTGTTAGGCGTTTGATTACCTTTGTGCATATGTATGTGAGGACTGCCAGTGTCTGTGGCTTTTAATAAAACAGCCTCATGTAGTCGAAAATGTTTAGAATTAAGGAATTATATAATTGTGCAAGAGCAGGAGCTAGGCTGGCTGCCTCAGTTTGACCGTCCTGTTTATATGTTGTGTCTCCTTGTTCTGGTTTGGCATCACTCAGAGGAGGCCACTGGCTTCCTGTTGAAGCCAGTCTGACTTAAGGCAAATAAAGGGACAAAACCCTGTTTCAGAAAATAAATTTGAGAAACAAATCTTGCTGATTTCTTCATGCATCCGCTCATGCAGCATTACCAGTTCTCCTTGCTGTGCTCTTATGTGTCTCAATCCCCCTTGCTCGGACCTTTCTGTTCATCTTTCTGAATTCAGAACCAGGAACACTGTACACAAGCAGTAAATACCATCTTTACAGTTTTTTTGCATCTCATTAACTGTGTTGGGTCAGGCTTAGTTTTTGGCTTGGAGACCTACCAAAAAAACCACAAAGCCGCAGGAGATGGGGCTGCTGGGGCAGAGAGGACTCCCTTCCTTGTCAGTCATATTCCACATTGCCAGGGCTGTGGGGCACTGCAAAGCTGCAGAAATTGTTTTCTGAACGAGACCACTGAGGTTCCTTGGATTATTTCACAGAGTATGCTGGCTAGGTTTCAGTTTGAATACAGTTATACATTTCAGTTATGCATTCAGGACAGAATATAACTGTATAAATTAGAGCAGTAGCTAGTGCCCTTTCTGCCTTAGAAAGACTTAAGTAATACAGCAAACTAAAGTAAGACAAATACTATTTTAAATCCTAATTGCAGAGTGGTTACCAGCAGTAAAGTGCCTGTAGATTGACACAGGCTGCAGTAATGCCAGGTACACCTGTTCACTGATGGCCTTACATTTTGCTTGCCATGGGCCAAATCCTCACTTAGTGGTGCAGCTGCCTGATGCTACTCAATCAACACAAGTGGAACTTCCAGCTAGCATATGTTCAGCAGAAAAAAACTTTATAAATGTCTTTTGTTCAGCCCTGCCTTCATTCCTGCTGCTGCCTGTAGATTGTGCTGCAGGAGAAAGGGTTTGGCCAGGAACATTTGTGTTCCACTGTGGGTATCTTCCACCAGTGGACTGTCAAAACCCTCCCTGAGATCAGACCAGAATTCCTAATGGAAAATTATTTTGCCCAAAAATTTATTTTCTCACATGTAAAGCTTTTGTTTTGTTAGTATCTCAAACTTCGAAGTGGGCATGACAGTGTTTGCTGACTTGGCTTCAACAAAATGAGGCTTGGATTTAATGAGCATTATCTTTTGTATTTTTATTTAAATTAACTTTGGGTTAAATATGACAAACATTATTGCTAGTTTTTACACTGCATCAGAGACTATATTAATTTGGATAACAACTGTTTTCAGTACAGTCTTGAAAATTGCATATTAACAAGTCTGTAAATTGGACTGGTTTCTGGTGCCTTGACAAGAGGATATATGGATAATTTTGCATACACTCAGTGAAGTTACTTTCTGTAGACTATGGATGATTTTGAAAGACACTGGTCAAGCTTTGTCCTGTTACCCCTACAGGGAACCTCTTTTGATCAACTCAAGAACCTTATTTCACAATTCTAGATTATTAATGTAAACTTGCGCCTGTTATTCTTCTACCAGATAGATCTTTAGTTGTTTCTCTGATGTTTACACTCCTGATTTATTTAGAGATCCTATATCCCTTTCAGCCTTTGTTTTTCTGGGCTAACGCTTCTATTTTTATTTTGTTTATTAGCAGATATGATATTCAAACAACTTGATTTTCCTGAAAAACAAAATGTCTCATTTATAGTCAGTGAAACCAAGCAAAAACAACAGTGAAAAAAGAAAATATTAAAATAGGGCATGTGTTAAGTGATGGAGGGAGCTTTGACTGACCACTCAGCATCTTGCAGTGAATTTGTCATGAGGACTCATGGTAGAAGTGAGAGACAGTACTGAACTCCAGATCTGCAGAAAGTGCAGCTCCAAGGGCTGAGCACCTTTGCATGTGCTGCTGGATGTTCCCCTCTCTCACTGGGGTAAACCATTCCATAACAGGAGTGAACTCCTCACCAGGAGTGCAGCTCTACATGGAATAATACAAAAAAATTAGAACAATACCTGTAAGTTATTTCAAGGCTAATTTCAGTATAAAACATGAGCAGAGCAAAGAAATTTTCTTTAACCTGATTTCTAGTCTGAAATTATTCTGCAGGGTACTTGCTTATGGTGTTCAGCAGACTTCATTTGGTGAACACTGGACTCCTTTTTGCCAAAGTTCATGGAGAAGGCCATGCCAATAATTTTCTGCCCCAAGGAAGAACACAGAGCTGCCCTTCTCCCAGAAGGATCAGTTTATTTCTGTTTCTACTGTGCGATTAAAAACAAGTGACAGAACAAAAAAATGTTTGCTGCAGTAATTTCTGCTCATGTCTTTACTGCTCTGGAGATTGACCCATAAGAAAGGTGGTGTCCCATTTAAAGACAGGAATTCAGGTTCATACTGTGACTTTGCCTGTTTGGTTCAGCAAATCTCCTGGTGTTCCCAGGGAATTACTTAATTCCCTCACTTCACTTAACTGCAGCTGACGATGAGGAGACAAAGTGAGTGTAGTGCTGTAGCCTTGCAGGAGTGGCACTGAAGGCCATCTGCTTCCCAAGCTGCACCCTCTGCCTCTTGGAGAGGTCTCCATTCAGGGATCAAAGGGTGAGCTAGAAAGGCTAGAAAGTTAAAGAAAATGTTTCATAGTCATTGAGTCATGATATTTCTGCTTATGAAGTTTGAGCAGTAAGCTGCTTTTTCTCTTGGGGCTTATCTAGGTATTACAGTTACCTCTGTAGTTACACCCTAGTAACTCCCAAGGTAACAACACTGGATGTCCAGACTAAATGTTGTAAATTAAATGTAAAGAACTCACAGGTTTTCTTGGTAGCTGTTTTGCTGGGGCTGTGTGTATTTTTCTTTTTTTACCTCCCAAAAAAGCTCAGTGTTACTCCATTCTGGCATTTTGTCATGACTGCAGTTTGTCTGTGTGAGTATAAACTGACAAAACTTATTTTAGTGAGCGTGTAGGTTGCAGCAGGACATGGTTGTTCCACCCTAAACATTAATGCAGGAGCGTGCAGTGAGTACGAGTGTTTCTTTATATTTTCATAAAGCCTGAGAGTATTGGTAGCATGATATTAAGTGACATTGGGCTCTCATTTCTGTCTCAGGGAGACAACAAAAGTAGCATGAACCTCGCCCGGAGTGGTGGAGCAATGCTTCAGCACAGGACCTGAGCTGTATCTTTGTATCTGCGTGTAAATGTTCTTGGTAAATTAGAGCTTTTAAATTTGCACAGACAAATTTTGTATTTCCATGAGACTTTCTCAGCTCCAGCTGTAAAAGTGCCTCCTGTGTATCTCTGTGTTTAGTGTGCAGCAGGGTTTCTGATGTTCCTCACACAACGTGAACGATGGGTTGTTGCGTATGGATGAGCCGGGGCTGGAAATCTCCAGCCTTTGCAGCTGCCCTCGTGTGGGTGTGTCAGGGTGAAATGGGGCTTTGTCTTCCTACCAGTCAGTCCATATTCGGAAAAATGACCTCTCTGTTCTCATGTCCCTCCTCTCAAACAGTTTTCTGTTCTTCTGAGATTTTGTGGCAGCTGAGCCATAATTCAGGCAAGTACTTAAGTAGGTGCTCAAGTGCCATGTCCCTGGTAGTATTTGGAATCCTTACTAAGTGTGCTACTGGGGCTGTAGCAGGGACATTGGTAGATTTTATTGACCTATGCAGACAGCAGGATGAATCCATTGTGGAAACTCCCAAGTTTTCCTTCAGAAAGGCAGTTGCATGTAAACAAAGCCCTGTCCTCCATGACAGTATGTGTAAGCAGGGGAATGGTCTGACAAAACAGAGGTTTTTCTTCATCCCATTGCAGCTGAACAAGATGAAATGGGAGCTGCAGAGGCTGGGTTGGGCTCTGTGCTCCTCCCCCCTCACCTTTGCAAAACCTTGGAGCTGCTTCAGTTCCTCCTTCAAACCGCCTACTCTGAAAGCACCTGTGCTGAAACGGACACGGTATTTTTGGTGTGAAACCAGCCCAGGCAAGATCCAAAGATGAGGGTCAAAATCCCCACTATGCCATAGATTGAAAAGGCTGATTAGCCAGGTGTTTGCATGTACAGTTAGTGGTGGAGGTTGTACCTTGTTTATCTGTGAAGCTGAACGTTTACAGTTTGTCCTGCTTGCACCAGCAACTGGCTGTTTCATACATAGCAGTGAAATGAATCCATGTTTTCTGGTGACACATTAAAGGGGTGACCAGGTGCCCCTTGAACTGTCTCTGTGCAATTAAAACTTCAGAATAGTAGGAAAAATGTGTTCTGGAAATATTTCACTTGTATAACCAACTCCTGAGAGAGCTATTTATGATTTCTCTACCTGTTCTTGGCACAGGCTTTTTTTCTGTTAGGAGAGGTTTGACAGTTGCATGAGATCACACTTGGATTTGTGCCCTGCGAGCTGAAAACGCAGAGTCATTGCTTGCGAGGACAAGACTTAGCTGGAAAAAATAGAAACACTGCCCTTGTGTTCACTGCTAATACTGCATGGAGAAGTGGAGCTCTGTCAGGCTTTAGTGTGCCTTGATTTTCATGCAGTCATTATTTGCTTATACATAGAGAACTGCTTTAAAACAAAACCCAACAAACCAAGAGATTTAGAAGTATTCATTTAATGCCTGGGACGTTCCTTTAAGATTAATAAATGACTGGATGGGATGAGCTGATGGGCTGACTGGGTGCCTCTGGCTATTTACAGCTGCTGCTTATTAACTCAGAGATGAAATAATTACTGTCATTATCAAATGATGCTAAACAAATAGATCACATTTTTTGTGTGTGCTCATTCTCCCTGAAGTGGGAGATGGCAGCGAGTGGGTGCCTGGGGGAAGTGTCAATGTCCAGACTATGGAGTGCCCTGAGCTGTGCCTCTTGTGCACAGCCCAGCAGTTCGGGGTGCTGCTGGCACCAATACAAACCCCAGTTCCAGCCTCAAGATGTGGCTGAAATCACAGAAAACCCCAGCCATTTTCCCAGGATCTGGTGGAAGAGAGGAGCTCTTGGCTGGATGGATGGTAGGGACTACTTCCCTAAGCCCCCTCGCTGCTGGCAGCACACAGAGACTCAGGCTGTGCTTGAGGTTCCCCAGTGCATGGCAGGTGTATGTGAGGCTGATGCAGAAACATTCTTTCAAAAACCCCAAAAAAGCTGTGGTAATGCTATGCAAAATGCAGCGTTGATGTATCCTTTAACAGGCCTCAGGAAGCCTCCTGGCTGCCTGTGCACAGTCCCCTGCTGCACTGGGGCTTCTCACACACCTTGATCTCAGGGGTATCCACTGGAAATTCAGATGCCAATTAGAAAATAAACAGGCCTGTGGAGCTGAGTGTACCATCAAACTGCCAAGGTGTGGCAGCTTTCTGCTTGAGCAAGCATTTGTAATTGAGGGTGGCTTTGTTAAAAAGGCAATTAAATCATTTCAAATTGAGTACAAAGTTATGATGCAGTGCAGTATAGCACAGATTCCTGGGTTTTGGAGCAAACCCTGCTGTCATGGGCTGTCTCACAGCAGGTGCCCCACACCAGCAGTCTCTCTGATGCAGCTTTCCCTGCTCTGTGGTTACACAGACCCAGCTCATCACCAGCCCCATCTGCTTTTTGAAGCTCTTCTGCAATAGTGTGTGGACTACTGCCCCTTTTCTCCCCCAAGTTGTTTATCCTTAGTAGAGCAATCTGTTTTCTCTCCTTTCCTTATGCTGTGGAAGAGCTTTTTACTGTAGGAGATTCCCACTCTCCTGAGTCCCTGTTTGCTGTGAGGCCTGATGGAAAATTCTTCTGTCAGGTGTGGCAGAGGTTTGCAGTGTGTGGGAATCCTGCGCTGCAGAGTCCCTGTTTGCTGCCTGTCCTGATGGAAAAATGTGCCTCAGGTTTCTGCTTGGCTTTCCTTGCTGGGGGAGCCATTGCTGTCCCACCTTGCCAGGCTCTGGCACAGCTTGGCCTCATCAGCTGGGCCCCAGCAAGGGGAAGGTCCCTGTCAAGGTTTGCAGCAGCCCTCTCCTGTGTTGCCTCTTCTGTGTATTTTGGTGAGGTAACAGACTATAAAAAGATCAGCTGTGTCCTCTCTCAGACCTCTCTTTGGTGCTTGCTTCCAGCTGGGTGGCTACAAAAAGGCATTTTGTGTCATGGGCTAGGACAGTGCATGAATGAGGGGCAGATGGTCTGAGGGAGCTGTTTGCTTGTGTTACCTGTGGTACCTCTTAGCTCAAGCTGAACTGACACCTCACAGGGACCTCACATAAGGGTGATGTTCTCAGTCTGGCTGGGACTGTTGTGTCTGTTCAAGTTCTGTTTTAGGAACCTGATGCAGGAGGACCTAACCTCCTCAATAGGATTCTTTTGGATGTGTGTGGAAAGGAGCTTTAGGCAAGGCTGCTAAACTGCATTCTGGAGAGTCCTCTTTGCCCAACGAGGGTGCTTGTCATGTGTTGAACAGTAACGCTCAGCCTGGAGATGAGATAATTTGTCACTTGATTTCTCTGATCCTTTGATATCCTACTCAGTCTTTTTCTAAAATCCTTTCCTAGTTCTGCATAATATTTCTCTGCTATGTGCTGTGATGTTCTCATTAGTTCAGACTAGCACCCTTAAGTACACATATATACATGTCTGTTTACACACTGAAGTACAGCCTGTATTTATGCCTCTCCTCATGGATTGACTGCTCGTGCCTTCAGCTTATGTGCATTTTCATGTTTATTCTCTGGCTTGGCCCATTGTCCCCAGTCTGTCCTCCTGGCTAATTAGAACCAATTTCCATAACTTTGCTATCTTGTTCCTGAAGTCCTTAGAAGGGCTGTTTTGTTCTTAGAATTGCCATCAAGCTGACCTAATTCTTCCCAGAAGATGTATTTTAACACTGCCATTTTTTAAGTGTTTGGAGTCAGGTTTTCACAATTGGCTTAAGTCCCAACAGGGGCACTCCTTCCATTTTCCTCTTGTGTGCCTGTTCCCAGCTTTCCCAGCAGCTGCAGAGATCTCACTGGCAGTGGCAGTGGCTTGTTTGCTTTCTGTCAGGGGGAGTCAGAGCAGTGTCCTTGGAGCCATGGCAAGGGACGTGGCAGGACCCGCAGTCCTGAGGCAGTGCTGTTCTAGAGCAGCTACACTCAGCTGTGCCCTAATCCCCAAATTCCCTGAAGTGGCACCCTGAGCAGGGGCTGCGTGTGCTTACCCAGCTGCCCCGAGTCTGTGGCTTCAGGAGCAGTTCAGGGCACAGTGAGCACTGCTGTTCACTCTTGGTGCCTTACACTCCCACCTGAAGTCCCTTCTATCCCTGCACTCCTCCCTGGGAGTGCCTGTGCAGTGATCCATACCCAGGACATGCACACACTTGTCAGTGATGCAATGCTGGGGAGCTTTGGGCCAGGCCGTGTCGACAGGAGCAGGAGTGAGCTTTGTGTGCCCGGGCTGAGTCACAGCCTGGGGGTGCCTTGGGGTGTCCAGGACAGATCCCACGTGTCCCACATCAGGGAGCAGGGCAGGCTGTGGGCAATGCCCGTGTGCTGCTGCACCCAGGGCCTGGCTCAGCCAGTCCCAGGATGATCAATACTGCCATTTTTTAGCTGTTACCCCTTCGATTTATACTGTAAACAAGTTGCACTGACTGATATTTACCCTTTGCAGAAAGCAAACATCTCTAAAGGAAGTGTGAATGATTCCCCGATGTCTGTGTGGACTGCTCGTGTTCTGTCAGCTTTTCCATCATAGCTTCCCCCATCTCTTGTGCTTGAATGCAGCCTCCAAAAAACTTGTTAACTCCATTCCTTTGTTTGGGGTGTTCTTTTTCATTTTTGCTCCCTGCTACCCAGCAGTTCCACAGCAGGAAGGGGGTGGCACACTGTAGGTTCACTTCACCTTTCAGCAGAGGAGACAGTCTGAGGTATTTGTTTTCAGCCTTTTCCACCTCATAGCTGTTTTCTTTCCCAGAAAACTTCAGACTTTTATTTTCTGCTAAGTCTACTTCTCAGTTTTCCAGCAGCCATCTCACTTGAACCACAAGTGCTGTGTTTAGTGCAGCCCTGTAATAACTGCCTGCTCTTGTCAGGCCTGAGGAGGGGTTTCTGGAAAGAACCACTTTGCATACATGGCAGAGAACATGTACCAGTAACACAGATGTGGGGTTGCTTATGGGGCAGGATGATCCACATTCACGTGCTGGTTTTCCACCACCAGCTGCAGAATTGATTGCTGGCCCTTCCTGCTGGATTTTCTCCCTGCCCAGCTGCTTTGCTTTGTAGTCCCTGGGGTTTGCCAGTCTCAGGAGGCTGCATTTTGTGCCTGAGTGTCCTTAATTTAATGTTTAGGTGCAACTGTTCTTTCCTGGCTTTTCTCACTGCAGCAGCTTGACAGAAAAGCGTGAATTTTTATAAATTGTTTATGAATCTTCTCCTTCTCAATAGAAAAAAAAGCCTATTAAAATAAACACGCAGGGAGCTGTAACAAGAGGGCTTTGTTATCTCTCAGAAGTTGTGGCCTGATGCTGTAAGTTGAGCTGTCAGTGAGGTTGTCTGGAGGGAAAGAATCAATTCTCTGGTGAGCAATTTACTGGTCTGGGACATGTTGGTGTATAAGTTACTGACTTTCCTGAAAAAATTCACACTCTGATGTTTGATGGGATCTCTGGAGAAAGGAACAAGGACACCTAAAACTGACACAAAGCTGGTGAACAAGAAATCAGCAAGTGGAATCATCAGTACCCAGTGTTGACGCCCTTGAGTCAGAGAAACCTGCTCTGCAGCCTGGAAATGTAAAAACTGGCTGTGTCAGGAGATTGTGCTTCCAGGGAGTAATTACTGCTTTTTAATTACTGCTTTTCCCCTACAACTCTTTCTTGCTAGTCTTTTGTATTTAGGTTTGCCTTGATGGTTAATCAAATTTCAGAGCAGGTGACTCTGCAGAGCTGCAGGTGATTTCCATCTGCCAGGTGAGGCTGGGTTTGCTCTGGCCAGGCTGCACGGGCACTGCCAACTGTTTGTCTTGGCAGTAGTTGATAGCCTTTTTGGGTTTGTGTGACAGCACAGGCATGAAACTTGAAAGTCCTTTTCTCACAGCCCTTGTCACTGTCTAGGAAAGCAGCAGGCAGGATACATCTACTTTGTACCTCCTCTCTCTGCCCTATTTTTGGTAGCAAAGCTGAGCTCAAGGGACAGGTGATATTTTAAGAGTCAGCAGTCAGGAGTCACTTTCTTTCATGGCTGCTACTCTTTTCCAACTCTTCAGATACATTTATTTCTCAGTCATTTCAGTGGAATAATTGTGAAGAATGCCCAAGACAGTTTTACAGTTTGGTTATAGTGTGAATGAGGCTGTGCCATCTCTGCAGAACCACCGCGGTTTTCACCAAAAAACACCTGAGAGTGATCCATGATTCAGAATGGGTGTTGCTTCTCAACTGGAGTCAGCAGCTGGAGAAACACAGCACAGATCCTGCAGGTTCCTCTCCTGTCTGCAGAGGGGTTGCTCAGTCTGTTATATTAATTACCAACCATATTTGCAGTGCCCAATTCCTACAATGCCACAATTCTTAATAATCTTTCCTTAGGAGCACCATGGTGGAAAGTGTGTGTGCACACGTGTCTGATCTGTCTGTCCCAAATGTCCCCTCCAAAAGGGAGAGGGGACACGAGGGGATTTTTCTTTCAGAAGAACTTTTCAGGGTTAAGTTCAGTTATTCATACTGAGTGACTACTTGTAAGCAGAAATACAAAAAAAAAAGGGATAACAATTTCATTACATGATGTTTTATAGCAACTGTTATTCACCTTTATAAATTAACTGCTGTCTTCTGTATGGCAGAAAAAGGCTTTTATACTTGGCAGGCTGCTCATAATATTCTAAGGATTATTAAAGTAAGCTGTAGTTGTCGTATAATACACATTATAATGGCACATGGTTTTACATTAATGTGTCTTGGGGGAGGATATGATTTCAGAATGTGTATTCACATATGGATGGAGTTTGAGTTTTTTCACCCTGATCAGAATGACATGCACAGAAAAGGTCCCTGGACCATCATCCCAGCAAGTTCTTTGTGAGTAATAAAGTGGTGAGAAGAGAAAATTTCATCAAATTCAGCAGGAATTTTTGAAACAGACCTCGAAGAGCGCAATTTTTTTTTTCTCACCTCCTGACTTTACATTTATAAACTGAGGTTGTCCATATTTAGGTGAGTTATTTGGGCTCCCTGCTCTCCTTGGAAGTGAGAAAGCTGGGGAGCAGCCAGGCCGAGCTGTGCAGGGGTGCTGAGTGCTGCACTGGGGCTGCTGTGTGTGAAGCAGGGCAGCTGCCTTCACACACCCTGTTCCAGGCAGGACATTTGCAAGTCGAAGGGATTTCAGACCAGAGCTGTGGGAACAGCTGGGGAAATGCAAATGGAACTGTTATATTTGCATTCATTAATTAGGCAGCGACCGCAAGCAGCGTAAGCGCTACAGCTGCTGGTTTAAAAAGTGTGAAAAAGATGGAGGATAACATAGCTAGGGAGGTGTTTGTCTCCTCTGTTGGGCTGAATTAACAGATACACCGTTGATCTGGTGATAAAATGCAAATTAATATCCCAGGATGAGACACCAGAGAGCACTGGATTAGGTGAGGAAGGAAATGTAGAGATGGAGACCTGGCAAAGCAATCAGTAGAGGAAAGCAGAGGCTGTGCACAGGATCTCAGGGACAGCAGTGAGGCTTTAACCTTGAACTATTCGGTGTTAGGAATTATTCCTCTCACCTTTGACCATCCTGAAAGGATAATTTGGGCATGCTGGTGCAATTATAAAAACAACAAACAAAACAAAAGCCCTGATACTGCTGATATGTGGCGTAGAGGGATCTTAAAATAATCTTTATCCAGGGATTAAGAGTTTCTGATCTACCACTGACCTGTTTTCAGAGTATTACAAATTCATGGTACTTGTAGAAACAAGACAAAAAGGCTGTAAAACAAGAGAAAAGCAGATTTACAACAGCATAAGTTATGAAAGTGAGTTGCATTGATGAGGAAGCTTCAAACTAAAAACCATGATTGGTGAAACCTCCTTTTTCTAGTCAAGAATCCAAAGTGTGCTTGGAAATCTTTTTGTAGAAAGTTTCTGGACTTTTTAGGCCATGTGTGAAAATGTTTTTTTTCATTAGGAGTGAGAAATGCAGACCTCCAGATGCCCTCTGATTTTTTTTCCCCCAAAGGAGGAGGAGCTGGGGTGAGGTGGAGATACAAACACTGCTGTAGTCCTTGAGTTCTGAATTAATGCTGCTGTTTTTAAGGGCTGAATAAACATTGGGAGTGAATGAGTTCTGTGCACAGAAAGCCAGGGAAACTTGTGCTGATACCACTGACTTTGTGAACAAAGAGAAAGTTGTGTATCTCTAGGATTATGGGCATCTGAGGTGTTTCATCATTACTAAATTCTTATGGGGAAAAATAATTGACTAAAGCAAATTAAGTGCCAGAAAGTGATTTTTATTTCATTGCCTGGCAGTGATATATGGATTTGATTATTTGTTTTGGCCTTTTCTAGGGGTTTTTGCACAAAGTAATAAAGTTAGCATGAAATTTCATCTTAGTTTGAAATGCCTTACGTCTTTATCAAATGATAAATAACACAGACTTGGACTAGAAGTTCAGTATTTTGTAATTTTGTCTGCAAAAGCATTTTTCATGGTCAATAAGAGAAATGTGAGACACCAGAGCAATAAATTCATGCTTGTCTTTGGAGTAAAATAATAATTACTTGGGTAATACAATCGTTTTTATATACACCCATGTCAGGGGACCCCTGGCTACAAATGTGAGCTGAGTGAAGTCTGGAGGAGCAGGACCCTGGTCAGTGAAAGCAGCTTTTACAAACTGTGAAGGATTTGCAGAGGGGTGATAAACCCACACAGGACCAGCAGCTTGGAGTTATTGTTGGGTGTTTGAAGTCCCAAAATCGCAGCAGAGATTGGGATGGGGAGAAGTGCAGGGCTGCAGCTGCCACACGGTGAGCTGGGCCAGCTGGGCCTGGGCCCGAGGGGCTGCCGGGGGCAGGAGCCCAGCTCCCCTCAGGGCAGGGTCTGCTGGGGGAGCTGGGGATGTCACTTTGCTCTCAAAGAAACCCGGGCTCTCAGACTCTCGTGAATAAGCAGTTCCAGATAGTTTTAGAATCGTACAGGTATGAAAAGAAACAGCTTTTCTTTTTAGCTGTTGGAGGGGCAAGGGCTGGTTTGAAAGGGTCTCTGTTGTTGTACCCTATAATGTGACACTGCAACGTGTGTGGCTGTGCTCTTCATTTCCCTGGTGCATCGATGTGCAGGGCTCAGTTTGGGCAGGCCCTTAGCAGCAGTCGGGAGGGGACATCAAAGTGCCACCAGGCAGGGTATCGAGTGGTCTCTGTGGGTTATTTACAGTAATTTGTTCTGCATTTTTCACAACAGCCACACCAACCCCAGCTCTCTGCAGTCACCAGTGTGAGGACACCGTGGTGAAAGACAGCGCCATTTTCACCCAGTTACTCCTCTGACAAGAGGTTCTTGTCTAGAATGTGAAATTGTAGAAGCCCCCAGCTGGCGACTATAAATTCCTGCCTTAATGGGCTGTGTCAGACACGTCGGGGTGGCTGTGCCGGGAGGGAACCTGAGACTGGATGCCAAAGGGAGGAGTTTCCATCCAGCCCAGAGTCGGGAGGGCATTTGTGTGCTCGGGGAGATCATGGGGAGAGCATTTGTGTGCTTGGCAGCCAAGGGTGCCCCAGCCCCTGTGCAGGGAAGGTGACACCCAGGGGAGAGGGGCTCTGCAATAATGCACAAGTGGCTTCCCCAGCTGCAGGGTCCCTCAGTGGTCAGTCACAAGTGCCTGTAGAATATCAGAACCAGGGAATGAGGTTTTGTTCTTGTCTGGCCTATCATAGCAGGTTTAAAAGTTGTGATTTCCTGTCCAAAACTTAACCAAAGCAGTTGTTGACTGGGCAGTGTGTGACTGTTGCTCACTTCAGAGTTGTCCAGATGTGACTGTTCTAACTCACAGCAGATTCTTACTTAAACTGTAGTTTCTTTTTGTTGTATCATTTTTGCTGAGATCATTGGTTTGCTGTTCCTCTGCTACAGACATTCACCATCAGTTTTCATTGGTGATTTCAGACATTTTGAGGATTTCTTGGATCTTTTTTCCTCCTGTTTTTGCCTTTCATTGAATTTCTGCATTATCACTTGCAGCCATGGCTTCAGCCATGGGAGCTGTATTAACTACAGTTCCCTCCCCTCCTCCTGCCCACGTTGGGAGCAGCCTATGCTGTGCCTGTGGTTTGTTGTACTGCTCCTCCTCTTTTCCTAGATGGGAAGGAGGGTACATCCCTCTCCATGCTGATTGTTCTCTACATCTGTGTAACAAGTGGAGGAGGTAGCAGTAATGTCCTGCTATTGCTTTATAACCTGTTCAAAGTACAGCAAAGCCCTGGGAAAAAAAAGTTACTGATAGTTTGAGGTGTTAAGTTCTTGAAACATAAAACCAGGACCAGGCTGTGCTTCGAGCTGAAGTGTTCAGTGCAGAGGGTCTGCAGCACTTGTCAGGGAAAATGCTTTATTTTGGTGGCACCAAAGGTTGCAGTGACTTTCTGAATACTGTTATATCTGACAGGCCAGCCTTAGGTTCAGCTGGTGCTTTTCTCTGTCCAAATGATGATTAGAGAATACTTTAGGTAATTTAAAACACTAAAAGGCAGCTAATCCAAAAGAATTCTGTGATTCTGTGAAATATGGTTCTGAGTAGTCAGGAAATTAATCACTTGGAGAACCCCTGGCATTGTCTTTTGAACCTTCTCATAATTCCTCTGAGTCCTGCCAGGAAATGAGAGGGGGAGATCCTAGGCTAGCTAAATTAAGAGATGACTGAATTTTACCCCACAGCTGAATTGCCAGTGGCAGGCAGTGTTCAATGAAGAATTGCCAGGCAGACTTGTATCTGTAATTAGCATTTCTCACCAGCAAGGGCTTCTGCTGCTGGGTGGCACCAGCAAGAGCTGCTCACTCCTGGGACAGCTTTCTCCAGCCTTCCAGGAGTCCTGGCTCTCTGTCCATGTGCTGTGATTCCTGCAGTGGAAGGAGAGGAGCTTCACTGGGTTTGACAAATGCAGTGTTACATGTGGGAGGTGACCTGTGCTGCCTCACTGCACACACCTGCCCTGGGCTCAGCTTCCACCAGTGCCCTCTAAAACAGCAAATTTGGCATTTGCCAAAGATGATTCTGTGCATTGTGTGTCTGATGCAGCAGGTTTATTTTCAGACACATCTATAAGTTTAATTTTTTCTGCTGTTTAAGAAGGACCATTAAAATGGGTCTCTTACAAGAAATTGCCTCCCTGTTAATAGCAGATTTATGGCTACTGGCCAATACTGTCCTAATAGTGTATCCTGTTCAAAATTGGTATTTATGTACCAAAAAATGCTTTAAAAGCAAATAAATTAAATACCATGTTCATAAAAATGTTAGTGAAAATATCTGATCTAAAGTTCATTAATATTCAAAAGAAGCTTCTCAGAATGTGGTTGAGGAAGGACTGCATAATGGCTAAATGTTTCCTGTATTCCTTTTGAAAATATATACCTCAAACATATCCATAGTTGAATCCAGCTTGGGAGAACTTGTAAAATCATATTAGTGTATGAGAAGAAACACAGAAGTTGGGTTACTTACTTAAGCTGTTGTTTGTGCTGTCCAGGTAACATTCTTTTAACACATGAAAATTATATCTGCAGTTCTAGATTTAAGCTTGTGTGGCCCAAAACAATTCACATACATTTTAGTTATTGCAGAGGAAGTAAAACCTTCCTCTCTAAAAGTTCGAGGAATAACCAGTATCCTCATCTTTCCAGAGAATTCCTCCTTAATGTAAAAAGAAGATAAAATTCACAGACTCTACTTTCAGATTCGCAGATGCTGGGGGCTGTCCCTAAGCCCTTACAGTGCTCAGTTCTGTACTTTAGCACTTCACCAGGTGCCTGTAAGGTTCATTTGCCTGCTGGCTTGTGGAGTTTCTTGTCCATGTGTCTCCTGTATGAACAATTCCTGGAGATCAAAAGCTTTTGCAGAAACAGCCACGAGCAGCTCCTTGCTCAAATACTGCCCTCAATTCTCTATCCTGTTCCCATTACAATTACAGCCCCACAGCTGCCAGGCAGGAGCGGGAGTTCATACAAATATTTGTAGGGCTCTGAATTGCACTGTGCTGGGGAAGCTGTGGGTGGTTTTTCACGGCCCCATTGTGCCTCCAGGAGCAGGTGCCCGTGCCCGTGTACCACCCCACGCCCAGCCAGACGCGGCTGGCCACGCAGCTGACGGAGGAGGAGCAGATCCGCATCGCGCAGCGCATCGGCCTCATCCAGCACCTGCCCAAGGGCGTCTACGACCCCGGCAGGGACGGCTCCGAGAAGAAGATCCGAGAGTGAGTCCTGGCACGGAGGGAAGGGATGTGGCTGTGCCCGTGGTTTGGGATGTTACCCTGGGAAACCTCACCTTGTCATCCTGGGTTTGCCTTCTTTACAGGGACTGTGGTTCAATGGAGCTTTTTAAAAAGAAGGCTGATGGTGGGGAGTGGGATCCCTGCTGAGGGCAGGGGGTTGGAACTCTGTGGGCTCCAAGATCCCTTTAACCCAAACTACTCCATGCATCTGAGGCTCTTTTCTTTACCTTACACAAGTATCTACAAATACTAAAAGCATCCAGGAATAGATATTGTACTGTTTTTCACTTCCAGGTTGGTAACAGCACACTTACTATTTTATTTTTCCCCTCCAGATGTGTCATTTGTATGATGGACTTTGTTTATGGGGACCCTATCCGATTTCTGCCGTGCATGCACATTTACCACCTGGACTGTATAGATGACTGGTTGATGAGATCCTTTACCTGTCCATCCTGCATGGAGCCAGTGGATGCAGCACTGCTTTCATCATATGAGACTAACTGAGCCAGGGTTTCTCTACTGAACCTTCGAGGAGACCATCCACTTCAATGGGTTTGATCCTTTTGTCATTCAGCCCAAAGAGCCAGGAATTAGGAATTAAGATCATGCACAAAGTATACATTTCCTAATAAATAAAAAAAAAATATTCCTGAATGGCTGCAAATATTGGAAAACATAGTATTTTAGAGACTATAGAAAAGTAGGTTGTTATTTTTAATGTAAAGCCTTGACCCACCATTGTCTTTTAATGTTTGTTCTTACACCCATATATAGGAATTGTGTAAAGTGTTACAGCAACTGTAAATGTTTAAACTGCGTGTATCCAATTTTATTAGCAGCAAGATAAGAGTATTTTTTTCCTAAATAAAGTAACCAGTTTTGTTCTGATTCTTTTCACAAGTCCTGGCATTTGGGTCAAGGCTTTATTGAAATCTACATTTTATAACACTGGCACAAAGAAATAGTTTTAAGCTTGTTTGCACAGTTCTTTTTCTTTTTCTTTTTTTTTTTCCATTGGAGATGGAATTCATTGCCTTAGGTCTTTTTAATAGTGTATTGTTATTGTTGGGCTGGCTCTATGCTTGAAAACCAGTTTATTTATAACCTGTTAAAAGTGCTATATTTTGTTTGCAGTTAGGAATATGCAGACTTCAAAGTGATCTCCTAGCTTATAAGCAAACTGAGATGCATTATCCCTTTTCTACATGTGATGCAGATTATGAAGATATGACACAAGTCCTGCAGTGGAACTCTGGTTTCATGGGGTTTTTTTATAACTTCCTTCAGTTTTGATGAAATAACAGTCCCTAAACTTTAATATGTGACCTTTAACTTGATCAGATTAAGAGTGGGCCAGATGAACAATAAATAGTTAAGCTGCCATAACTGAAAAAAAAAAAATTGGAACTAATCTAGTGTTAGCATTGATCAGTTATTCTATTTTTTTCTCCCTAAAATGGTTGTCTTGGATAATAGCAAATGGATACTGCATCTCTCGTTCTTGTAGTTCTTAGGTTATCAGAAGTTAAGAATAAACATACTGTATCTCAGTCTCCTGTATTAAATGTATCTGTTGAGCCCTGCTGGCTGGCACATCAGTCCACCAAACAGGAATGAATGCAGAGAGGAGAAAAATAGACTTTGTTCTGCACATAAATGCAAAGTTTATATAAACACAGAGTGTCAGGGTAGCAGTGGAGGGGCAGTCCTGCTATAGCCAGAATGACACAATTCCCTGATTTCTGTAGCAAACAGAACCTGCTTGTTAAGAGAGGCTCCAGCAAAGATTGTAGCTGTAAATGACCTTTTTCCACTTAGCATGATTTTCTCCTTTTTTCTTCTCCCCCACTCCCTTGATGAACCTTCTGTGACTTCTGTGCATTCAGTGCCACCCTGACAGTGAGAAGCCCTGGTCTCATGAAATGAAACGCAATCTCAAGTTAACCACAGCAAATTGGGGGATATTCTTTGATTGTGTTTCAGATGTAGTTTTGAGTTCTTGATACAAGAAGTTGTGTTTGAAGACCCAGGTCGTTTAAAGACTTTTAGTGCATTTGCAGTGGAGGAGAATTGTAATTCTGTGGGTTATGGATAACTGGTCAGCACAGTGGAGAGTCAAAATTTATTTGTGATTCCTGCAGCTGACAGCACCCTGCTCCCTTAGAGAAGAGCTCCAAGGAGCGGTCACAAGGAATTGAAAAACACTCTGCAGTTCTAGATTCACTCAAATGGCCACACATTTATCTGGACACAACGTTTGCTGAATTCATACATCCCTAATTACATGGATCCAAATCTGGGAAGAGAGACCTGAAGTTGTGCAATATCATTGTTCCTTTTCATCATTCCATGTGTGTTCCTTTGTGTCCTCCTTTTTGTCTGTTTGTTTCAGGGGTTGGGTTCTTTTTTTTTTTTTTTTTGGCAAAACAATGTCCACATTAAGTATTCATTTCTTTATCTTGTTAAAACTGGCAAATGAACAATTTGAAAAAAACAGTGTTGTCATGGTGGTATTAATCTTTATTTATTACAAGACTTGATTAAGAAAGATTTAAAAGAAGTAGGAAGTGATGGGTTACTGAGCTGAATGCTTTCCTAGGCAGCTGACACCTGAACTTTTAACACTGATACTGACTGGGCTAAGGGAAGAAATTACTTTTATTAAAATACTTGTTAAATAGCAAAAAGGTGTGAAAGGTTAAAACTGGAGCTGATGACATAAAACCATTCCAAAAAAGTTCAAATTTTAGCTTCAAGACCAATGTGTAAATATAACAAATAAATCAAATTATTTTTCAAGTTTTTAGATACAATACTGTTCTGGGTGATTTTGAATTTAAAGAAGAGTTGATCTAAATTTAATGCAAAATAATGCGTAACCTGAATTCTAGCTAATTGTGGAACCAGATCTGTGTTTTATTTCTACCATCTATAAGATGAAGATATATTTACCTCGTGTCCTAGAGGTGTCCAACAATTACTTGCACTTCAGACACATGAAGGCAGTCCAGCACAGCACAGCTGTTCCCAGCTGGAGTCTCCTGCAGCTGGGTGAGGGGAAGGAGTTGGCTCTGACTCACCTGGACCTGTCCACCCAAAGTCCTTCTTATGGCAGGCCCATAGAAAAATGTCTGCAAGGCAGTTTGAAGGAAAAAATCAAACAAAAAATCCTCTCAGAGCCACTGTGTGCAGGTACCAGTGTGGAGGTGCTCGACAGCCTCAGGAGCTGCTGCTTTGGGGCATTTTCATGGGGCCTGTGCAGTGGGATGGAAACACTGAGTGCAGGGATGGCATCTGTAGTTTAGGGCTGGAGTGGCACAGCAGCCCTGGCACTGCCCCAGCTGGGCTGAGGGAGCACCAGGCTCCATCCCAGCAGCAAAGGGACAGGGCTGTGAGACCCCCAGGCCAGAGCCACCACAGCACTGCTGGCCCCTGCACAGGAACTGCAGGGAGGGAGGGCAGCCCTGCACTGCAGGGATGTGCTGGGGTTCCACTTCCAGATTGGAGTAGGAAATGGATTTTGTCCTCTGCATGAGAGGGAAACTCCCACAAACCTGCAGCCAGAGATGTAATGACAAGTAAGGAGTACTCTGTTTTGTACAGACCTTCAAGCTTAAAAATTCTTGCATGCTACAGGAATTACCACTTTAATCATTTTACTTCTAAGGATGGCAATCCTTATTACTGTTGCCAGTTCATTATGTGGATCTGGGGGAGAATCATACATAAACAAACAAACCCAGCCCAGAGCGTTTCTTTCTCAGGAACATGAGCCACATAAGGGTTTAAAAGCTCTTATGGTCCTGCAGCTTCCCAGGGCTGAAAGCAGTTCCATGTTTGGAAGGCTGACAGGCTCCCTCTCCAGTGGCAGAAGGGTGCATTTCTGAGCTGAGGGATTGTGAAATACCTGAATTTACTTCAGTTGCCACAGTTTCAGGACTTCGACACTTCCTGTCCTTGTGCAATTGTGGTAAAGATGAAAATACTTTTGAGTCAGACTGCCAGTGAAATAAATAACAAGATGGCTGAAACTAAACATCCAGGGTCTCTCAGCAGTTAAATCCTGGATTAAAAGGACTCAGGGAAAAATGTGGATGCTGCCTGATTACAAACACAGTTTGTTAGAGATACCACATTCTTATTAAAAACATACATTCTAGTTGACAACCTATAAAAACACATGAATAAAATCTGTTCAGAAGAACCCTTCTTGACTTAATACCCAGAATAAAAATTAGCTTCAAGGATTAACTTTTCCTTTTATATATAGCATTTAACTTTGAAGAATATAATTTATGCTAACCATCCTTTGCAGATTATATTGCATTTAAACCTGTTCTGGGATAAGAGTTCTGGGCTTTGGAATTCTTGGTATGAAATGCAAAGTTAATGCTTTGTGATAAAGAGAGCAGTCTAAATGCACTCTGCTAAAGCATCTTTTTGATTTAAGCAGAGGAAATAACTGTACTTTCACACTAGCAACTGATTCATTACAACATCCACTCTGCTCTGACACTTTGCTAAGTAAAAGCTGCAGAGAGGAGTTTATAATGAAGAAATCCTTTGTGCAGAGCCCTTTCTGTGCTCCCACAGCACCGAGGTATTTGCTGGCTCAGCAAGAGGGGCGCAGCCACGCGGAGCAGAGCGTGCACAGAGAGCCCCCAGCCCTCCTCTGTCCTGGAAAACAAGCAGCAGAAACTCAACCAACCTGCTCTTTGCAGCACCAACCCCGACAAAACAGTTCTCTTTCTTTCCAAGAAGGCATTTCAAGAGCTGCACACAGCAGTAAATGCTAAATTCCCCACACACTGCACGGGCCCTGGCTGCCCACGCTGAGCCCTTTCCCAGCCTCACTCTGCTCCCTGGCTGCTCTTTTGCCAGGGCTCTCACTGCACCATGACAGACAAACTTCACCACCTCAGCCTCTTTTGTCCACACTTCTGCCACGTTAGCAGGAGCTGCCTGTGTAATCCAGGATTCACGCTGGGGAAGCAGATTGAGGGAGGCAGACAAGGCAAGAATTCAAGGGGGAAAGGATGAATCACTCCAAATCTCTTTTCTGAGCAGGACAGAGCCATCCCAGGCACTGTCCCACTGAGGCACAGCTCTGCTAGTCCAGAGTGAAAAATGATGCCTTCAAATCTAGAGCATAAAACTGCATTTTTGTGAGGTTACTCCACTGAAGGGCTCTTGCTAGACTGCCTGTTTGTCTTGGGATTTCATCTTCTAGCAGGCTGCAAACTGCACAGTCCTGCAGTGTGATCTACTGCAAACCATTAGTAAAGGCCTTTAACCTCTGCATTTTCCTCAGCTATCACCAAAGCTTGCTTTTCTTTTTAAATTATCTTGCCTTTTTAAAGCACCAAATTGAATAAATAGTTGAAGCAGTTAAATATTTAAAAAGCTTTGGCTCCAGAACCCTGTTCCCTCTGTGTGTGAGTATACATACATACATAGATGTTTTATGTATATTTATATATGCTTTTCTTTATGTATGTGTGTGTGTGACAGATCAGACAACAACAGAGCTGTAGCAAAGACACTGTGCATGGAATTCCTGCTGTTCCTTAGAAACACCAAATTTGTGTGCATCAGTGATCAGCCCAGCCAGCGTCACAGAATGGAAACCACTCAGGTATTCACAAGCCATAGGAATGAAAGGCAAACCAAATTTTTCACAAAATTGCATCAGACACTGGAATAATGTCCCCAGGCAATATTAGATCTCCCCAGGCAATATTAGATCTCTCACCACTGGATACTTCTAGGATTCAGCTGGACAGGGTGCAGGGCCACCTTGCCTGGCCTCTGGTTTTGGCAAGAAAGGTTGGGCCACATGATCCTGGAGGTTCCTTCCAACCTGATATTGTATCTATGACTGAAATATCAAAACTGTAGCTGGCTCTGATTGCACATAAAAACCCCTGCAGCTGTACAACCTCCGTGGTGGTGAGAGCAGTGCTGTACCCACACAAAGATGACCCTGAACATGAGCCATTGTAGGATCCTCTGGAGTTAACAGCCTTGCTTCCCTCCCCGGAATGATTTACAGAACTGCACTGAGATTCAGTTCCTGTGCCACATCTGCAGGGCACAGGCAGCTGCAGCATCCCACAGCAGCACCTTCCCCAGAACACTGACAGAGCAGCAGCTCCTCCTGGGCCTGCCCTGTGACACAGCTGACACCGAGCATGGCCTGGGGCTGCAGCACTGCACACAAACATCCCACACAGCTCCAGCACCAAGGATGTTGTTCTTACCTTCACACCCTGTGCACTGTAGAATGAAAGGAATAGGAATAGGAAAACTGTCCAGAGTATTGCAGCTTCTGCCTATCTTCTCTTTCCACCACATCACTACATTACTTTTAGGCCACAGGCCTGAAAGTGCTGTTCCTGTACTTTGCTAGCAGAAGATAAACTTTTCTTTGCCTTTTTTAAAATTGAATCGGCCCATAAAAAGAGCATGCAGGGGGTTACAACTGCTCTGTTTTGTATTCTTCCTGTAAAATAGCCAAGGAGAGAGAAAGCAAGTAGATTTCCCTGCAATGCATAATTCTAAATAAACATTTTGCCTATGCTTAGCCAGCAATGAAAATAAGTAGGTCCTCAGGTTTAAAAAAACCACAGAAGATAATGGAGCACAGCCCAGTTCTATAGAGCCATGATTGAATGTGAGCAAACACTATGCAGAACTTTAGCACAGTGCAATGCAGGTATTTATTAACCTTGTTGCTATTCATAAATCTTGGAGACAGGGATTGACTGGGCATGTCCTTAAAAACCAGTACTTGGATATTTTTTTTAAACACCTGAAGCAAACCTAGATAGCATCTTTAAAAAATATTCTATGATGACAAATCATTCAATTAAACACTTGCTGGTACACGCTTTGCACATCACCTGCCACCAAAATGGATTTGCAGAAGATAATGAGAAAAGAAGCAAGTTCTTTTCTAGTCTGTTCAGGTTGCCCAGTCTCATTCATCAGTGATGTTGCCAACCATTACCCATTTTCCTGTAGAGCTGTAAACAACATGACTCACCTCTTTATCTTCTCCTCTTCCTCCCAGAGGGGAACGGTGTTGAATGCATTGTTTTGGTCATTTCATATACATTTGCTTTGCTGCTATGTTTTTATGCTTGTGAAGACAAAGAAATGTATCTTGCAGCTGGAACTGGAGGCTGAGTGTTGTATTTAAACTCCTGGGAGTGCTTTTTGCATTCTGGGACTGACCTGTAGGAAAGCTTTGTCTCACATGGGGAAGCATTACTTGGTGCCTTTGTTGGGCCAGAGGCACACAAGCTGTCAGCCTGTGAGCTTTTAGTCTTGGACCCAGGCCACAGATAACTAAAAATACTAAAGCACTCAATACAGAATTTAATGCCAAAACCAGTGTGAAATGGGAGGAAATGTTTGATATGATCCTGTTCTACGCTGCTGTATTTCATAAAATGCTGTTTCCTCAGCCAAGCTTTGAGGTGTAAGCAGCCTGAGGCCAGGCACAGTCAGAAGGGGACAGTCCCTGAACCACCCATCCCTGGTGGCACCTGTGAGCTGTGCATGGCAATTGAACTGCAAGCAAAGCTCCTATGACACCGGTAGAATTGAGCAATATTAAATGTGTGTTTCCAGATCACAGTATCATGGTTGTGACTTCATCAAATTCGCCTCTAACCATCCAGAAAAGCTGTGGCCAGGCCCAGCTCCAGCCCAGCATCCTTCACCCAACAGTTTGTAGCTCATCTCGTGTTACTCACAGGAGCTGGGAGCTGCAGTTGCACCTGACCAGGCCTGAGCAGGAGCTGCCTCTCCTCCCTCAGTTCCCTTGCACACAGGGATTCCACATCCCTCAGCCCATGATAAAGGGATGCCCCTTTCACTGCCTGGCCCTTCCTGCCAGCATCACCCTCAGGTGACAGCACTGTCCCATGGGCCACCACGGCTGCTGCTGCAGACATCCAGGAAACTGAGGAGGAGTTTCTACCCCTCCCTGGTCACTGGCAGGAAAACACTTCCTAGTTTTAAAAAAGACATAGAAGAAGAAATAAAGCTTGTGGGTTTTATAATAAAAGTCCTACCAAGTGCAGGAAACTTTTCTGCTGTCTGAGTTAGTAATTTTTGTCTTTGGGTAACATCTCTGGCTTTGCTGAGGATGGGGAAGAGCTGACTGCAGCAGTTGTTGGCTAAAGCTGGTGCACAGAGTGGGTTTCTCAAGCACTGCTCACACAGTTCAGTGTTTGAATGCAGAAGGAATTACTCTTTCTGCAGACTATACCCATCTGCAGTCACACCTCCATTTCCTGGATCCTGGGCCATGCTTCAGTCTCTGCTGTGCAATTCAGTGACAATATCTGCTATTTTCTGCTGAGTACCCTGAGGGGAGAGCTCACACCTTTGTGCTTCCCCTGGTTCACTGCATTTGGGACTCCAGACTGATGAAGCAATTTGCTGTCCTGCAGAGCTGCTCCAGGCACCACACACAGCTGCTGGAGGAGCAGTGGAAAAACCAGCCCAGCATCAACCTTCCAGTCCAGGCTGACCCCATGGAGTTTGGATCCCTGCCATGGAGGAGCACCAAAATGAGGGAACTGATGAGCAGAGAGAGGTTGGGCAATTGCAAATGTAACACATCGAAAAACTTACACAGTGACAATGTACCAGACCTTCCATTCATCTTCTCCTCAAGTGAATCCATATTATTACAGCCCATAAATCCTCATTGCATAGGGAAGGTGATTATTTGCTATGGCTTGGGAGAAATTGGGAGCCAAGGAGTCAAACATCACAGTGAACTACAAAGCACTCAGCTGAAGTTGGAGATCAGGTCCACAGTGTGACTGGTGCTGTGTTTGGAGATGACTCTGAAAATCTAAGGAAGGTTTTGAAAACCTTAGGAAAATCTTAGGATTTTCATTGCTGCAAAGCATCAGGGAAGCTGGCTGAGCATCACACAGTACATCCTTTTGTGATCTATCTAAGATCAGGCAAAACCAAGTTGTGGGTGAAATTTCAAAGATGAGAAATGAATCTACACTCAGAAGGATTGTTCACTTTCTGCAAAGTACAATTTATGCTAATTTTCACGTGGCATTACTTGCTTAAAAGATGCTAAGGCTGCCAAAATATTTGAAAAGGACACAACTGGAAGAAGAGGCGTTATATGCATGAAGTAGAACAAGAAACTTTTTTTATTCTATACAAAGAATGACTGAATTTTTACACTGAAGTTTTGATGTGCAGCATGTAAATAGCATAATTGTTTATACTGAATTTTATCTGAATCAAGAAATTTATCAGAACTGAATTTATCTGAGAAAGTCACTTTAAAAAATGCATTTTTCATCTATGATTTTTAACTTGCAAAGACTTTTATAAAGGGCATCTATTTTTAAGACAATGCAAGTTCTCCATGTTGAGAAACTGGTGGTTCTGTCTCCTTGCATATTAATCTACAGTTATAAAACAATTTTATTTCCTTTGAGGAGGCAAAAGCAGAGCTATAAACTGTCAATTTTCTCTTCTGCTGGGAACAATCACTTTAGAAAGGATATGCACTGTGAGGTACATAGATATGAATCTTCCTGACAAACGTCTCCATTGGAGAGAAAGGGCTGTCAGAAGACCTCCCATCTCCACCCATCAGAATGGGTCATGGGGAAGAAGCTCTTTCAAAAGGGAGGTAGAAGTGTGCCCCAAAACCCCAGAGGCAAACAGACATGGAGCTAGCCTGGAGCAAGCAAACACGAGGCAAAGCTGTGGTACCACTGACTTCACCAGCAAAGCAGGAATTCCATGGCAGCATTGGAAAGCAGACCCAGCTCATTGCTCTATTCTCAAACCCCTAACACAGAAAACCTCCCAAAGATCAATAAAGAGCAGAAAGATAAAGATGTCCTTTGTGCTGAGGGAGCCTGCTTCAGGCCCAGCTTCCTCCCACAGGGAACATCAGCCTTGTGCAACGGGGACATGTCAGCTTGGGAATCCTGAGAGCAGCCCCTGCAGGAAGGGCTGCTCTGGCACAGCAGCTCCTGGGCTGCTCCAGCCCCTGCAGTGCTGCCATCTCCTGACTGACCTTCAAGGACTTGTGCTTTCAATTTGACATAAGCTTCAGATCATGTTCATTCTGACAAAAGACATTTCCTAAGAACCTCCCATTGTCAAAGAAGAAGTGATGCAGTTTTATGCCATCACCGCCTTTCCCTTTGCAATCCTCAGTAAATTAATTCAGCTGCTACAAGCAGCAGACTTGACAGGAAAACCAAACTCAAGAAAAAGTCAAGGTTCTTGCATAAGGGAGATCATTCTTTTCACCCACCAGCAGGGTTCTTACAGAAGCAAAAATGTGAAGAGAATAGTTTCTCTTCTGGTAAAGAGAAGCTTCCTGTGCACAACTAGACATGCCCAGGATCCAGAGCTCCTCCCTGCTGTGAGATTTTCTCCCACCATTCCAACTAAGCAGGTACTGGGAAAAAGCAATGCTTCCTTCTCAGCTGCCAGCAGTATGGATGCAAACAAACATTTAGAACTAACAGATTAAATCTGGACATCTTAAAGTTTTGCTGTTTGGGTTTTTTTTTTTCAAATGTTCCCCTTTCACTAAGCAAGCTACAACAGAATGTTGCAAATGCAAGAAAAAGGCACACAGTTGAAAATGAGTTACACAGATGGAGGTGTGTGCAAGTGTCAAAAAGCCACTGTTGGAAAAACAATATTTTTCAGGGTTATGGTTGGTTTGAGAGATTTTTTGCCATGTTGTTACACTAGATTAATGTTTTATGCATCACCTTTGAAATTTTAAGTTATTTGGTTTTTCACTGACTTGAAAGAAAAGGAAAAATAATTCTAAAGTGTCAGTAATTTTCTGCACCAAAGTTTTCAACAAACAGAACATCAAAGAAGAAAAAGTTACGACACCGCCGAGGCTCCACAGTGCATTCCATTTTCTGGGGCGGATTTGGCTTGGTGCAGGGCAGCTTGAATTCTGAAATGTGTCCTTGTTTCCATGGAGTAATTCTTGTAGTTTTGTCTGAAACAAAAGAAGATCCACTCCAATTAATATATATTTTTAAAACATTTCTAAGTTATCTTTGTATTACTGTTTTAAGCAAAACAACAGTAGACAGCAGAAAATTCTTTCTTCACAAGCTCCTTTGTTGCCTACTCTAAAATACAAGGCATGTGTTCCTGGCCAAACAATGCAGCTCTTTGTTCTTTATTTGTAGTTCCACTGTCTGGCAATTAGTAGAAAAATATAGCTTAGTAAGAAATTGAATCTGGTCCACTCAATCAAAATACTGAGACCACATTAATTGTCTGTAACATTCACTTAGTTTACATTCAGAAATTAGAACATTTTTTCTCCCTCTCAAAGTGTAACTGACAGATTTGAATACAAATATTTTCAGCATTTAAAAAAATCATTTTAATAAGTCAGACTAATTTCAAGAAAGTAAAGAGGAAGGGAGAAAAAAAAAAGAGAAAAAAGAGAGTGAGAGAAGGGAAGATGTCCTGATCCAGAGGAGGGAAACACCCCATCTCCATCCTATGGTTGCCAACAATGTGAATTCTGTGTGGAGGAAATGAAGGCAGACAATTTGCTGGAAAGAGAAAGTGGGCACACAGCAGATTCCATATCAGCTTTTGAGGAGCAACTCATCATCCCAGGGAAAGACTGGCAGGATTTCCACCACACACATCTAGGGCCTGGCTCCACACTGTCATCTGCCTATAGTTTCCTGTAGTTCTGTCCTGCTCTAAAGAGTTACTGGAACACTCAAAGAACCTGTACTTTCATGGAAAAGCTTATACATAAAAAAAGAGAATTTGCCCCAGGACCACATAGAAATTGCAGATCCTACTTAGTAGGAATTAACATGTCAGCTCCTACAGGATGGATACAGAATCCAGATACAAAAGAGGATTAGACCATGCTAATTTTCTTGTAGAAGATATTTGTCATCTTTACAGAAACATAACATTAAGTATTAAACTCTGTGTGTCTTAACAGCATTTCAGTTCTAAATTCATAATTCAAACCAAGCATGGCAGAGTGGTATCTGTCTGTGGCAGTGCCAGTCTCTTGGTGAAAACAAGGAATTCCAGCTTATAATTTTATGTATGCAACACCCAAGAGGCTGACTGAGAAAAGGAGGTGGCCAGGTTCTGCTGTGTGCTGATCTGAAACCCCTTGGAGTTTTCCCTTTAAATGAAATGGATTTTGTCATGCCGAGCCTGTATTTCTCATGAGTACACTGATATTCTTGTTTGTACTTTACAGTCATACAAATAGAATTATTTCCATGCATGACCAAGCCATAACTGTTTATCATCTCGTCCCACTCTTTCTCCCAGAGCTGAGGATCCAAGCCAGCAGCAGGACGTGGATTTAGGTCAGGCAAATCAAATGTCAGGCACCAGCCAAGCGCTGCTGCCAACTGCAAAGTGAATTCTGCAGCCCCAGCAAGGCTCTGCTCTCCCTCTCGTGGCTCCTGAGACATTCAGTGTTGGTAGCTGAAAGCTCAGAAACCCTGAGCATTTTAATGCCACAGGCGGAAATGTAAGAGCTGCACCTTTATTTATGACTGACTGAAGAAGGGGGTTTGTAATGAGGGTAGGTTTGGGTTTCTTGGGGTTTGTTTTTTTTTCATTGCTTTTTTGAGTTTTTTTGTTTGGTTTGGTTTTTTTTTCCCAATCAATACAGTTTTCAAGAGTTCTTTGAGCACAGCAAGTGTGAGTAGCAGCTTTCATACACTGGGGACAGCACATTTTTTAGAGCTGCTGTCTGTTAAGCCAAACACCTTCTCCTGAGAGGACCTGAGACACTCAGAGCTACCAGGGAAAGATGCAATGGCCAAGCAGCAATGACAGAAGCTCCAGCTGGAATCAGCAGCTCCAAATCATTCATTTCTGGATCTCTTGTTAAGAGAGATTTGAACAAAGGAAATGAGGACAGGAGAGGTGTGTTTTGAAAAACATGAAGCCAATTGAAACGCTTTCCACTGCACTTTGCTAATGCAATTTTTGCTGCTCTTAATATCTTCCATGAGTCTACAGAGAACCAGGCTCAGAAGCACAGGAGACTAAAGATTGTAATATTTTAATTTTTGTGCTGACAGGCTTTTGGCATAATCTTTGGTAGACTTGATTTGCTACTCTGACTTGCAGAGTTGCCTCAGTTGGACAAAAAGCAACATAAAAACTCTGTCTGACCTCTCTGAGCCAAGGGCAGGCATCAGTTTTGTAGCTGCTCACACCTGTGGCACTGACTGTGCACATCTGGCCTCATTCAGCACCCGGGCAGAGGGGAACTGCCCCATTGCTGCTAGATGCTTGAAGAGGGGGAGAGTTGTTTGGGTTGGATTTCCTCCCTCCCCATCACTGCCAAAATTTTGGCTCAGCAGAGAAATGAAGGTTCAAACAGAGGCAAAACCCGTATTTTGTTAATTTTATAATAAAGAACACATGATCAAGTCCAACTTTCCATAAACCTACTTTGCTAGAAAAGTCAATCACACAAAACAATAAAAGCAGGTGTTTTAGTTGCCTTGATGCAGATGAAACAATACAAAGATACCAAGTGTAACCTGGAGTGTTATCTTAAATGTATTTCATCAAGGAAAGAAACAGGCAGTGCTGGCCATCAATTTAAGTAATGCTATTTTAGCCACAGCACAGAGCTTTGATTAAATTTAATACATCTTTTATATGAACAAGCAAATATACTACAAAGATTATTACATTTTATTACACATGGATTATTTCTTATGGAGCCTTTGACATTCCTATTAAGATACTTAATTTTTTGGCACTTTTTTCAAGTCCAAGATTGAACAAATGCAACACTGGAAAGATCCAAACCAAAACTAAGGCATGCATGCTCCCATTGGAAAAATGAAATGAGTTTCCATTATATTAAAGAAATTATTCTGCTTCCTGCTAACCAAACACCAAACTGATCCACCAGACACCAACACAGGCTTTTCACTTACTTTGCTTTTTCCAGAAGTTTTATTGCTTCTTCTCTTCTATCCTGGTCCAGATACAGTATTGCCAGCTCCAGCAAGGCATTTGGAATTAGGTAATGGTCATATTTTATCTTCTTCTCACTGCATTGGAAAAGAAATAGCCTAGAGACCTTGAAATGATATATTGTTTCCCTCATTTAACAGCTCCAAACACAAATAAATAGGAGATTAGCTAAGATCAGAAGGAGCAATCAATCTCTATTACAACACTTGTCATGTTCTCTATCCAAAGCTCCCTTCTGGGTTATTAAATGTGTATTTTGCATAAGCATCCTACACAGTATGTATAATCTCAGGATCAGAAAATAATTCCTTTATTATCAGGGAAATGTTGGAAAAGATGACAATATCATGAGCTCTACCCATGTGAGCTGACAGAAAGAGGTGCCATTCACCACATGATGTGCAGAAGGTCCCAGTGTAATCATGCTCCCACCAGTCTCTGCAGAGTGCATTTGTATTTTTGGTACAGCTTCTTCATGACTGGGAAGAGGAAGGGGGCAATAAAAGCTAAGTGGTAACTGAAAAATTTTGTGCACCTACAGTCCCTCAAAAAGGAGAAAGCACCTCAATTAAAAATTATTTTAAAATAAAATTAAAATTGAAGATCTGAAATTCTTCAACACATGGCTAATAACAGTGGAAATTAAAATTGAAATACCTTGGAGCAAACACTAAAGATACTGCAACCCTCTCCCTTCTATTCATATCATGGTTTCATCTCCTCTTACTTGAAACTCAAGAGCTCTCCTACATGCCAGGTATGAAAACTTACTTTAAATAGATGTAATTAAAGTGGTCTTCTGCTTCTGAGATCTTGCCCAAATGCTTGAAGCATAATCCCTTTAACAGCTTTATCACACACCGGTCATCTGCCAGTAGCTCTGTAGCTGCAGGAGGAAGGAAATGGCACATTTTAGAAAACTCTACAGCAGAGAAGACTTTCCTGCCTGTAGGGAAACTTTTCAAAGGTAAGTGTGAGTACATTCCATGTATGGAAATACAGGAAAGAACTAGTTGGTGAATTTAATTTAAGGCAGAGGCAAACACACATCAACCTTTTCATAAATTGATCGAACTTTGTACTAAAAATGTTGGGCTGTTCTTTCCCTCCCTGCTCCCACTGAACAGCTATTCCACAATCTTACTGTCCTGACAGCTAAGAACTAATTTAAGGTGTCCGTTTTGTAAATTCTAAGGTCCAATTTACAATCTCTCAACCCTTTGCCTTTATTGCACTGTACAGCTCTTTTGCTTCCTGACTTGTAGTCACATGGCCTACCAATGGGAAAGGATTCTGTCAATTCTCCACCTTCATTTGGCTAAATAAAAATATGTGAAACTTTGCTACCTGTACCTCACATCTTACCATACCTTCTTTGGAGTTTTTACTTCTGAGAGCCCAGAGTCTTTCCAGCTTCCCCTAGTTCAAAATCTTTACTATCAACACTCTTTCTCCATCAGAAAATTTCTGCATAATGCATATCAAAGAAAACTGCAGGGTTTTTCATAGCCAATCCATATAAGCAGCTTACTCTTACAAGTTTATAGGCAAAATCTTCAGCTTGGTTGCTCATTTCCAATTCGTTAAATATGCCTGAAAACAGCAAGTCAATATTTTGAACAGGCAACACTTAAAAATGGTGGCATGTTTTAAAATATATCCCACTTTTCAATTACATGTCCTCATAGTGTTCTACAAACATGAATCTGCTACAAATCCCTGCAAAATGCAGCCTTAGCCACAATTTGCCAACTAAGACAAAAAAAGGAACAGGGAAATACTTCACTTATTTTAAATGATGAAACAAAATGGGTGACAAAGAAGGTGAATAGGTCAAAGCCCTTTTTCTAAGATGTCACCTTCACTAAAAATATTTTCCCCATTCTCTTTTTTAATTAATTAAAAATAGATAGTTTTAGTCAGTCGTTCAGGCAACCTTTTCAAATCTTGTGTAACTCACTGCACAGAAGTCCAAGGCCCTAGAAAAGACTGCAATGCAGTGTTTTAGCCTATATTCCTTTGTCAACAGGGGCTTGATCCTTTTGCAGGAAGGCTGTATGTAATAGCAGTAAGATCAAATATTGGTCAAGGAAAAACTGACAAATGCTGTGCAGACTGCTTGCACTCCCACAGGAGCTGGGAAACACTGACAAGAAATAAACACCAATTGAATTTTCTCATGGATTGCTAATTAAGAGACTGACAGAAAATGCAGTAGCAGAGGGTGTTTCAGTTCAATCCCATATTGTGCTCATTGACAGAAAGGCCATCCCTGGTGTCCTGGATTTCTGCAGCACACTGGTGACACCAGAACATTCAGCCCAAAGGTCACATCACAAACTGACAGCACTTCTAAAACACAAAACCAACTCCTCTCCTATTTATCCTTCAAACCAGAGGATAACAAAATCTGAGGGTAATGGAGCTTCAGGATCCAAGTAATGAAGTCAATGAATATCCTGATGTGATCTAACAAAATAAACAGACCTTTATCACATGTCATAAACCACTCCTAACACACATCTGTGGATGGAAAAATCACTTACTATTATTGCAAATAGTTGCTCCCTTAAAAATAAAAAATATTCCTATCTGCATAAATAGTTCATGGGTTCATTACCTCTGTTCCTCCTGTGACCCAATTAACTTTACTAATGAGTGTCTCTATTCACAGATAATATCTCTAGCTATTGCAGTGTAAAATAATTGCTTAAACCCTACCACTGGTTACCTGAACTTCTTGCCAATGCTTCTTCTGCTTCATTTAAAGTCTCTAACATGCCTTCTGTTAAGTTGGGACATTTTCCAATTACAGCATAGCCATTCCAGATATACATCATTTCCTGGGGTCAGGGAGAAATGACAGCACCATTAATTACAGCACTGGATAAATGTAGTTGTCAAATACTTCAGTTTATCTCTACATGATGAAAAAGTTACAGGTTCCTTAAATAAAGTCAGTTTGTCAAAATGTATTTTCATTGCAACTGAAAACTTGTTACACTGTTTATCAGAACTAATTAGCCCTGGAAGACACCTCAAGAGCCACTTACTGAAAACAATGCAAAGGAAATTGCTTGAACAGAATGCAAACACATTCTCACTTATAGAAGAAGGTAAGTAGCAACAAAACAGACTTAAAACATTCATGGCACATGGCTAACTGTCCCTTCATTAAGGTTTCCTCTTGTTTTTCAGTTCTATCCTAGCAAAGGCAGTAATATCCATAAATAACTGCAATGCACTTCTTCCACAGAAAAATTATGAAATCTCAGGACAGCAAAACAAACCAAAAAGAAAACCAAACACTCTAACCTTTAAGCCAACTTTCAAACACACACACAGAATTTTAAATCTGAACTGTAAACTTCTTACATTCCTCACGTTTGTTTGATGTTCCCAAAGAAAGCAACTTTTTTATTATTGAACTGTCCTTAGAGTAAATTTTACTAAAAACTATTAGCTGAATTTCTATTTGCTACCGGGGTTCTTAGAGTGTATCACCAAATGCTACTACCAATCACAAAGTGAAAGATGAAAATATTATATAGACTTATAACTGGCCTTCAGGACATTATTTAATCATAAAATCACAGAACACCCTGAGCTGGAAGGGACCCACCAGGATTGTTGAGCCCAGCCCAAGGGTACCCCAAGAGCCCCATCCTGTGCCTGAGAGTGTTGTCTAAAAACTTCTTGAGCTCTGTCAGGCTGGTGCTGTGACCATTCCCTGGGGAGCCTCTGGGGTGACTGAACCTTTACCTAATATCCAGCCTAAACCTTCCCTGACACAGCTGCATGCCACTCCCTCAGGCCCTGTCACTGATCACCAGAGAGATCAGTGTGTGATATATTTATTCTATTTATTTACATGACCTTCTCTGTGGGCAATAATTTAAAGCATTTGGATGAAATTTCTATATAGAACAAGTGAATTGTGGAACTGTGGCACAAAAAGCTGTCAGGCTAGAATAGCTGAAGCAGCATGTTAACCTCAGTCACTGTTGCTTTCACCATCTGGTCTCTGTTGATTGGAAAACCTGTGCTGGGCTTCCTGGACCTAGTGCAGATTCATTAACGTGGTTTTCAAACAGGAATATTCAAACCACATTTATTCAAGCTAAATCTCTGAGCTAAGACTTGCTTGAGGACTCACTCTTTCCAGCAAGCCTCCTGATAATGAAAAGAAAACTCCTGGAGCTGAGGTTCTGTCCCCAGCTCCCCATCCATGAAGTGCCTTTGTCTGTTCAGCTGCGGCATCTGCTGCCTCAGAAACGCAACTGCACGGCAGCCAAGGATGGGGGGAGCTCCTGCTACAGAAACCTGCTCTACCAAAATCCCAGCAGCACAGCCCAGCCAAACCCCAGCGTGCACTCCTTCCTCTCTGAAACCTGAAAGGCACATCAAAGTAGCCTAATTATTTCTCTCACGTCAGTCTCACTAGTGGAACACAGCCCCTGGTGAATGCCCATGCTCTGCTGGAACATCTATTTCAGTGTGGTGGGCTGGGGAGTGGTTTCCAAGAAGTTCTCCCTGTTCTGGCATTTTCTTAAAGAATATTTACTAATTATCCATCTCCTTCTTAAAAACACAACAGCTGAAAGCGCTGCAAGTGTTAACACCACTGCACTTGGCAAATCCCTGGACTCAAAATCCTTTTATGTTCTTTTTCACATGTTCTTTGCAGACAGATTTTTGTAAGTGCAATGGGTGCCTCATGCAACTGGCCATGGGGAACAGGCCAGCATTACAGGGAAAAAAATAACTTAATTGCAGTGGTTTTCTGGGGTGGCCAAAGGAGTCAGTTGTTTCATCCCAGCACCTATGAGCTGCTCTGCAGAGCACCAAACTGCAAACACTGAGGAGCACATTAAACAGCTCCTTACATGCAGCGCCCAAACCTTCCATTGTTTCCTTGACACCGCCCCTCCTTGTACCTTATAGTGCTCTGTTAGCAAGTGACACGACAGAAGAGACCCAGGGCAAAGTTCCTCCAAAGGGGACCAAAAGAAAGCTGTTGGGAGCACGCTGCTCTATAGCTGGAATAATGAGTTACACATGCAACACATTTACGTGTCACAAACAGCTGGCTGAGTTCCCTGTGGCTGGTGCATGCCCCAGTTTTACAGCATTCCTTGCATTCATCTGGCTTTGCTTTGGGAACATTCCAGTCTCCTGCAGAGGGTTTACCTTAGAAACACGGAAAGATACTATTCCAATTATCTCTGGTTTATTTCTCTAAATTATAAAAATGTTGAAGAGGGGGTGTGTGTGGATATTTCTTACTTACCAAAGGTGGGACAGGCAAAGGAATGGGGTTTGAAGAAAGATACCGTCGTGCTTTCCGAATTGCAAACTTTTCTGTGGGCAGAGATTTCCCTGCAATTTTCAGTTTCAGGCTGGGAACAATCCTGAAAGTTTAAAGGAAAACGTAAGGAATTTTCTCATTTTCTCCTGTGAACCTCTGAGATGAAGACATTCAAACTTCAAAACCAAAAAGAAAAAAACCAATAAAAAAAGATCAAACCAAGGAGAATTTTAAAAAGCTGTTACACACTGGGCTATTGCTACCTCGGGGAAGCTGAGCAATACATACTCACAAAAGCTGTCTTTATGCAGGGCACGTTTATCTCTAGGCTTCCTCTTTAATCAAGCAGGAGGAGAGGGACTCTTCCCCACTGAAAGATTAAATTAGATGATGCACCTGACTTATAAAGGGCTCATCTCTCTTCACAGACTAAGAAAGAGGCAAACTAGCTTTTGTCTCCCCACTCTCCCAAAGACTAAAACTATTCACTTCATAATGGATTCCAAATTCAGTGAAATCTGTTGATAATGATTACAAAAGACAGAGGAAACTTGAAAAGAGTAATGTAATCACATTTCAAAAAATTAGATTTCATATAAAAATTTTAAACCCTAAAGTAACCAAATTTTCTTTGCCCCAGCAAGCCTTTTTGAGCTTAAACATTGCATAAACACGTGAGGTTATCTCACTGTGTTTATAATGCATAGATTCACCTGCACATTTAATTATTTGTTACTTCTATGAGACTCAGAACCCAAGAATCAAGTTGTGCTGATGTTCCCACTAAGGAAGAACACATCTTACAGCAAAATCCATTGAAGGCTTTCACATCTTACATTCCATTCTGATTAAAGGAAGCATGAAAAAGAATGCATTACATGGAACAGCAGCAGCATTGTATGGCCAGGAGAAATCTGCTGTCCAAACTCAGGGTCCACTTTAGTCTAAAGGATGTTTAACTCTGCATTTTCACACCAATCCAATGCTATTTGCATGACAATTTTGCCTCTGTTCCCCCAGCACTGTGACATGAAAAGATAGTAAATTGTTGTAACTGTGAGTTTGCAAATTTTACCTAAATAATTCAACTTCGCTGTCTCCAAAAGGACTGCAGTCATCTGGTCCAAACATACTGAGATAAGCAGCTTTCATGTAAATGTAAGTAGCCTGCAAACACAATGAAGAATATCTATATAGAAAAATGAATTTACAGCATCACCTTTATTCATATAAAGCACAAAACAGCAACATAAAGGGAAGAAGTTGCTGCTTTTGCTCACAGTCTTACAAAACTTTAAGTAAGAGATAAGTATTTTAGAAAGTGAGTACAGAATATTGTTTTTTGATCATGTTTTTAGATACATGCTTAGTATGTATCAGTTTGTGTCCAAATTCCAAGAACAAATCTTATGCTTGAGCAAAGTTTTTAATACTCTTAGGAACACGTGCTAGAAAACCTAAGATAAGGTCATGCTCAGAGAAAAAACCTAATAATATACAGTCTCTGTGTCCCATCACAACTTGGTAACATATCCCAAATAGTATCTGGTTAATACTCAAGGATCTCTTCCTCCAAGCCCAGGAGCAATGCATCCCAAAAAAAGAGAAAGTCGGGCAAAAACTCCTGGAGGCCCATGTGGGTGAAAAAGAATCTCCTGGACAAACTCAAGAGGCAAAAAGGAAACATACAGAGGGTGAAGGGAAGGACAGGTAGCGGGGTAGGAATACAGAGAAATTGTCTGAATGGCCAGGGATCAGGTTAGGAAAACTTAAGCCCAATGCCTGGCCAGGGATGGAAAGAGCATCAAGGAAAGACTCTATAGGTGTGCTGGTGATAAAAGGAAGACTAGAGAAAATGTGGGCCCTCTCTGGAAGAAAGCAGGAGACAAGCTTACCTAGGATCTGGAGAAGACTGAGGAACTCTGACTTTTTTTTCCTCAGTCCTCACCATCAAGTGTCCCAGCCTCCCTGACCAGGTCACAGAAAGCAAAGGCAGAGAATGTGAGATGAACTGCCCAGGGCAGGAGAAGTTTGGGTTCAAGACCATCTAATGAACCTGAAGGGGCAAAGCTCATGGATCCCAAGGGAAGGGGTGAATGACGTGGCTAAGCCCCTTCCCAGCATATCTGTGAAGTCAAGCCAGCTCAGGAAAATTCCCACTAACTGGAATAGGGCACATATTTTTCAAAAGGCAAAAAGGGAAGAGAGAGGGAAGAGAGCTGCCAGGGTTCTGGATTGAAGAGCTCCTCCCTTCCAGATGCACAGGGATACAGGCACCACTTCTAATTGCATTTGTTACCCTGGAGGCACCACCATGGCTAACCTCACTCACCAGCAGAAGAGCTTTTACCCACAGCATAATGAAAGAAATGGCAACCTGCACCATCAATTGCAACATCTGATGACACAACCAGTCAATACACAGCATCTTTAACAAGTTGCTCTTCATCTACCAGTTGGGCCCAAAAGATTTGTGCTTGCCCACCATCTGTTCAGATTTGGATGTTTGCAATTCACATCATTTTGCAGCAGTCACAGCAAGCCAGGTTTTACTTTACACTCTACACCTTCAAAGCTACAAAAAATCTACTCAATTTACTTGAAAGGTTGTAGATAGAGGCCTCCTGCCCTCCTGTTCTGCTGAACTTACCTTTGACCAAGTATTTTCCTTGCTCAGCAGGTCTGCATAGAAAAAAGCCATTTTCCACTGGCGCTTGTAGGTGAAGCACCACATCAGCTCCCAGTAGCACATGTGATGAAACTGCTTCCAGTACTGCTGAGCTTCACAGCATTCCTCGTACCTATGGACTGCCTGCACACAGAGATTGCCAAACACTGCCTTAGCCAGGTGTAAATGCACAGACAGGGGAGCTGTAACACACACTGGGGCTCCAGGATCTGCCTGCATGGCTCCTGCAGCTTCCAAATTATTGCCAGCCCAGTGTTTCCCAAAATCACATCTGTTTGCTTCACCCGAGAGATTCTTGGCTCCACAGTCATCCTGGTGCTAGCAAGTTTACCCTGCCACAGAGCTCCCCATTCCTTAAAATTATGTTTCTAAGCATATTCAAAATGAATGTTGGTGTCTTGGGAAATTAGGAAACTGAAGGCAGAGGACAGATGCTCAGCTGACATTTATTGCTGCACTTCCATGGATTTCAAGGGAGCCACTGCCCTGCACACCAGCTGATACTCTGTCTCAGAGTGTTTTGGGCATGCATTTTTCATCTTAATAATTTTTTCTAGTCTTTTATGACTCTGTTCACACTGAAGGCAAAGGATTACCACTGGGTCTCATTAAAGATCCAATCTGCTGCAGGATGGGAAAGACAATGACAAAACTGTGTCATTAATCCTGGTGGACTACATTATCACCAGAAATTGAGAGGGGTTGCAAAATCAGGTGGAGGAACAAGTCAAAATGGTGTACAAAATTCCTGTTTGTAATTCAATAAACTACGAATTACATATAGTCCAAAGCCAGAGGAAGCACTAGCCAAAAAGGAAATAACATTCCTGGAAGAATTTTTCTAAAGCTTTTGAAATTTACTTTCTCAAGAGCAAAATGATTACTTACCGCATCAATATTACCCTTTAGTGTTTCTATCCTCCCTGCAAAAAACAGGAATATGGCTCCCTGTAATAAATAATAATAAAAACACAAGTATTCTATAACAGTTTTCAATCTGGCCATACAATCTAAATCTTTGATTTTTGGCATGAAAACTTTAAATGACCACACCAAATAAATTATGATTCATTTTACCTTTGGATAGCGTGCCAAGTAAGGCTTAAGTAGTTTTTCTGCCTCCTCAACATTTCCTTTTCCTGTCCCTAGAATGTGTAAAAAAGCAAGGGATAAAAATAGTTAGAAAACAAAGCAAAGAAAGAGAACAGGAATGCAAGGTACTGATTTTCCATCCTCAACTGGCCAACATGTTGGTTCCTCTCTCCACTCAGTAAAGCATAAATACAGGTTGGTGCTGCACTAAGGCAGCAGCAGGAAGCCTTGAAAACATTGTGCTTCCTGACTTGAAAACTCAGGCACAAACATTTTGTGGAATGATTTAGCAGGAGATAACACAGAAGTACACATTAGAGGGAAGCTGTCACCTCCCAAAGAAAATCCAATGTCAAGAAAGCAATTATCACTTACAGCCATTATTTTAACCTCCCCAACAATGCACCTGGCTAAAACAGATTACAGTTCTCACAACTTTCTTGGCCATCCCCAGTATCTCCCTTCTCATCTGTTTAAAAAACCTCCATCTTGAAAATTAAAACACACTCTTCACTTATGATTAGTGTAAAATGGCCCACAAATGACCCACATTTAATCTGGTTACAAACAAACAATTCACCAACAAACAGGTGATGGAATCATCTTTTTCCCCTTTGTGTCCCACAAGAACTAATCAAATCCAAGAGTTATTATAAACAATCTTACCTAACACAAAGGTCATGAAAGTATGATAGCAAAGCAACAGCATGGTACACAGCACCGACCTAAAGCTGTATGAAGATGCTCCCTCTTGAAGCTGCAGCAGACCATGTTCCTGTGAAACACAGGGAGGGGGACAAGGTGTTGGGAAAGAACCAGGGCTGTGTTTTGCTGGCTTAACTTCTGCAGGGTCAGCTACAGATTGCTCACTCACTAAATTCCCTAAAAGGCACTGAAAAATTCCTCAAAAGGCACTAATTGATTATACAGTAATTAAAGATAAAAATACACCTATTCATTTATCTAATAGTTTTTCATGGAGTTACTGCTTAGCCTGGAAAACACCTGGTGACAGAGCAGCAACTTGGGATGTATTACATGGTTAACATAAGAAAACGAGAGACAATTTATCACTGTGATCCAAGTGCTGCTAAACAGCATTCCAGAAACAAAACACAGGGTTTTGAAAACAAAAAAAAATACAAAACAAAACCCACACATCACCATTGTACAGTGTATTCTTGTTTGCTGTGGTTCACTGCACAGAAGAGTTAAAGGTATCAAGAAAATGAAATCTGCAATGAACAGAGGAAAATATGTCAGGGCAAAAAGCCATTTTAAAGTATGCCAAGAACAAAAGGAGCTTTGCAATGATGTTGGCCCACTACCACCAGTGGAAAAATATGATGAAAAGAAGAGAATTCCTGTTCCCTTTGGGAAGAACTAAAGCAATCAAGGATAACACTGTGCTCGTAGTCAATGACAGCATGATGGATAACCAGCTTCAGGGATTCAAGCTCCTGAGGCAAGAGCATTTATCAGCCATTCTAGGACTAGTTCCATGATATCAACAGCAAGAATATAAATATGCAAATGTATCAAACAAGAGATCTGCCTGCTTGTAAATATGCACAGTAAGGCATCCACTGTGTGCTGGGACAAAATCTGTTCCAAGTTACTCCATCACTGCCCTGGGAGGTCGCTGGAACACGATGTGTGTGACTACAAGGACACCTTTCCAAACCAGCCACACTATAAATAGGAACCCTGAGGGATTTCTACCAGAGGCACCAGGAAAGGCATCAGGGAGAGCCCTCAGAGCACAATCCCAGCACAGATTTTCACCTTTTGTGTCTCCTTGTTGACTGAGGCGTGTTACACCACCGCGCCTTTACTGCTTACCGTGTAAACACTGAAACCTGTAATCATATTCTCATTTTCCTCAGACATCTATTTTTGCACTTAACTAGTGCAGTTAATTGTTTTTCACATAAATATAGGGGAGGTTGTGATTTTGCTTCTCTTTGTTTTTATTTTGAGAGGTTGTGATTTTGCTTCTCTTTGTTTTCATTTTGAAAGCTCAATGTATTACATTAATTACTGCTACAAGGAAAAACATGACTCATATTTGCAGATCAATTATTAGAACATCTAGTTGGGACAAAAAAATGAAAATACTGACTTGCATGTCACTACAGAAGAAATTAAAAGATAGTAAAATCATTACAGAAAATCAGTGACTTAATGGAAATCAAGTACTTAGCAAAATGAAACCAGCTTCATTTTCTGCTGAGAGGAAAAGTTTGATGGACACAAATAAGTAACAAAATATTATATATTCAGCTTCTTCAAATAGCCCAGATGAAAACCACAGACATTTGTATTTTTAAAAAGTAGCACTTCAAGGCAGAAGTAAAATAAAACATTCTGTGGAACGAATTTTGGCAAAAAAAAATTCCAAAGTATATTTCCAAAGCACATTTTCTTTACAATGAAAATCTTCAGGCTTGATATTTCACTGAGCCTTTACTGGCACTAGACTTTGCAGCATTTGGTATCTGACATATTATATAAAAATATATGTCATCCCTATTCAAATGAATGTGAATAGCACTAAGAATGATTCAAACAGACTTTGTTTGTCATATAAAATAATGCAACTTTTGTCAAGTTGATCTCAATTATGTTTTAGTCTCAAAAGCATATACGAGTGCAGCCAAACACAAAGTTATAATCTGTATGGACAAGCAATGAACCCACACCCATTTTACACAGGACTGCATCCTGGATTGCAGTAACTGGATTAAGAATATTACCCATTCAATAGAAGAGGGCTTCAAATCTGACACCCTTAATTCTAAATTCTTGAACTGAGTAGTTACACAGGCATGAGGAGCTCACTGAGCAAGTTAGTTCACTCTGTGGAATGTCCATAACCCTGCCTAGTCCAGCAGAGGTATTAAAGGCTCTTTACTTTTCACTCTGCCACCTGAATATCCCAAACTTTCAGTATTAAAGTAATAACAACCAGTAGAAGACACAGTCTAAATAAAAGAAATCTAGGAGTTGTTAGTATTTTAATTCTTGCTTGTAGAATACACTGCAGCAAAGCTGCTTCTCAAAAAAACCTCTTGCACACTGCATCTCTCACAATGGGATACCCAGAAAACAGGAATACGAAGGGTGTCTCTGGGAGCCATGTTTTACATCCCACACTCCCCAGCTGGCCTCCTGAGGCTCCCTCTGAGCCTGGCTGGGGCAGGGGTGCTCCTCCAAGGGAGTGTCTGGCACAGCAGCCTGGGTCAGGCACATGAATCACCTTTTCAAGCACCACCCTTTCTCCACAGGGAGCCTGCAGGGATTAACCAACAATCCCCATCAGCCAAGGGAGTGCCAGGAGCTGGGCAATGCAGGGCTCTCTGGGATCAGACTGAGGATCTGGGAACCAAATCACAAGCACTACTTGAGCCTGAGGAGTAACTCTGCAAACACACTGCACTCACTCAGGGACTGGCACCAGGCCCTAAGTACATTATAGTTAATTGCCAGGACACACCTTCTAACCATAAATGACCCATAACTACCTCCACACCTATGTCACAACTCATAGAAGCAATCCCAAAATACCAGGAGTGAGTCTCCAAACAAAGTCCATTACAGGGCATTTGATGACAATATAAAGCAGATGTCAAGGCAGTGAGTGTTCATAATTTTTCCAGAAAGACATTTTTGTAATTTCCCTAATTGACACTAACAAATTTCAGGTTTTTCTTCACACAAAACATAAACTAATCTGAAGGATATAAGGTAGAACACAGAGCAGACATGATGCAGCGTGGTAACTCTCAGCATTCTGTGCAAGTTCCTCGTGACGTCCCACAATCTAACACCCAAGACTGTCACTACATTGTATTATATCATTTCCGTATCTCATTGATTCAATTCTTGTCCCAAGACACCCAATGCTTCATTCAGGACTCCCCATGCGAGCACTGGGGATTCCCACAGCAACTGCAGGATGAACAAGGACAATGCTCAAAATCATTATCAGACAACACTGAGACTGGTTCATATTTATTTCAGCTGTTACTGACTAAAACCCATCGACTTCCCTGAAGCAAAAGTTCTTGGATATTATTTTTAAATAAATATTTTGATTAGAGATCTTGACCATTAAAGCAAAGCAGGGTCATTGTTCATGGCCCATGGCCTGATCACATAGCTGCAGGTTTAGCAAGGAGGATGGATACATTAATAGCTTTTCAAAGAACTGACTGATTAAGCTGATAGGGCATTTGAATGTATCCCACTTAACAATATTATATTTAAGCTTCATTTAAAATTTGAAGAGACTAAAATGCAATTCAAAAGAGATGCTTAGTGAGAAACTGGAATTCAATTTATTAGAAATTGACACATCAAGAATATTCTTCAGCTTTGGGAAAAATGTCCTCCTACATTAAAAAAAAAAAAAATTATAATGTGAAAGAAATTGGTTCTATCTGACAGTTTTCTTGCCTGCTCATGGAGATCATGCTGTCATCCGACCCCCGACAAATTACACTTAACATATGGTAGGCTCACGTCAAACTGCTCTACAGTTTAGCAGCACAGCCTTTGTAATCACCTATAAAATAAGCCCAGGAGTAAATATTAGCCTGAGAGCTGGCAGAGGAGGCAGTGGGGAGGGTTCAGGCTTCCAGGCAGACAGTGCAGGGAGTCTCCTGCTGTCACGTCACAGGTGAGTCACGTCAAACACCGGGTGCAGATGGGACACACGCTCCACCTGCTGCCCAGCCAGGCTGCCGTGCTCCCCAGCACAGGGGCCTCACCCCCCTCTGCCCACGAGGCTCCTCTCTCAAAACTGGGCAAAACTGCACCCAACCTCACTGCCCAAATGTGGGGCTGTGCTACCAAACACAAATAATCCCATGATTTCAGTAATGATGCAAGGGAAAGGAGCTTGAACAGTGCAAAGGGCATAGCTGGCACATCTGGGACTGGAAGGGAACAAACATGGCCTCAGGCTACTTTTTATATTTTCTTGATTTTATCCCACCTACTATTTTGAGATTCCAGACTGCTGTTAAGTTGATCATGATGTCCACAGTGCCTGCAAATGGCTTAGGAAGTGCTGGAGCTTTGGGCATGTCCGCATTTGCTGTTCCCCATGACATGACTCAGAGATAAAGGAGAGTCCCCAGGGGTAAATGTGCTGCCTTTGAGGTAGGTTGGTATCATGGAGGATCACACGATACAAATTTATATCCAGTTTTAATAAACACATCACCCACACCAAAATCAAGCTGTCCTGCAGTGCACTACAGCTCTTCCAGGTAATCTGCAAACAGCTCAAGGCACTAACCATGACTCTGCTGCACAATCTCAGAGTAAGCATTTGAAGGAAAAGACTGCAGCATCAAACACAGGTGTATGAAAATGTCCTGGACAAATGGAGCACAGATTAACAAACTTCCCTTTTCTCTGTCACTGTTTCTTTCACCCTCTAGACTGCCTACTGTCTTATTGGAAACTTTGGAAACTGACCACTAGAAAGGACTGCACATGTAATTGCAATTTTGCTTTTGGCTTTAGGCACCTGACTTACAAATGTTAAATGCATAAAGACTTTTTTAGGGTGTTAAAATAAAATTTTCAACAAATAAATTCATTGTTGATCAATGAACTTTGATCAATGTGTTTAAAATGCTCCTCTGTATGGTGTGCAAACAACAGGGGTTTTGCTCAGATTTATGGTAATCTATGTCATGCTTCAGTGAGTTATTAAGGAACTGTAATAGGAGCTGACTCATCAACACAAATATCAGCCCACTCACAGCCATGCAAGAAATCCCAGGGCCAAATGAAAACTCAACTGCAGGGACAATTTCCATCTGCAGGAGTAAAATGAGCAATTCACCAAAGTATTCTCAGAACTCCGCTGGTACGTGAATTGCCTTTACATTTCTAAGAGAATATTTGCTTTAAATGCTCTCTTGCTGAAACTGACAGGTAGAACTGTTTGATTTTTGCCTTTACTGATGTGAAATAGCTCCTGGTCAGCTCCTGGAAATTTCTAAATTGTAATCCACACTCTGCTCCTTGTTTTTAAATAAATAAATTTTATTTTCGTATATAAGATCCTTCCTATAAACCAGTAAAATGATGATGACACTAATCCACCTGCTATGTAAGGCTTCAGTTCTGATTAAAAAAAGAGACACTTTTCTCCTTAAAACTTGTTTTGTAAATAGAAAGTATTATAAAAGAGTGAGTTTTCTGGTGCTCCCTCACTGAACTTCCTTCCTTAAACATCTTGCTCAACAACCTCAGACTGGTTACTCTACAGGCAAAAAAGCCCTTACTCCCTTAGGCAGGAGAATTTAGGTGCCACACTCAAATTTCCAGTTGCTACTAAAGCAGAAATAAAATTTTGTTTTCCCCTGCCATGCAAGAACCTTGTCAGAAACATTCAGACCCCATAATGACAGTAGTAACTACCAAGGAAGCTATATAAATATATTAAAGGCTAGGAATACACTTTTGGCTACAGATTTCTTAGCACATGCCTACATCAAAAGACCAGTAACTAAAAACCTAAATATGTTGACATCCCTGTATTAGCCATTGCTTTTACCCCATTTCACAACTGTTTCAACACTGAACAATGGTATTACAACCTTTGAAGTGCAACAATTCAGAAAAAAAATCAAGCAAAACTGAGCTGCATGAAAGCAACAGTGCCACAGTGCACATGTGTGATACCAGGGGGTTACAGCTCATGTGAGGGAAAGAGATAAACTCCTGCCTCTGTTTTTTAATTTGAGGGGAACCAATAATATTTAATTCACATTTACCTTATTCCCAGAAAATCCAACAAACTCCAGTAATCTCAGAATCCGTGCAGGAAACATGGACAATGTCTAGAGAGAAAAATGTAAGAGTTATGCAGTAACAGACTTTCTGCCTTTCAGCTACCAATGGCCTCCTACAATTTTTCCAAGCACGAGAAATAATTAATAAAATTACTAAAAACATCTCTATATGACATTTTTCAGGGTAAATGTATACCTTCTGTATTTTACATATAATTTAAACAGAAATATGTTTACACAGCACATGCTTAGTAACTCCAGTACGTGGATGTTTCAGAAATCCTGGGTTCACACCACACAGTCCATATTTGTTCTTTGTACAGTAAATCTGACATTTGAGCATTTGCCAGACTCATGCAAAGCAATGCAAGCAAAAGGAAGCTCCAGGCACTTTCTGCAGCCCATCACCCCTCACATCTCTGGGTCAGTCCCCTCCCAGGAACCATCCTGCACCATTTTCTCATTTGCTTTTTGGCCAGAACACAAACAACAACAGCCAAGAGTGGCTGGAGCAGCACTTCAAAATTCATTCATGTACTCCACCCCTTCCAACTGCCCTGCTAACAGCCTAGATCCTGCTAGTTTTCCAAGTGTCAATAAAGAATAAGTGGAATTCAACAGGCAGAGGCAACTCTGCTCTGCTCAAGGCTTCTCTGGGCCCTCACACCACGTTGTGGGCAGCAATCTCTTTATTTCTGAAGTGTTATTATCTGATGTGCTCAGACCAGACGCTGGGATCCTGCACTGTCAGAGCACACACCTCATTTTAACAACATGATCACTATGATGCCAGTGGAACTTCTCAGGAATTGAAGTTAGGGTCATTTTCAGGAGGTAGCAGGGCAGCAGCTCAGGATGAGAGTGTTGGTACCTACCAGGTTAAATGCTCCAACTCCAAGTTTCACACCTCCCTCAAAATGAAGATGGTTCTCTCCTTTGACATAATGTGGGGACTGTATGAGACTGTCCAACTCCCTGGAAATGCACAAGATTCTGTTACAGTGTCAGTAAATAACACGATTAATTATAATTCAGTAAGAAAGTAACCCCATTACCCTGAAGTACAGAGCAGTTAAAAAAGGCCAAATTGTCCTCTCACTCAAGTGAACATCTACATTTTGCTGGATTTATCATCAAATAATTCCTGCCACATTAAATTTAAAATGTCAGTTAAAAACCATGGAATCCTGGAGAGGAATTCCTGTCAAACAGGAATTCAACAGTCAATATTCAACCACATTTCAGCCTGAAAATGTTTCAAGGATGGCTGTTGGGAGCATCACCAAACTTTGCCACTGCAAAAAGAGATGATGGAGCAGTGCATGAGACTCAAATTTAAATTAGCAAGTTTGACTTGATTTCAGTAATCCCTAGATTAAGTGCATGTTCAAAAGAATATTTTGTTTTATATGAGAAAAGACAACTGTAATAAATATTCTAAAATGGGCAGATGCATCAGAAATTACTTGCTTATTTTTCTAACTTTTATAGGTCTCAGCTTTGTAGTCTCCCTTTATTTTCCATGTAATCCAGCTCAGTTTGAAATTAATTTGCCTCCAGGCTTTCTATAGCTATGTGGTTTTTACACTATTGTTTTAATTTATTTTGTTAATTATTAGGAGAGGAAAAACATTGGAAAAAATGGAAGAATGTATTTGTGTTCAGGCTGTCACCTGCTTTTGACTGGTTGTTGCCACCAGACTCAGCACTATTCCCTGTAAGTGTAATCTTCTGGATCTGCATTTAGAGTCACCTTCAACCCACACAAACATGGACATTGTCATCTCTCTCCCTTCCAATGGCCTTCTGGACAACCTGGACTTGATGCTGTTTTGTGTCTGCTGGACACGAGACATTTTGTGCCCACTCTGGATCAAAATTTATAATTCTAAAATAAATAAAATATTATGCATATTTAACCTTCACTTTTTACTTTGCTTCAGCTACTGGTATTAAATGCTCCAAAAAGCTGCAGCTGGTACTATAAAGAAATGCCATTTCATTATGCCTAAAGCCTATAAGTCCTGCAAATTCTGCTATGCAGACACAATGAACAGTACATCCTTTAGAACAGTTATTTTTTGGACAGAATGTCAAGGATATGGTACTTGAAGCAGAAAAACCTTGGGAGTTAACAGAGCTAGGGCCCACTGTCTCCACAATCCAAATAACCATAATGCTCATGTTCTTTGTTATGCAAAGGAAGAACCTGTAGATGTGAGGCCCATAATAAAGACTCAGTAAACACAACAGTAATGAACTTGTGAATTGGATGATTTCACCAGCAGCACTCTTTACTGCTAGAGTGCACTTAATGAGATCATCCCTCTGACTCACCTGTAGGTTTGGTAACTGTTTCGGACTTTGATGCCTCCTTTTATGAAGCTGACCATATTCTCATCCTGTTGGAATGGAAACACAGCAGCAATATGAATTTGTAAGCATTATAAAGGGCTTTTGTCTTCTGAAGATTAATACACACCTGGAACATAACCAGCATGACACAGACAATACAAGCTTCTAAGACATGCATTTAGGATTTCCTTTCTATATTAAGATACTTTTTGTTCTGTTTAGACACAGGCATTTGATTTTAATGCTTTCTGTGATCAGTTTAGCCCTTGTCACCTTTGAACCATCTGAATTTGCCTTAATGAACACAGGGACTCAGCTAATAGATGTCACCTAAGGTACATTTGTGGCTCTCTCAAAAAAATAGTTTTCTCTCATTTCTACTTGAGTGTAGTCAGGATGTATGTGGTGCTGAGCCAGGAAATGTTCACCAGTACACTGCCTGTCCTCAAGAGTCTGCAGAATACAATTTCATGTCCTAAGAGTGAAGCAGGTCAGTAAAATCATGCAGGATATGCTCTTTCTGGTTTGAATATTCAAATATATACATGAGAGCCATACTACAAAGCCATACATGATAAGCTATAACAAACTGAGAAATGACACCAAAGTATCTGGGGGACCATTAGATAGAGGGTCTTTATTCCATAACCTTTTGGAGGAACTTCTTGCCTCACTTATATAATCTGTCACTCTGATTTGTTTTGATGTCTACTGTTACACTAACTCAGAGTCTACATGTGTTTTAACAGAAGATACCAACACAGAAAATTCATAAGAGGGCACTGTGGGGAAAATAGCATGGATTAGAGGAATTTATGAGATGTACTAAGTACAGTACATTGGGGGGTGCAGCACACCCAGCCATAAAGGTTCAGTTATATTTTCCTTTGAATGGAAAGTGGAACAAGGAAGGAATATGGCTTTAAAATTTTTGCACTTAGAATGACACCAACAACAGGGATAGCCAATGTGAGAATTTTTCAGCCCTTGAAAAATGCTGAGACTACATTTTATGTGTTTTCAAATGGTTTTGGTCATTTTTACTAAGCATCAAAACTAACCCACTTCAGTAGCTGTTGGAACCAAGTGCCTCTGTTTAATTTTTCAAACTGGTTCATGTGTTCATGAAAAATTAAACACAGAAGAGAACAGGAAGCAAAGAGACCTTTGCAAAATGGGACAAGAAATTGGTTTTGTACTCTTAAATCTCATGTCTCTATAAACATTTTCATAAACAGATATCTGTGAAAAATAGTGCTTAAAACCAAGAGACACTGCTTTAAAATGCTCCTTTTCTATAGACATAACAGAGAAGCTCTCCTTAACAGTGGAACTCTGGAAGTTCCTTCCATAGTTTTAGATCTCACTCAAACTGGCTACTACTCATCCCAAAGGAAAATGGAAACAGCTACACCTTGGTCATTTCAAAGTCCATCAGCAGCACTCCAGAAACTACTAGAAGCTCCCCTGATTATGGGTGTTGCTATGAAGCAATAGTTTCTAGCAGAGGGACTTAGCAGATGGCTGAAAAAGGTTACATGGTTCATAAACTGTAAGCAATATAAATCAGAGCCCACCTGGCAACTCCCAAACACTATAAAAGCACCACCTGCATTCCATTTCCTATCAGCACCCTTGAGCCAAGAAGCAGCAGCCTTTTTCTGACTGTGGCTTTTATTATCCCCTTGGTAGATGAAGAGGCCCACTTTCATACACCAAGTACAGCCAAATCAAGGAAAAAAAAAATAAATCAGTATTTCAAGTGTGACTAACAATTAAAATTGCATGCTGGAGCCCTAGCAAGTACTGCTAATGGTGCTCCATCAAACCAATCAAGCTTCATTAGGACAGACAGATAAAGCCCAAAGAAGAGGGAGAGCTCCCCTTTGTTAAAGACAGACAGCACTGTTAAGGAGAAAGCACGTGTGGAGCCTAACAGCTATGCAGAACATAATTGCTGCTCAAGAACAAACCAGTGAGAGCAGTCTTGGCAAAGGAAATACCAGCCAGACTCAAACAAAAGTCTTGCTTGCATTCCAGCACAACTTCAATGACCATCTCACCTTTTACTTTTTTAAAATCTGATATCCCAACACATCATTTAAAAATTGCTGCTTGCTGCAGTTACATTTCACACATCCAAAAGGGAGTGGGGAAAGGTGTCATAGGGCACTCAGCACTATAGGTCTTGAGATAAGTATTTTTTAGTAATCATGAGGGAAAACTAAACATTCTAATATCCACCAAATAGCCCACATAAAATCCAGACTTGATCCAGCTGAAAGATCCATTAGGTCAAACTGTAGTCTTCTATCAGTCCATTTAGGAAAATAAACCTGCATGATATTTTTCCCCCCAAGAGCCATGCAGGAATCCATACCTGGAGGAATGTGAGTGCTGCTCTCTGAAGTAAACATTCAGCATAACAAATTTCTGCATGGATTTCCTCTAACATCACACAGAGAGAAGAAAACCAATCAATCAGTCAGAAAGTAATTAAAAACCACTTAGCCCATTAATGTAGGAATAAGATCACAGAGCTCAAACTGAGAAAAATATTTTCCAAATTTGCTGGAGTGTTTCAGTTCTAGACTACTGATGTAACTCCAAACAGAAATGACACACAGCTACAGAAACTTCACAGAAATTTTTCTGGTGGTTTCCATAAATTCCTGGATCTAGAACCTTTACAGGCATTTCAATACTTATTTCTAGATATTTCCTTACCCAGCAATTTTGGGGAGTGCTGAGTCAGAAAGCAACAAGACCAGTGATTTTGTATTGGTTACACAGCAATGGCCAAAACACTGACACTTGGTCTAGCAAATCCAGATCAGTGATTTTGTCAGTGAATTCACAATTTGCAAGCACATACTGAGTCAACAATTCTACAGGATTCAAGCTGCATAAATCAAAAAGGAAAACATCACCCACGTGAAAGATGTTACCTTCAGTGAAGTGTTCAAGGCTTTGCCTGTGCACAAGGTTGTTGATAGAATCAGCTACAGTAGATTTCTTCCTAAATCTGCAAAAAGTCAGTTTGGTCATTCTGAAGAAGGAGAATCAAGAACAGAGAACCATATCTTTCAGCCAGCCACCCCCACAGTCTCTAATGTGCCTCCAATGCTCAGCAGCCCCCTGTTATCTCACCACACACACAAACTTCAGCACAGTCCACAGAGAACTTGGCCAACGTGGGCCTCTGGGATCTGTCTCTTCCCCTTCATGCACAGAAATCTGTCTTGATGAAGGAGAGGGATAAGGGGGTGTTTTGATTTATTTTTTGTGTCTATGGGTGAATGTGGGTGCAAAAGTGGGAGCACGGTTGACTCAGACAGACAACTGCAGTACAAGCATCACCCATGGGAACGTTCTGCAGTGTTTGAACACTGTAAACAACTTCCAGACACTGCAGAACCAGGACTACAGGTAGGACAAATCCTAATTGACAAGAAAAATCAGATATTGTGGTAAACTGGAGTTTTCAATACTAGACTGCAGAACACCCTCATTTATGAGCTGTGATCCTCCTCTGAGCAGGAGGCAGGATTAGATGGCCTCCTGATGCCCTTCCAACCTCAGTTTTCCTGTGATTTCTGTGAGATTACATTTCCTTTTGTATCCAGCAGTCTTTCAAAACTTTCCCAAGAAGGAAGTATTTACTGACAGAATTGCTCCAGTCTTACCTTTGACAGGTGGCTTGAGCTTCCTTCATTGTGTTCCCTGCATTCAGTATGTCCTGAGGATCAAATGTCATCATAGCTTGCATCTCCAGTATGGTGGCATAGGTCAGGGCATGATACATACTGTCTTTAGTTCTGCAAGAAAACACAAGGTGCAAAGCACAGCTGATTTGTTTGTATTATTGCTTTTAAAAAGCAAATACTCAATAGTAGAAATGCATTAGCCTCATGGGAACAAGGTCTATATGAATTAGAAATCAAACACAAAGAACATGCAAAATAATCAAGAAACAGTAATAGATTGAGATTTGTACAAGAAATCATGTCTACAGTTCTCCATTATCTGCTAAAATGTATCAATTCTGAGCTGAGGGTAGGTATTTAACAAATACAAAGCACAGGAATTAACCACATGGCTCACCATTCAGAAACAATAGAATCATGGTGGGGTTTATTTTGGTAGAGGTTTTTTATTATCTAATGAATGCTACAACATATGACACAAATCCAGCTGATATTCTTCTAAATTTGGGACAGTTACTCAGTACAGGCTCAAGGAGATAAGTAACACAATACTTTAACCATGGCCAAAATAGAATCTCCTTGAAACAGATCTTTTCACCAGAAGCATTAAATTCTGTATCAAAAAGTACAGCCTTTTTTTTTCCTCTCCCCTTTGCCAAACCTCCACTTCAATCTGTTCAACTTAAATATTATTCTCTAGGGTTTCAGACAGTGCCACGTTGGCAGAAAGTAAAAAACTTTGGCACCAGCGCAAGGAAAACAATTAATTCCTATGTGCAGCCATTGCTGGCACCTTTCCTCTGACAGGAAAGAGGGTTTATATATTGCACACATTTAGAGCATTCACCTGTGTCTGGTGTAATTCTCTGCAAGTGAATCAAAATATCTTCAGGCACAAAGGTCTAATAAGGATGACTTGAGAAATATGTTGAAGGGCGAGCTCAGATAAATTCCTGACACAGAAACCCTCTGTGGACCTTGCTAATCCACCCTGACAAATAGCACAACTTAAGACAAATATTGTTAAGGAGCAAGAATTGCTATTTCTATTGTTTACACTCTGGAACAGATCAGATAGCTCTGTGTGGCAGGGAATATTCAAAAATACTTGCAGTCAAACAAGGATATCCTTTCAAAATCTCCACCCTCAGCACACCTGCTCTCAATGTGTTTACTTCAGGTGCTTCTTCATTTTCTTTTTTTTCAAGCAGAAAGCTGTGTGCCAACAATGTGCTCTTGACAAAGACAGGGCTGCATGAGGAGGAGTGTCGCTGCCAGCAGGATGAGAGAGGAGCTCCTTCCCTCTGCACAACACTGGTGAGGCCCCACCTGGAGTGCTGTGCCCAGCTCTGGGCTCCTCAGGCATGGACACACTCGGGAGCGGGGTGGGGAAGGTGATTAAGGGACTGGAACATCTTTCCTGTGAGGAAAAGCCAGGAGAGCTGGGAGTGTTCTGGAGAAGAGAAAGCTCAGGGGGCTCCTGTAATATCTAGAAATACCTGAGGGGAGGAAGCAAAGAGGACAGAGCCAGGCCCTTTTCACTGGTGCCCAGGGACAGGATCAGGGGCAATGGGCACAACATGAAGCACAGGAGGCTCTGGCTGAACATCAGGAAACTCCTTATTTTACCATCAGGGTGACCATGCAGTGGCACACACCATCCAGAAAATGGAGACATTCAAAATGGACCTGCTTGAGTACATGACTTTTTGAGGTGCCTTCCAACCTCATCTCCTCTTATTCTGTCGGGTTTTTTAAGGAGAAAAGCCAGACTTTAAAGACAGTTCAACTGATGTAATTACTCACCCCAGAAATACACTTGCCTCCCTAAGTTTTGGTATCTGGACTGGACTGAAAGAAAATTTAACAGATAATTTCAGATAATCAATAATCTAATAGTTCACTGTGGTGACTTGGGCCTAGTGCTTCCCAGCCCTCACAGTGATGACAAAGGGCTGATTTTTCCAACACACAGGGCACAGAGCAGGCTGCCTGCACTGAAGGAATTTGCAGTGCACATCTATAAACTTCACTGCAGCCTGTGCTCTGTGGCTGTCCTTAATTCCTACTTGCCCTCACCATCTAAACCAATCTAGCAGAAAAGCTGTTTTGGGAAATATCCTGGTGCCATAAGTGCTATGAGACCCAGACTGTGCCACCATCCATCTCATTTGCAAGCTAAGAAGAACAGATAGATAATGGAGAAATTACTTTAAAATCCAGTGGAGTTAGGACAGCTCTTTCTTGGCCTTGTAAATCATGATTCTTTCAGCAGACTGATAATGTAAAGTAGAAAAAAATGAACACATTAAAATGCCAGCCTGATGAAGTGTTTCTGTTCATTAGATTATTCATCAGACTCACTGGGCACAGAAAAACACACTTCATCTTGTATTTACTAAACAAAAACCCTTCCAGAGGCTCAAATTCAAAGCACAGAGAAGTGACTGAAATACCACCCTTTCAAAATTACAAAAATTTGCTTTCTAAAGCAAAGCAGATAAACATTAAATTCACTGCACTAAAAGGAAAATTGGTACTTTTCACATACATGTGGTAAAGAGGGATTTCCCTCTCCAGTAATTTGTTTCTGAAACAAAACCACCCCTTCCCTAATAAATGGTATCATCTATTTTACTTCTAATATTTAAAGGAGATAATAATTAATGTCTATCATTAGCAAACTGGTATTTAGCAACATTCAAATTTGTCCTTTTTATTTCAGGGGTGGGGATGCTGGCAAAAATGCAATTTATCTATGCTATTTCTATTAACCATTCAATTAAAGTTGCCAGCTACATCCTGGAGTATTCCCAGCAGTTTTAAGGCCTGGGTTTCATATGGATGGATACAGAATGAAACTTGTTATCTTTTCACTTTTCTTCTTTTGATTCCTCAGCAGTAATTTCCTCAGGACTTTGTTGGAGTTAACAAGCCTGTATTACATGAATGCAACTAATATTGTGATTAATGACTTATCCCAGTAATTGGTATCACATGACTGAAAAAGAGGATTATAAGTAATATCTTTAGGCAGTTATGGAGTTCTGCCACATGCCTCTTCTCCAGCTATGGTGCAATCATTGTCATCTTGCAGCACTGCCCTTTCTGGGAGCTGCTGGAGAACACTTTTATTCCTGCTTAAGTGAGAACAGTCACAGCTTTCCAGCTGAAGTATGAAAATCAAACATCTTGCCTTGGTTTGACCTCAGAATTAACCCAGGGCTAGTAATCTTTTGTGAAAAATAGCACTCAAAATCTTTTCTGCAGATCCTTTAAAGCAATCCAGCAGAGAGGACATGCATTCCTAAATTACAGAAACCTCAGATTCAAATCCATATGTTGATTTAGTATCAAGATGCTTCTAACACTTAAAACAAATCCAACAGCACAGAGTGAGACAGACTCTGCACAGACCAGTCAAGAGTTTGCTCATCCAGGAGGGCTCAAGAGTGAGAGATCAATGCCCAAATCAAACCTGCATCAGGAGAATGTGGTCACAAGGGCCCAAAGGTTTTCCTCATCTTTGATCCCAGGTTCCACCAATGTCTGAACATCCCACCAGACCATGGCACAGACTTTCACAGAAATTTGATGAACCAACGTTTCTGATAAAAACCCTTTTCCTGCAGGACTCCCCAGCAGCAATAAGTTAACAACCAACAAGGACCTCTCCACTCAGCCACCACCACAGCTCCTTTGTTAGCACAAACCACCAGGATGGGCCAAGACAAAAAGCTGTGCTTCAGCAAGAGAATCCCTGAGCCTTTTTAACCAAAGCCATTCTCCAAAGTTCAGAATCTGCTAAGTTCTTCCAGCAAAGAGGAGAAACCAACAATTTAGTTAGGTTTTGGTTGCAATTAATTTATTTACAAAGACTGTAAAAGTTGTGTTCTTCCAGACCTCAAGTACAAAAAGATAATCTCCCTAGAAATAACAACCTTGTTCTTGTTCATGACATTACTTATAATAAATAGCTAGCCCAAGCTTTGAGGAACATAATTATCCATTCACTGTCTAGAGCTTCACTCTGCCTGGGTGTGCTTCCCCCTGTTCTTTCACCATTCTCCATTTGACAATCACACCTGATCTTTGGGAGATCAGCTCCCAGGGAAAGCTTTCAAAGCACAGTCATTCTAGAATTAATATTCCACCAAACAACACCAAGTGCTTTTTGGAGTCTATTTTCAGAATAAAGTCAACTGCCTGGAACAAATCACTGTCTTATTATTACTTTAATATTGCAAGCAGCAACACATGTGGTGTGCCTCATCCAATGGTCCAGATAATTCTGTCTCAAATTTATCTTATTTACCACTCTCCCAATGGATCTGATATCGCCAAACTACCAGGTGATTATGCAATGTTTTCCTTCAGGATAATTATCAAAATATTAAGCATTTGTCTTGGGAAGGGAAGGGGACATCTCACCAGAATCAACCCTTTAATTTATTATTGTCTGTTTGCAATTACACGAGGGCTAAAATCCAATCAGCATTTAATGGATTTACTGCATGGCTCAGGGCTGAGAAGGAAGATGAGATTTTTTCCCCCTGCTCCAGTGATTGGACAGTTTCAGTGTCATGCATGTTAACAGTTAACACATTACATATTGAAAATCACTGCTGTGCTTGGTGACTGAACTTTGGGAACTTAAGAGTTTTTGGATGCAGTGTGAGTATTCCACATTAAAGAGAAATTTAATTAAACTTCCTGCAGAAAGCACAACATAATCAGAACCCACTATTGTACAATGATTGTTAATAATAATGAAAACTGACTCTAAAAGCTAAGAGTATAAGTTCAGGAAACAAGAAAAGTTACATAACATGAGGCAAAACCACCAGATGTATTTTTTCTATGAAATAAGATCTCTTCTTTATAATGGATTTGTTTTTCTTTGTGATGGATTTGCTTTTCTAACAGGAAAAAAAGAGCTTTACCTCAATACAAGTCTAGACACCATCCTCAGATATTTATTTTTAAGCTGCTAAGAAAGCTCTTCTGATTTTAAGCCTCACACATTGTGCCAAATCTGCTGTCAGTTTCACATGGTACAAATTAGTTGAAAATACACTTATTGTGGAAGTCAAATGTGAGTAATTTAGTGAATCTGCATTAACATAATACAGAGCACAGTATCTCCTACACCAGAAGCTTTAGAGCCACAAAAATCTAAGATATTAAATTTTCCACAAGCATGTAAAAACTGAGAAGCATTTCTCTAAACACTGATAGTATGTTTATGGACTTTGAAAACTAATTTCAAATCTCAGCACACCAAAAGGGAACAGTGAGGAACTGGTGGCTCTGAAAGAAAATACTCAGGACTACCCCATGTGCCCACTCTACAACTCTTCTCATTCCTAAAGAGATGGAGTGTGTCCATAATGGATTTCATCTGTGGGGAAATTCACCATCCTGTTTCTTCACTGCACTCACAAAGATCATAAGTCTCCATTTCCCTCAGTGCCAAAGGCAACAGGAATAAGGGCCTCCTCATAACAACAGGCTGAAATGAAAAATTAGTTTCAAAATAGTTTTGCAGTGTGGAATAGAGTCAGGTACAAAAAGAGAATCAGCTCATGAAATATGTTCTGCAGAGCCCAACAAAAGCTGAATGAAAACCATATGCAACAGAAGAAAAATGGATTTACAGAAAAAAGCAATCCATAGCCTCACTAGCTTTTGCAGTGTTTTGGAAATCTGCTGCAATAAAATATCCCCTTATTTTATGCTAAGCACTGAGTGAGCCTTCCCAGATGGGCACAGGGGCTTTACTGTCAGGATTTAATGAAAATACAGTTATTCCTCTTACCATTTTTATTATATCTTCTGATGACATATAAACGCTAAACAACTTTGCTGTGAATAAACCCAGCATTACTTAAACAGCTGATGCTACAATTTATCATTAATCTCTTTCCCAGAGTGTACTTACATGGCTAAACTACAGATTCTGGCATCAAATATGAGGCTGATATTTCAGCAAAGGAGATATGCAGCATTCATTGTAGTTACCCTTGGTGTATATCAAATTCACACTATGAATTTTACTTCTTTCATATTCCAGTGTCCTGAAAGAAGGCATGATGCAATTTGCTGGTGGCTCAAAAATAAATGGAGCAAATTGGGTGGGTGGGGGAGAAATTTAAATTAACCACAGACTTCAACAAGCCGAGAACACAGGTAACTTCAGGACAGGGCATGACAGATCACAGACATTGTAAAGACACAACAATTTTTAGGAACTATTTCATGACCTCATTGCTTGCAGCTGGGCCACTCATTACAAGTTGGACTGCAACATAATTAGGAAACAGAGTGCATGACCACAACACTGAATTGCAAAATAAGCTGTGAGAAAGTTTCTGCAAATGGTTACAACAACAAAGAAAGAGTTCGCACCTAATGTTTCTCAGACCTTCAAGTGATGGTCAGTTGCTCATTTAGAGCCATAACTATAATTATTCAGATTCTCACAGTGTGCAGAAACATATGGGAAAGAAGACAAAAATAAAATGTGACAGAAGATGGTTTTTACTCTTCCAGGAGAAAGAATCTCACATACTGCATTACAGCTGAGGACATCAATTTTAGAAGACAAATAAATTCTTTACACTCGTGTGAGTAAATAACAAGATTTTTATCTACTCATATGAGTGTAAAGCACTTATCAGTCTTCCCCAAAACTTAACACATTAACTTACCTCTCCCTTCTGAACCAAAACCCTAAAGACTTATCAACTATTAACAGAGTGCCAAACAGAACCAGCTGTCTGGTCAAAATCTCCTGAGAGATGGTGAAGAAAAGAAAAATAAACAGAGAAAAAGTAGGAAGTCTTATCAACTTACTTTGCTTGTAGAGAAGCCAAAGCTTCTGAGAACTTGTTGTTAAGAAATAAATCCAGAGCTGCCATACATTCACGCAGTGCCACGTTGAGGTCTGACGTGGATGACCTGCCAGAAGAGACAACAAGCTCAGCACATCTGTTCTCCTCCTACCAGTGCATTATTGCTGCACTTGAACTCCCTTCCTCAAACCCAGATTTATTCCCTTGCCTAACCTGCTATTTTATCTTTAGTGATTGCAAAAAGTGAAAGTGACTCCTACTATGTTTGTGGATTTGGGGTTTTGGAGGTTTTTTTAAACTATGCTTTCACCAAGTAACATGTGAAAGAGACTGAAGTTTTTTTCTGACAAAAAACCCAAAACAAACTGCACATACTTTATGGTAAGAACCTGGACATGCTGAATTTGCCACGTGGGAGCACAGCAATTTGATGAGCTCAGGTAGCAGGAACACAGAAGCACTGGGTGACAATGCACATCTCACTGCAAGGCTGCCAGACTCCAGCTGCTGACATCATGATCATGTTATCACTTCAGGGATGAGACACTGTCTATCAGCATCAATATTACTCCAACTGCTGCTGGAGCATCTGCCTTCCTTCAACCCATGTTCAGAGTGCTGCCTGAGCAACAAACCACTACAAACTCACAGGTGGGTTACAGTTTCCCATTGAGCATCTTTGTGGGAACATCACTGTCTCTGAGAAGTGACACTGCACTCAGAATAAACTACTGTGGTATCTCAAAGTCAGAAGACTCTCAGTGACTTACTCTGGCTGTGCTTTTCTCCTTTACAACATTCAGATGTCAGCCTGACCTGTCACAAGGCTTCTCAGCTGGTCTTTAAATTATTGGCAACAGGATAATACAGACCAGCTGAGTTAATTTGGCCCAAGTTCATCACCACCAGAACTGCTGGACAAAAAAAAAAAAAAAATCCACAAAAGAAACAATAAAGCCTTGCACTAATGAAGTTAAGGTCACCTAGACAGTGTTAGGACACTGAAACATCTGCATCTAATGATCAAAGAGCTCCACTGCACTAATATATTGTATACAAGCATGTACAAAACATCCTCCAACAAAATACAAACAAATCCTCACCATGTTCCTGATTCTGAACAGCTCTAACTAATGTGATCTATCTTGTGACTTAGAAACTGTGTTAGTTCCTTAAAAAGTGGCACAACACAGAATGCTGAAAGGAAAACGAGAAAGCAAAGTCCTGATAACATCTTAAGGAGAAGGCAGGGGAGCACAGCACGAGCAGATAGCATCAGTAATAACCACCCACTGCAGCAGTGGTTTGATTTTGGTTTCACAAATAATGATTGCAAAGAAATAAAGAGTTTAATTATATATACAAAAAGCAGGACTTTTAATTTGAGAGAAACACTATGTGATGCTGCTCCTAGTGGCTTTGTCATCACAACTTCAGCTCCACTGCAAATCCTTTTGCACCCAAGACACTCTGTGAGTGCTTTGCAAGCATTGATTAACCAAGTTTTGGCATCCGCCTCATACAAAATGCAATATCATGTCTGCCTCCTCTGAGCTATTCTGAGCCCTGCTTAATAATTAAAACTTGGTCAATTATTGCTTATTGTATTAAAACTCCTACCTTCCTGGTTTTAAATCTGTGTCCCTGAACCAAGTAATATATTTAACAATATATTACAATTAACAATATAAGGACATCTTCACCTGTTTTAAAATATTTAGACTACTAGCATTTTACCTGGGTTTTTTGGTTTTTTTTTGTTTCTTGTCACGCAGCAGAATTACCCCATTCAATACAAATAAACCTTTTCAAAATGCTCATTTGAAACAGAAAGATGACAAAGAATAAAACCACTGCTGAAGCTCAAAGCAGAAATCAGATACTATAATTATTGGCATCTTTTCTGGAATAACAATACACACTGCTACCCACAGCAGCAGCAGCAGCAACACAAGCAGCACATTTCCCTCGTACTCCAAGGAAACCTGCACAGGATGCAGCTCCCAAGTCAAGGGCTTAAGACCTGGGTAAAACACACATCTCACACAAATGCTACGAACCATCACTTGTCCCTGTTAACAATAGGGCAGAAATGCTTTAAACCCGAGGGTGCTCAGCATTTTAGCAAACTGATTAGTCATGCTTCAGGGGGCTGCAGATTGCTCCTGCTTCCAACAGCAGGATCAGAACTGCCTCAAAGCCAAACGCAAAATGCTGCGTGCTGCTACTCACCTCTCTGCTGAGTGTCCTGCGCGTTCTCCCATAGTCATTGCAAGCCCGCTCAGCTTTCGGGCTCCAGCATCGGCAGCGCTCGGTGCTCCTGAGGCGGCTGCGAGCGCCAGCCCCGGTGGGAGCGCAGGGCAGCGCCTGCTGCGGCACCGCTCTGCGATTGGGCACTGCGGGGAACGGGAGCATCGCTAACCCACCGGCCACATCCTACAAACCTGCACAATTCACCGGCCACATCCTGCAAACCCGGCCGTGCCACAGCCGGCTCATGAGCCACGGCATCCAAATGCAGCTGGATACCTCCAGTGTAGGAGGGGCTGGCGGCTGCCAGCCTATCTCTGATCTACAGACCTGTCTGGAATGAGCAGCAGCAGCATTGGCCTCCTTTCCTCCTGTCCAGAGCAGGCAGAAGCCAAATCCCCTTGTAATTACAGCCCTGAAACAACAAGAATTACTGCATGTGGCAGTGGCCCACATCAGAAAGCTGCGAACCAGAACGGAGAGCCAAGCGAGAGCAGCTGACAGGCGGCACTCCGGCAGTAATTGCTGCGAATGTGAGAACCACGCAGGCGAGAGACACAAGCAAGCGCTTCTTCCCAGCAAGGATTCTCCACAAAACAGGCTCCGATCCAGCAGCCAAACTGCTGCTTCTCGTTAGTTCCTGTACCTTTGGGAGGAACTGGGACTTTACACGCTCTTTGTAACAATCTCTCTTTCATGCCATGGAAAATGAGGCGAGTTGGCGCTAACAATTTAATCAGTGGAGTGAGTGCATCTGGCTGATTTTGCCCAAAATGCAACAGCGAATTCCCCTGAAATGCTTTGCTGGCACATCAGCTGTACCAGCCCCAGTGGAGTGAGTGCATCTGGCTGATTTTGCCCAAAATGCACCAGTGAATTTCCCTAAACTGCTTTGCTGGCACATCAGCTGTACCAGCCCTGCACACAACTACAAGCAGCAGTACCAGTCCTTCCACTCATTACAAGAGCTGGACTGTGGAAGTTGATCAGCCATGATCTACTTACATAAATTAGTTTCTCCAAGAGCATCTAATGGCAGAAATTATCTGTTTGCTAGATTACCCAAAGCAGTTCCAACAATGAAGACATACACTGCAGAAGGAAGACCCAAAAATGATAAACTAGCAGAAGACAATTCCAAGAAGACGCTCTGAATCCATTAACATACGTGATTAAATCTCTTGCTGGTTTTATGGCATCCTGTACAGAAAAGCCTGTGCTGCATTTGGTACAAAAATTACTGTAATAGATCCACAGGCTGTCCCAATAATGACTCCATTACATGTTCCTAACAGCATTGTGTACCTGGGCCACAGCAGGAGATAAAAGATATTTATTGGGTTTTTTTCCCTAGTTGGCAATAACTACTGGTTACAACCTAAAATTAACTGGCTGGTTCCATGGCAGGATTATGGGCCACTCTGAAAAGGTTTTTCATCATTCTCACTAACTGTTTGTACAATTTCTAATTAATACTGTATTCTCCAAATAGTCCTTAAAGCCCTGTATGGTGAAGGCTCTGGCTGTCTCTGCCAAGTTCTTCAAGACTTGATTTGGCAGGTTTTTATTTGAATACCACTTCTCCAAAAACAACTGTACACTCAGACAACCTTCAGTATGCCACCTCCCCCTCCCCACATATATGTATGTTTTCTTTTAACTAAAGAAAACAACTGCAAAAACCTCAGATCTGAAATATTTCCACATTTAGGCCATTTCCCGGCTGGTTTTACAAGGTTCTTTCCTTTCTCGCTTTTGGGCAGCAGGTTTTGCAAGGACAGTCATATGGTTCTTCTTGTGGTTTTGTTATTCATGAAATCGTTGTTCTCTGCCCCAGGGAGCACGAGTGGGGTTGTTTCACAAATCACAACCACAGCATATCCTGGGAGTGGCAGCAAGAGCTGCTCTCCTTACCCTGCTGCATCCCCACTGTCTCTAGCTGGAAACAGCTCCTTGGAATATCCCAGGCAATGCCCCTTTTAATTAAGCACCATGTCCCTTCTATGTCAACAGCAGTACCAAACAAAACGAATAAGCAAAAATAAGCAAAACTAAAATCTGGAATACTAATGAACAGTAAAGCATCTTCAAAAAAAAAAAAAAAGTTTTCCATTGCCAAAAGGAAAGAGACACGTGATTTTTGAGCATGGGAGTTACCATATTTATGCATAATTTTATTTCACTGTCTGCATGATGTTGGCTGGTTTCTTACTATAAGTTTGCAGTGCATAAGCTTTGTGATTTGTCACTGGGTTTACAGACTTCAATAAAAAAAGCATCTTGAACCTTTTACTGTGCAAAATTCTAAAATACTCAGCCTCAGTAATTATCAGAACCTTACAAAGAAAGGTAAGTCTGAGGTTTGTGCCTTTGTAGTAATGCTTTTACTAGTAATTCAAGAGCTCCTTCAGTACTGTGAACCAATAAGAGCAAGTTAAATCAGTCATATCCTAAAATATGGATGCATTTCTCTGCCAAATCTACCTTATCTGCATAAGTCAGCTGTGGTTGCATGCATGGGTAACTTCATTTGGAGGAGGAGAATAAAACACAAAGAATCAAACACCATTTAAGCTTCACCAGTGCTAACACTTCAATCAGTCACAGATGTGGGAGCCTCCCAAAGCACATTTCAAAGGCCTCAGTTTCAATGTTAATGAAACTTCCCTGTCTGAGCATCCAGGAGCCACTGGCAGTCACGGTGAGCTCCGGGATGGGGCCAAGGCCCCTTCACAGCTGCACATCCCACACTCACAGTGAGCCAGGCTCCACCTCAAATTTCCTATAACACAGTCTCAAATGTCCCAGTTCTTAAAATTATTTCATCTTGTTGCAATAACAAAATAACAGCTTGAGCTGGTGCCTCTGAGGAACCCCCAGGCTTTTATCCCCTCACAGTCTAAACAGGGAAAAGTTTGGGGGTCTTCATTCCCTGCTGTGTCCCCAAGAGCTCCTCCCTGCGCCCTTTTGGTGCAAAGGCTCAGCAGTTCACATCCCATGGCACCATCACTGACACAGCATGTCCCTCCCACTGCCTCTTTTCAAAAGATCCAGAAATATGGAAATTCTTGCCATGACACCATTTTCTGTTCTAATGCTGGATAACCACAGGACAGCAGGAGATACCAGGGTACACCTGGGGTTACTTCCTTTAGCCTTTTCCAATTCTCCACAACATTCCTAAATCCACTACTACTTTTCTAAATAGCTGACTTTGAGCAACACTGCACTACAAGTTGTCAGCCTGGAAAAAATCTCAACATTCAAAGAAAACAAAAAGCACAACACTTGGGAAGAATTCTTTTCTTCTGCAAGTATTTCCAAACCCACATGAGATCAGAAATAATCTTGCATGAAAAGACCAAATAAGCAGTTCTCACAATAATTTGTTACTATTCAGTTTTCAGACAATACAGAAATATCTTCATAATTCAAAAGCAAATAAGTTAATGCAAGAAAATTAATTCTCCCATATCCCTTCCTGTTCTATGTGCCAAGCTGTTAATACCTCAGCATTTATCTTTCCGTGTTCCTGAACACTTTTCTGGCCCATGTCTAAGACTCCTCAGTGCTGCAGAAATGCCATTACTTCAACAACAAAGCAACTGGAAAGGTTTCAATATTCATGTTCTCCAAATATTCTGCACAGAGACACAACAGTGATACAACTCTGGAATTCATAGTATTCCAAGTTGTACATGGAGTATGACACCATTTATTTTTGAAGTTAATTCAGCTCTCAAATCACTGAGTTATTGATGCCTCAGCAATGTCAAAGGTCTTTAAAAAAGCTCTTCCATTCCAGCAAAAGCTCACAAATCAAAGGGTTGTGACAAAGCAGAGCAGTGAGCAGCACAAAGACCAGGGAACTGGCAGAGAATCATGTTCTGCCCTTGGTCCCACCATGTTTAACTTGGACCAAGCAGGATCTAGTTTGCATCAGGCTCACAGTTCTCATCCTGTATTTGAATGGGCAAACAGTGTAATAAATTCATTAAGATAGGTTTGTTCAGACAAATAAAATGTAGTGGTGTCATTTCTATGTTCCCTTTCCTTGTTGTGCTGCCATGACTGCTCAGAGGGTGAAATGCACCACTGTGGGTGAGCACTCCCAGGCAGAACTGCCTGCATCAGACAGAATGAAAATATATAAAAAGACACACAGTCCAGTCTGGCATATTACAAAAATAAGCCCAAAGCCCTTCAACAGCACTGATCTATTGAAATGTACAAAGAAAAAGTTACCTCACACAGGATCAACACTGAAATAAAACAAATATATTCAGCATTACAGAAATTAACAGGATTGCTGCAATTAGGAGTAAATTTTCATCATAAATCACACCACAGCAATGTTTAGCAAACTTTAATAGTTCTTCTTTTTAAATTCAGATGATCTACAATCTTTGTCACTTTGAAGGTCACATGTGATTGATATAATTCCTTTTGGGGTTTCTAAGGGTCTTTAAACAACCTTATAGTACCCACTTGCTCTTTTTTCCAAGTCCTCTGACTTTTCAGTTTTCCTGCCTCTGGTCCACCTACACTTCTGACATAGTTACTCTCAATTCTTAAAGGTCTAATTCTCATCTCACTAAAATTAATGAGAAAAAAAAAAATCAGCAAGAGCTGCACTAGACCATTACCATGCAATGGTATTGAGCACATTTAGGCACCCAGCAAACAAACAAAGCATGAACAAAATGCAAACTCACTCTGCTGTGGCTGGTTTGTACTTGTTTATGCTGACTTACACTTCCCTTCTTTCAGATTTCAGTGTGGTGACCAACACAGAAGGGATGAAATACACATTCTGGCCCAAAAAGGATTTTCCTGCAGTGCTTCATGTGACTTGAAATGCTTCTTTGTTTGGTTTTATTTCATTTGATTGGGTCTGTTTCTTTGTTTTTTTATTAAATCTAAGCAAAGTCTTTTCAAAATAAATTACTCTGTAACATGTTTTGTTGCAATTCTAAAAAAATGCTTTTTAAAATCATTCCACTACTGAACAGTATCTTAAGCTCCCATAGAAATAATATGTAGGAATGACAAAAAATACTTCAACAAACAGGGGATTGCTGCTTTGCCTTTAATCATTGCTTTATGTGACATTACAGATTATGTTTCCCTGAGAGCTTCCAACAGCCTGAGTTTATTCTTCAGAAGTCACCTGCAAAGCATACTTCACAGCACCTTGATCACTAACAATGCCACCTTCTCTCCAATTAAGTAAAAATTCGAGCATGGCACTTCAATACACCTCTACAGTTCTTTGAGCCTGCCCACTGAATCAATACTCAAGAACAGAAAAAGAAGTTTCAGTAGAAAGTTGTCTTGGCACTCAGCATTGCCAAGGCCTTTTTGAAGAGTTATTCTTTGGCACAGTGGTTTCAAGAAGAAAATAGTTATTATTCTCTCCATTTCAGAGTGCAAAAGCAACTAAGCAAACTACCTGAGGGGAAAAAAAAAAAAAGAAAACCAAAATAAATGAGGCTGATGTTGAACTCGAATTCAGTTAGTTTGGGATCTTTCTGACAATTTTTCCCTTTCTGACAGGAAACAAGGATTGGTAAAAAGTAAGTTTTGATGCAGATGCAGTGAGAAGATTTCGTGAGTTCAGGATGGCAATTTTAGTTAGAAAGAAATGTAAAATGACATCCAAATTCAGTACTGCATTCTGTCTGATATACAGCTGAGGCTCCAGCCATTGAGTCAAGTGTATCTGAATGACCATCCTAAGATTGAGACTTTCTTCAGACAATTGCTTTTTCACAACAGACGACCGAAAGTTTTATTATCAAGTTGAAGACAACAGCTGAAAATCCCTAAAAAGGGAGGTCATTTTTCATCATCCCTGCTCAAATATCTGTTTACTTTTCAGTTCCAGTCATTCCACTAGATCATTTTTCCTCCAACTATGATCTGATAATCTCAATCTATGTCCAAAACATACATGATACCTAAAGAAACCACAAATTCAGATCTGTGGAAACACTGTCTGGGAGCTTCATTGGGATTTTAAAGGAGTGATTTAAGTAAAATGTGGCCTACAATAAGGAAATAGTAATTTTTTACCACAAACTAGCCAAAATGCTGATAGATGCTTTCCAACACTTTGTGGCACAGTACTGCAAACACCTGAATCCCTTCAGATCCCAGTGCAGTGTCACCCTGGAATGGGAGAGCTGGTTCCAGCAGATGGAGCTCCAGAAAGGCGATGAGGAGCCAGCACCGAGAGCTCCAGCAGCGTCAGTAGCAGAGACTTTGGGGACAACCTGCCCCACCTGGAAAACTCACCCAGCTCCCTCCTGCTTCTCAATATTTCTGCACACATTTCTCCCCACGCTCAGAACTTCCTGAAGCACAATGCAACTGCAGTCCCTCAGCCTGCTGCTACTGTCAGTGCAAACAGCACCTGGAGGTCATTTAATGCTTTCATTTAACATCATTAACACACAGCCCACCTCTCCAGCCTGGAGTTAAAAAATTTTAAAATTGCTGGGCCATCTGTTAAAGAATTATCAGGACAGAGCATGGCAAAAAAAAAAAAAATTATAAAGCTCTTAAAAACTACAGAATCATAGAATTCACAGGGCTGGAAAGGACTTTGAACATTATCTCATTCCAAACCTGCACTGTGGGCAGGCACACCTTCCACTACACAAAGTTGCTCAGAGCCCCATCCAACCAGACCCTGAGCACTTCCAGGTAGGGGGTTATATATATAAATACTAATAGACAGGTCATTTTCAGTCATTAGCAACTGTAGCACTCTGGATTTTTAAACCCCACAGGATTTTGCTGCTTTAAATGCCACTAGACCACGTCCTTTGATCTCTGCAATAACTCTAACATTAATATCAATGCCACCAAAAAAGAACACTATTGTACAGCTTCTATAATCTAAAGTTCAAGAAATGGTTTTACCCATCACGTTTCTTCAGCAGAAATAAAGTCTCAGGTAAATGTTTGCTGTTTTCAACTTTAAAATAAAGGGAAAGTGCGCAGCCAGGGAGAGAGCACACCACTGCTCCAAACACCTGATGAAGAACCATGAACAGAGCCATCACCACTCTTCTAAGCAGCAAACTTCTGCAACAAATGCACTTGTAAAAGCTTCTACTCCTGCACAGACGACTATAAATGTCTTATGTCAAACACAGAATCCACAAGCCGACCTTTAACGCAGCCATGTCTACAATTTAACACGCCGTCATCACGGGGGAAGAATGTTATTTGCAGACTGATTCAGCTTTGAAGAAACAATGGAAGTTTATGTATTTTAGGGGCAGTGGGAATGCACACTTGGAATGGAGAAAGTTATCCACCTGCAGCTCGTTCTTGAGGGTGAGCAAGAAGGTAAAGAAGGTATTGAGTTACAGGGTAAAGAACAGCCCTTCGCTGTCAAGGTGTGTTGCAAGCTGCACAAACAGGAGCTCAAGCAAAAGGACCTGGTCTTCCACAGACATGACACGCTCTTCAGCAGCCCTTTGAAGCCCAAAGGCAATTTGCATATAACTACTGAAGGGCTGCTGCGCAGGTATGTAATCAGCTCAAGCTAATGCTCTCGTCTCGTCGAAAAAAGAAAACCCCCTCAAAGTGCAAGAGCCAGTTTGTGCCTGCTCAGCCGGCACAGGTGGGCACAGCGGGGTCAGCCCGGTGGCCGGAGCGGTCCGCGGGGTGGCCCGGTCCTGGTCCGATCGGTCCCGGCCTGGGCAGCCCTTGCCCACGGGCCGCAGGCGGCTCCGGCCCCAGCCCCGAGCAGGGACCCGGGGGCCCGACCTGCCCTCAGGGGCTGCAGCGCCCGGAACCCCACCGCCCTCACACCCCTCACACCGTCCCGCGGCCGGACCCTCCGCTCCGGCCGCTCCTCCCGCCCGGGCCGGAGCATCCCCAGAGCCCGGTGAGGCGGCGCTGTCCCCGGAGACCCCCGGCCCGGCCCCCCGGCCCGCCCCAGCCGCGTACCGAGCACCGGCGCTGCCGGCCGGCTGGGCGTCCATGGAGGCGTCGCGACGGGCAGCGGCTGAGGAGGGCAAGGCGGGAGGGCGGCGGGCACGGCTGGCGCTGCTGCTGCTGCTCCCCGGCGGCCGCCGCAGCCCGCTCGCATGGTGTGTGTGGAGCGGCGGCAGCCGGAGCCTCGGCGCATGTTCGGGCAGGGCCGGGCCGGGCCGGGCCGGGCCGGGCGGAGGGGCCGCCCCCGCAGGTGAGCGGCTGCGGCAGCGCCCGCCCTCCGCCGGCGGCGGGGATGGAATGGGATGGGATGGTAATGGGGATGGGAGGGCACCGGGGGAATGCGGTGCTGCCCTGGGGTTACGGTCCCACCGCAGCGCTCGGGCGGAACCCGGGCGTGTCGCTGCGCACCGGGAACGGCCCAGAGGAACGCGGGCATCGCTTGCGTGTGCTGGAATTGAGAGTCGTTAATTCCTCTCGAGAAAAAGCATGAGGAAAACATAATTCATATTTCGCCAGGTTTTCAATTAGCTGCACTCTGCAGCTGCTGCCAAGGCAGGGTTTGCCAGGGTACAGCTGTCTACCCCCAGCGAGTTGTATCACAGCAGTAACACCCCACAGGGCTCAGACATCAGAGGGACCAAGTTATGACCAAATCACATAAATAAATAATTACATCTGACTAATTAAATTTGCTCATTAACATAAAATTCATAAACAAAATAAGTATTTACAATTTTAACTTGCCTCTTCCATTAAAGAAAACCAAACCCACTGAAATTGCAAATAGAATATGCAATACTGAAAAAAAAATTGCATTACTATGGCCATTATTTATGTTATAGTCGTATCAATTACGCAGCTTCAGGGTTACAGGGATAACAGTTCAGAAGAGATTAACAAAAGGAAGGAGCCTGTGCAAGGAAATGAACAACGCAAAGGAAGGCAAAGGTATACACGGCCGAGGGAGTGGCAGGACAAACAGAAGGACTGGGTTGACATAAAGAAACAATGGGCACATTACCGGGAACGGTGGGTGTATAAGGTTAAAAAAAGAAGGAATTTATTAGCTGCACACCGACAATGCGGCTCGTGACGTGAGGAACAAGGGGTGGGTGGCAGGACGGGCTCACGCTCCAGCTGCTCCCAGGGCAGAGGCAGACACCCAGGGACTGAAGGATGATTCCCCCTTCTGATACCAGCCAACAAGTCATGATTGTCTCCACTAAATCAAGCGTTTTAGCTCAGTGAGGGATAGCAAAAAGAGTTGTGACAAGCACCTTCCCGTGCTTTCTTTGCCAGAAGAACTGCTTTGGTACAAATGCAAGCCCACGTTTTCCAGAATAAAACACCTGTTTACATAAATTCCATTTTCTGGATTGTGAGGCTCATACATTCCAGCTCCCAGCGTTCACAATGAGGCCAGACTTCCTGTGCAGTTCTGCACTTCAGCCCATTGTCAGTAGCCAGTCACAGCTAACTTAAATAACATTTTTATTAATAAAAACACCAAAATATACTCTAAATTGCTTTTTACAACTTTTAGAATTAGATGTTGTATTAGTAGTATTAATAGTATAGTATATTTTGTTAATTAATAGTATCGTATATTTGAGAACAGCTCTGCTTTGAATATCTGACAGTAAAATAAAATAAATATTTTAAGTTAAATGGATAGCATATTAAAGAAAATTGAGGAATTTAAATATGTGAGTTTAACATTCAACAAGTACTTTACCTTTTTCAGGATTCAGGGTCAGTGATTTGAACCTCAACTGAGTTAGTTATTCAGTAAAAATTATTACTGAATGTGGGCCCAAAATGGGATTCACACTCCAAAATCCTCAGAAATGTTTGGAACTCAAGGACCCTAATTTTAAAAATAAGGAGGTTAAGTAAGTATTTAAAAAATTCTACAAGGATTTTACGTAAAAACCCACTGAGTCTTTTAAAATTACTTTTTTCTTTGTAAGTGACCACACCTGTTCATGTAGCATCTCAGGAGAGACTGCATTCTATGGAAAACCATCCTAAAGACCTTCTGGCTTTGAATACAAACATTTCAGTGCTAGTCTCAAGAGAATAAAGAGTAATTCTGGCCACACAGGAAAATCAGTCTGTGTGGATCAGACTGAGTCTGGCACATGCAAACCTGAGAGAGCTGACAACTTGCAGTGTTACAGGATCACTTGCCAGGACAGACCTCTGAAGTCAAAAGCAAGAATTTCTCCCTGTATTACCAGCAAAATAAACCCTCAAACATCTTGTATAAAACAGCACTTCTGTTAAATACTTTATTTATTTCCAGTTATTTGTATAGGACTGCAACTGGCTACTTACACCAACAGAGAAAACAGCTCATAACTTCGATCCTATCGACAGGATACAAAAGTAAAATGGGACAAAATTCCTTTTACTCTGCACAAGGTTGTGTTTCCAGATTAGAGCAGTTATGTAATAACTGTGAGACCTGTTATCACTTACAGGATATGGCTTTGCATTAAGTGGTTTGTCCATACTCACTTATTAAATCAGCAAGAGATAACCAGAAACAACATCCTGACCTGCTGAACACACATCCAAACAATGCAGCATTTTCCCCCTCTATCACCTGCTCTAAAAACTAATGCTCTTTGTTTTCAGTTAAAATCTAAAGTCCAGGCAGCTCCAGATGTCTCCATTTTGGCACCACAGGAATTCTGAAGTATTCTGAGCAAGGAATGGGAATGCAGCTGTTGTTATTGACGTATGTTTTGCTACTCCTCATTTCTCTAAAGAGCTTGTGGATAAAAATTCCTTCTGTTTCAGGGTATTACTGACTGATGGCTTGTCAGCTGAGGAATTACAAGTTCCTTCCCACCTTTTCTGGGATAACATTATGCTTTCTTCCCTCCCTTCCTCTTTATTTCTGTGCCTTTTCTAATTTAAGCCTCAGAGGTCCCTGCAAACACAATTCTGCAGAGAATTCAAGAGTTCAATAACATTAACATGGGCAACTAAACTCCACTCTGCCTACCACAAAAGATCAAAAAAGATCTTTCATTAAGGAAAACCACTGTTTTCTTTCTTCTTATAAGAAAAAATGGAGGCCTCTGAAAGCCAATCTTCCTGTTCACTCTGTTAACAATGAATTATTTTCAAATGTATTCACTGACATGATATAGAATTCCATAAGAAGAAAATAGGACTTTGGTTGCAATATTTTGAACAAATATGTTACTTTCCCAAACTTACCCTCTGTTATCTAAACCTGGTATCATCTAAATTACCATTCTGTCAGTATTGTAAACACAAAACCATGAGTTTGTACACAATGACTTAGAAGATTCAAGCTAAAGAACAATTAAAACACTCCAATACTGAAGTCATAAATTTACTAAATATTCAAATTCTGAAACAGCCAATTCAAACTTAGGTAGGTAAATGAAACTGTTGAGAAGTTACTGAGGAAATAACACAAGACAACACAATTCTGGCACTGGATCCTGCTCCTGTGAAGGTGACCCATGGCAGGTGTGTCAGGCAAAGGCCTTCACACAATGCTTCACATTCACAGCACCCTCTTGAAAAAACAGGCAAACAGCTCACATTTATGTACTTAAACTTTATTTCTTCATAATTACAGGCTATTGTTAGAATTTTTAAACAAAAGGGAAGTCTATAAATAGAGGCTAATCCCACCTGAACAAGTTGTTTAAAAAAAAAAACCAACAAAACAAACAGTTAAAACTTCATAAAGTAATGCCATTTAGCTCACAGCAGTGGTTTGTTGGTAGTCTGAGTAAAAGTCCTATAGTCAGAGTCAGTAACATGAAATGTAACACCAAATGACTCAAAACTTTAAATCCCATAAAGGAAAGCAGGAATATATATATATAATATATACATATAATATTGTGTTGGTCCACTGAGTATACATTTTTAACAAAAGATAAGAAACTATGTAATCCAGTTAAGCATATGATTTGCAAGATTAGTGTACACTCATTACAAAGATGTATAAGATAAGTTATAACTATTTAATACTTGCAAAATTTTAAGTTACTTTTTTTTGAGCAGGTGTTCAAATGCTCATCTCCCAGTGCAAAAGAAAAACCATCCCAGTCAGGTTACTCATTTTTTCTTGAAAAATTGAAAACCCCCTCAAACTCGTGCAACAGCAGCATTGACAGGTAATGGGAAGAGCTTAAATATACTGAAGTGTGGCTGAGTTCTCCCCCTTTGCCCCAGTGCTTTGTGTTGAAACACTTCCATTTCCTCAAAAGAAATACCACAGGTTAAAAGTGCAAGAAAAAAACCCCTTCTAGATGTTTATGCTGCTGCCATCCATTTTTCTTAGATAGGGCACAAGATTCTTGTTTTTTGGAATTATTTTAATGAAACTGATTTTCCAAATAGAATTCATTCAAAATGAACAATAAGTTATTTTCATTAAGTTATTTTCATTAACATTCTATCAATCCTACTCTGACTCAGTGACCATTCAGAAATCATTCAGTTTAAGGTGCAACTATCAGTTGGCATTCAATAAATTACATATACAGAAAACAACTGTGGTTAAAAAAAATAGAAATCAGACTACCTGTTTTTTTCTTTCTAATTTCAATCCTATTTCAAATGGAACTCATTAGCTTGCCAGTTCAGCTGCATATTTCACAGGCAAATGTGGCTCAAAATAGCAGTGGGGTCTCACAATTTGACAGTCACCTTAGCCAACAGCAAATGCACATGAATTTTCAGTTTAATTTGCTTTATAAAACAAAATAACAGGTCTGTCTTAAAACCTATGATCATGCAGGAAAGGCAACAAATGTTTCAGAAAGACACACTCTTTCTGATGGAGATTTCATGAAGACTATGTTAAACCCAACATAAAATCTTCAATGAGGAGAAAAAGAATCTATATGCATACATATAAAATAAAGCACTCTCCAACTCTGGCATTACTAAAACCCCTTCAGAAGAAGAAAAGGTTTCCAGTGACTAACTGCTTGATGGGAGACAGTCAGCCATGACAGAATAATTGCTGTGTTCACTTTATGCTCAATTACCAACTGCTGATAGATTACAGTCAAACCCCAATCTCTCTAACTGCATTTTAAACTGATTTGCTTTCAGCTGGGAAAAGTACTTTGCTCTCCTGAAAACTTGAGAGAAATTGAATGCTAAACTTAACAATTATTCAAACAACAACCAAAAGGATTAAATTTAGCAGAAACATTCACATCACTTTCAGAAATTTAAAACCTTTCATAGTTTCTTGTATATATGCATTTTCTGATTAACATTTAAATAGGTTAGGTACTCAGGAAAGGGACAAAACAGTTTACATCAGATAATCTTATTCTAGACTTCATGCTTCTGATATTTCAGATTTACTGAGTGCAATAGCTAGTTCCAAGTCTTCTTGCTCTTGCTGTTTTAGTCTTGCCAATCTTTCTTTTTCTTCTCTCTCACTTTCTCTCTTAGCCCATTCAATCATGTCTTCCTCAGTAGAATACTGCAAGTTTAAAAGACAAAATAATACAGGTTAATAATACAGTGATAATTATTACTGTCCAAACAGTCAGTTTAAGGGACAATTAGTTTTTCAATAATTGTACATATTCTAGTCTTCAAATATTACTTGTTTTGTAGTTGTAATAGACTATATTGGATTAGTCTAAGGTTTAACTACTAAGAAGTGCACTGAAGCCATCAAAAGGATGTATTTTAATGAAATATGCCATGTTTCAAATTTCAGTATTAAGTTTCTAAAACGTTACTGAGCAGAAAGTGCTATAATTTAAATACAGTTTTATTTGGTTAAATACCAGTCCATACAAGAAAACCTTTGAATAAATCAGGAGAACATTTTGCAAAGCACACTCCTATTCACACTGTAGGCTGTCCTGATTTATCCTGCTTTCATTAGGGATGACTTTTCCAGGAGAAAATGACTGCAAAAATTTAGCTGTAGACTGACTGTTTCTGAATGTGCAGATGACAAATATTGCTGCCAAGAAGCAGCAAAATGATAAGGGTAACTGTGGAATTAGAAAGCTGGTAGTAATACAGAGAAAGGTCAGCATGATATTAGAGGGAAAAAAAAGAACAGATTATTTCCATGTATATTGATGAGAACTGATTGTGAACTAAATACCTCTGGTACAATGATTATAAATCAGAGAGAGCTAAGGGAATTATCTTAAATAAAACACAAAAGATTATGCTAAAGTCTCTTCCTAGCAAACATGCAGAAAAATGAAGAGGTAGGTGAAGCCCCTGTCCTCACGGATGTCCCAGCATTAACTGAAAGGGTTAGAGGTTAGAGACTCCAGATCTCTGCCCTGAGCTGCTCTTGGGGAAATAAAAGCAGAAACACCTCAGTTTTCTCCATGGTGCACTCAGTATTTTCAGTAACTGCAGCTGGAAAATAACACTATTTCCTTCACAAAGACAATAAACATTTTTGCCACTCCTCTCAAAGTGACTTCTCAGTCTCCCTAACTGCTGCCATGGATGGATAACCACATTTCAGAAGTTACCATGCTCCAAGACACACCAACCAGTGCAAGCCTACTTTGAGAGCCTGACAATCCTTAGTTTACTTCAATCAAGCATGGAGCTTATTAGGCCTGAACAGAGAGAGCAGTATGGTCAAGATACTGTAAATGCAAATTGCATTTAACAGGATTGAAAGTGAGATGGTGCCTTTCAAAACTTCTACTTGCAAAAGCTCAAAAGAAAAAAAATAATATATAGGCATGCACAAACCTTTAGATTTGCTTCTACTGCTTGGACACCACGACTTCTATGAAATGAATTCTGGTTATAAAGAGACACTTACTATTTTACTTCATTGTGCATAAATTTGGAATTTACTAACCATTCAAAACTCATCAGATTATATTTCATTAACATACACTGTTATGAGGCTGTTTATCAGTATTTCAGTACATTAAAATTATGACCAAACAGTTTAGTGGCAGTTAAATTAAAATCACATTTTGGTTTATTTTTAATTGGATAGTTAACAGTGTGCTTGTTATAGATTTGTAATTTAAATCTGCTGCACACATTGATAAAATGGATAATCCCTAGAACATAGATATTTTTGAAATCCTCTCCTCTAAAAGCTAGAAGGCCTCTATGAGAAAAGGCATAAAACCAATGCAATTTAAACATTAACTACAACATTTTGCAGCATTTTGTTTTAGGACAGCCTCAGCTGTAAACTAAATGTAAACACTGTTTTAACTAGAAGCAATATCCCTTGTGTACATGGGATTTGTTTTAATAATTTAAATTAGCCTGAAGACTTCAGTGTGAACATTTCAAAGCTGCTGTTATACTGAAACAAATGTAAAAAGTGTTTACTCACAGTACTGAAGTTTGCAAAATTGTTGGGGTCAGCCTCTTTACTGATGCTGGTGGGAGCAAATGGATCACAGAATAGATCTGCTTCTTGTTCTTTGGGCATGTCTGGGGTGGGGAAAGGCTGAAATGGATCGCTCGACTTAAAGGAATCTGAAGAGTCTATTTGATTGATAGGTCTTTTCCCTTAGATTAAAATGAATTTAAAATGAATTTCAGATAGCAGGTAACAACATGCCACAACTAGTAAAAAAAAAACCCCATTCAAAAGCTACTTAGAATGCAACCACTTCCCACAAACTAGTGGAGCTGTAGTTTCAGGGGAAGGGTTGCCAATTTAAAAAATGAGGGTACAGCCCACACTTTCTGAAAGGGTAATCAGGTAAAAAGGAACACATGTATGTTAATGAGTCAGGAACCCAGTTATATATAAATTAACTGCTTTGGAAAGAGAATTTCTAACAGTTCTGAGCACCTATTCTGTCAGCACAGTATTGTTTTCTGGTTATCAGCTGTCTTTGATCATTCCAGCAAGGCTCTTTTATTATTTCTTTGGATCAAGTTAGCACAATTTTCTTCAGAGAGCAGAAATACATTACATTTATAAGTTTTCAAAACACCATGTCCTCTCCCTATGCTAAGACCAGGAATTTCTGCAGTTTAAAACAAGGAGGATGATAACAAGCAACCACAGGCTGAGCTGCTTTGTTAATTCTTGCCTAAGAAGCTGCAAATAAACAGAACCAAGGACAAACCCCCACTTATTCTGTCGGGGTTTTTTCAGCTTAACCCCAGTCAACTTTCAACAGCATTGAGAACATTAACCCAATGACTTCCAAGAAGAGCTGAGCTGAATTTCACCCCACCACTCCCTCTGTAGGTTACTGTTTACACAAGAGGTTTCAGTGCAGTTTCCTGAATTCTGTGGTTCCACACTTGCAGTGGCTGTATTTTAGAACTCGCTTCTGTTTCCATTTCAGATAAAAACTACAGATTTGAACAAAGATGCTTATTAATTCACATAAAGTTTTTGAAAATTAACCTAAAATTACTTCATAAGAGGAAAAGAGATTCTCATTGGTCAATGATTTAGAGATTTGGAGAACATCCCCTGGGAAACATATGATTTACTTAGACATTTCCCTGCTAACCCTGCCATCTCTCTCACTGATGATGTTGTATCCATGTATCATTCTGCTGCCCCATCCCTGGAAGTGTTCAAGGCCAGCCTGGATGGGACTTTGAGCCCCCTGCTCTGGAGAAGGGGCTTGGAACTGAATGATCTTTAAGGTCCCCTATAGCCCAAACCATTCTATGATTTTACAGTTCTGTTATTCACAAATAATGCCTGCCTATTTCTTGAAAAATGTGGGACAAGCATCTCCAAATGACAACCAGGGAATTTTATTTCTGCATGGGAAGGGTTAATAGCTGTAAGAATACAAAATACACAATCAACAAATCTTCCCCAAAATCAAAAAATGGGAATGTTTATCAGTATCTAGAGAAGCAACAGAATTCAGAGGCAATAGCCCTTCTACACACTTTCCAGCAGAGAGAAGAACTACAAGAAAGATTTTCGGTATTTCATTGAAAAAGCATTCCATTGTTTCAAATCAAACCCAGGAAGTAATTAGAAGTAATTATATTTAAGTAAACAGATTTTATTTCTATTAGGAATATAATTAATTTGGAATGGTTATCAAGATAATCACATGTTTAGTGTGCATATCAAAACCACCTATTTTTTTCCCAATTATCTGTTGCTGAGGAAGCTGCTGCTCCACCCCTAGAAGCTTGCCTTCCAAAAGTGCACCATGTCACAGCCACTCCCATAGAATCAAGTCAGAAATCCTTTTTATGTTTAAATAAGGACCAACATCAAACATTCAAATTATCACCACTTGCCATGTCAGCTGTTTTAATATTATTTACTATGGAAATGATGACTTGCAAGGCATTAGCATGAACCAGATCTCACACCAACATTAAAAATCAAACAGCTGAGTTTAAACTTCAGTATGAGCACTCCTGTATCTACTGTGCTCCCTTTCTTTTGAGGAAAAGATGAATACAGGTTTAACTTTCATGCCAGTTTCTCAAAACACCTTAAAACACATCCCCTTAGTGTAACAGTGAAACAAATGATGCAGTAGAATTTTTAAAGACAATGAAACAGAGGACAGAAAATTTTAAAGGAATATTAGATTCTCCTATGTTTGCAAAACCAAATTGAGAGTGAGGAGCCTGTTGTAATATGGCCTTGCTGCAAGCACAAGAAGGTGCTGTTATGCATGATAATCATGACCTTTTCTGGAAAGCAGAGTGGTTTGTGCCATGGAACATCCCAGAAACTCCTCTGTCACTGAGGAGAAAACAGCCCAGGGAACTTGGCTTTATTACTGTTTCTGCCACAGACCTCTGGCAAGGCCACCTAGAAAAAGTTAACCTGAAAATCTATGCCAGTTCTTTAACCCTATTTAATTCATTTTCCATTAAACCCATCTGTGTTTGCAATGAACAAAGCACACTAAATTCTCACTTTAAGCATAATTTAATTCAAGATTCACAGTGTAGCACATTAGCAACGATTTAACTTGCAGCTATGCTGTGTTCTTGCACACACTTTTAACAAGTCTTTTTTCCTGTTTTCTAAATCCTTTGTGTCTTCAAACTCTGATGCCAAACACCATGCAAAACTTTCAGGAAACAATCAGGAACGGACTTGTTTCACATCTTGCTCGTTTATTTTAAATTGAGACCCTTTACCCTCCCCTCATGACTCCTCTCCCTCTGCCAACGTGAAGCAGCTGATTGTGAGCACATGTCAGTGCCAGCTCTTACCAGGTGGTGGAGGACAGGGCCTGGTGGGAGTTCCTGTCTTAGGGGGCAGTGCAGGAGGAACATCCTCATTTTTAGCTGGTGCTTCCTCAAACAAGTTTTTAGTTATGGTGACACTGCTTACAGAGCCTGATGTGGAAGAGCTAAAGGGATCCTCATTGTTGGCCTTCAAAAAGCAAAACAGCAACACACACATTTTCAGTGCAGTGCTACCAGATATTCTCTTCAATAATATAGTATTAAATCAGAACTGAAAGTTTGGACTAAGGCTAAAGAAAATACTTTTGTTTGTTTTCACAAATATCCACATACTCCAGAAGATTGAACAGCAAGAAAAATCAGGAACAGTTACTGTGTATAACACTATAAAGTTGAAAGCAGTTAATCATGCAAAAGTAATACTTTTGCTGCTAAAATCAGCAAATTCACAAATAAATAAATAAATTACAGCATCACTGGAAATAGAGAGAAAACACTTATCAAGCCAAAAAGATTACATTGCATTCTTCACAGAATTTCAGAACAATTTGCTATCAAAACCTCTTTTTCGAGCAAATCAGCCATTATAAATGTTTAGTAGTGGCAAAACTGTAATGAAACTGAGTAAGCTTTGCCTTGTCACTGCAGTTTCATGGATTTTCTGTGAGCAGCAGCAGCTCCACATTACCTTGGACAGCGTGCTGAAGTCAGCAAAGCCACCTTCAAAGGATTCACTTCCAAACAGGGAGGCAAAGGGGTCTGTAGCTAAATACACAAATCAAGCCAAGAATAAAATTAAAACTTAAAAAAAACCAGACTGAAAAGAAAAATTCCCACTACTATTACTACTAAATGGCAACTATTATATATTTTGCAACTTAAAGTAATTCAAGTGAGGTATTTTATGTGGTGAGTGATTCAATTTGTTAAGTAACTTTTTCAAAAACTTTAAGTGTCAAATTCCAATTAGGAACAATAAATGTCCTGAACAAGAAATAATTCAAAAGAAATACTGGTAAGTTTTCCTACATAAAAAAATATTAAATTCCACTGTAAGTATCAAATAAGCATACTACTGGAAATGTTCTACTGGGATACATGTATGTATACACACAGAGGTGTTTTTTGTGTGCATACACCCATACATATACAGACATATATATATATATATAAATTTATGTGTGTGTATATATATATATATGAACATGAACCAGAGCTCTTTTCTGACTGCAGACCCCCTTGTGGAATCAAGTACCTGAACCTCATATCATCCCAGTCTAATTCAACAGTACCTTTTCATTCTCATGTGCCTAAAATATGTGAAGCTGCTACTGTACAATAGAGCAGGAAGTGCCATACTCATTTCTGCATCTCTAAAAAACACCATTTTTGCCCTAGAACTAAAATGAACAGGTTTACAATACAAAATCACACATAGACTCCTGTTTTGGATTATCACTTGTCAGTGCAGTTTAGGAAAACAGGAGTTGAGAGCCTTCCCTAAAACATCTTTAGCTCTCAGATGAGAGAGGGTCACAGAAGGAGCAAACCTGAGCAGTAAAAAATTTCAATGGAGGAGTTACTGTATTCCACACCTACTCCTGTGGTGCAGAACTATCCTGATGTCACTTACACAGTAACATGAAATCCCTGAAAAGAACCCTAATGGGAAGCAGTACAGACCATGCAAACAGCCCAAACACTTAGATCAGGAACTGCTGCAGTTTTAATAAAGCAGAGTTTGTGTGGAATCAGTGTTCAGTGACACACACTACAGATAGAGTCAATTTTGGGTTATAAACGTCCCCCCTGAAAACAGGCACCTTATGTCACACTTTTTGGGAAAATTCAGAACACATGGGAAATTCCTATAATGCTCTGCTGCAAATTCAGTTAAAAGATTAGAAACAAAAGCCAGCAAAAGCAAAAATAAAACCCAAGAAGCTTGATATGTACAATCAACTTTTACCTAGATCATTTGATGTAGTGACAGTGGTTCCACCAGGAGCAAAAGGGTCATTCTTCTTTGATATCTCTGTCTAAAATAAAAAATTCCTTTGGAGGGAAATTTGTTTTCAGCTTAAAAGATTCTTCAATCTAAGAATACAGTCACCATTTATTTTAGTTTAGAAATTGTAAGATAACACATTCTGGAAATAGCTTTTATCAGCACCAGTAAACAAGCCTATTAACAGAAACTCTTCCTCTCTGTTTTGATTAATACTTTGAAAGGATAGAAACAAGGTACAATATGGGCAACATAACTGGTAACAGCTAATGCAACAGTCAGCAATATCTACTGCTCATTTTGGTCTCAGGTTTCTACAACCAGAGCCATCTTCAAGGAGATCAAAGATTTCAACACTCCAGAGAGGTGTGGAAAAGCACTTAGGATGAATGCATAACTTCAGTTCTGAAGGACAGATCTCAAGGATCCACTGCTAATCCCACACCACAGCTCTGACATCCCTGGCTTTTTGTTCCTTAGGACTGTAATAAGGTCAAGAATTGATTACATTAGAACATCAAGACTTTGAAAAAGATATGAAAAAGTGTGCTGAGTACTACAAACTGTAGAAATCTGATTTTTCTGAAGGCTGTGGTGTGTAACAGGACCTTGAGATCTGCACAATGTGCACACCATGGGCAAGGGCAGCACCACCACTGCCAGGTGCAGTTGATTTCTCACTCTTGGCTGCTGTGGGTCTACCCCAGGTACACTCTACAGCCACTTAACTTGCTTCTTAACCCACATGTATCTGAGCTTTGTATATGTCTATGCATGTTTAATGTTTTACACAAAGCTGGAAGTGAGGCATGAACAGAAACAGCACTGAAAGGAAAGGAGATGGCAAAAGAATGGAGACAAAGCTAATGCATGAAGAATTTCAGCTGCTTAAATTGTTTGTCTATCAGCTTTAAGTATTACATATCCAACAAGTTCTAGTCTATAGCAGAGAGAATTTTATGTCCAACTCTACCTTATTAAAGGCTCAAGAGTATTCAGTCACAGCTCATTTGTAATGTGAGCTAAAAGCTAGACTGAAGTAGTCCTGAAAGAGGTACATTCAGTAGGCATCTCCACATTACAAGAGACCTTTGGTGATTCTTTTTTAAAAAACCCAAATTGCACCAAAACCTAAACATACACTTATAGAAAAATGTGACCCTTCTGAGGGGAAACCCCACACACCACATCAGATTTCAGATAAAATACAGCACATAGTTCTTGATCTTATAGAGTGTGGAGAAAAAAAATCAAGTGTCTGAGCATAACCTGGTGAGGCTGATCCTGACTTTCTTTCCATTTATTATGTCCCACCAACTAATAGAGTTGTTGGAGAGCTATAAAGCTTAACAGAGCTTAAGTCATTACTGTCAAATGCTCTTAGCTGTGGAGCAATGAAGATCCACAATTGAATATTTTAAAAATGTTTTTATTTTTACTTCTATTTCATCTGTGACTATTTCTAGAAAATAGGACACAAAAAGACAAGACAGAGCTGGGGGATCAGAGGTAACCTTTATATGATTTCTGAATATCAATTTTTTAAAGCACGTCTAAATGTACAAAACAGGTAATTTTATCCAAATCACACAGAGAAAGCAGCAAAAGGTGTGAGACCAGACTTACTGTGGTATTATTACTGTTGTCTGCAGAACTAAATGGATCAGGGCCAGCAGTCACAAAGGGGTCGGTGGAGGATTGCTTGAAGAAAGAATCAGCTGCAAAAGGGTCTGAGCCTTTGAAGGGATCACCACCAAAGGGATCTGAAAAGCAAACATCTCCCTAATATTTCTGCTTGCTTTACTTAGTTGATATCTTAAAAACTAAACAATGTATCACCTTTTTTTCATACTGCTGCAAAGTGACACATTTAAGCCCGAGGACCTTTGAAGTAGGAAATTGGCCTGTGAATAATTTGTATTCTGTGATTCAAAATATCAGACAAGGCAATGTTTTCTGCACATCATGGAAACAGAAGTTCCAGAATCATCTCAGCATATTGGTTCTAAAACCAGGCCCCTAAAAATGAAGCATTTTACAAAGCCTAACGCTCCTAAGAACTCTCCTGCCCTCCTCTCCTGCACTTCCCAAGCCCAATGGATGTTTCTTATTTGGCACTTGGTGCTCAACCCTATTTTACTATTGCTTTCCCACTGGTTATTTGGCTTTTTTGCCACCAGTAACTTCACTCAGGACCAAGCAAAAAGTCCAATGACATTGCCCATAGAGCTGATCTAAACAGAGACTTCCCACCAGTTCAATACTTGACTCTAAAGGAAGTTGGTATGTTAAGAGCCTTTAAAAGAGCACAGTTCTAGTACTTTGCAAATAAAACAGGCAGCAAGTGTTTGGGGCTTCTGTTCATCACCTTCACATACTTAAATCTCAGCTAAGGAACCTCCAAGAAGAGCCAAATTCACTGGCAATGGACTTCTCTGAAAAGCTTTTACACAAGTGGCTTTTACACAGGTGCTAATGTCACACATATATTCTATCACAACCTTTTGTGGCATTTCCACCTACTTCTTTTCTCTGAAAGTGGTGACAATTTTCCCCACTAGCAAGAACCATTTAGAAAAACAAACACATTATGAGTTATAAAGTTACTTACCAATTTTTCCAAAAGGGTCATCTTTGAAGGGATCACCTATTCAAAAGAAAAGCAAATATTCATTAAAGAGCTTATTACCATCATGAAACACACAGAGAATCAGCCATCTCCAAGCTGCATTTCCGTTGGCTGTTGTCCACAAACACCCACATTCTGCATTATTACCACTGCAGTAATTCAGGCCAGCTACTGAGTCCCAGGTTTATTTAATTGTCACACACACCGTGGATGGCAGCTCCTAAGTGTTCACTTCAGTACTGGATGCATGATCCCAACTCATTTCTACTTTCTCATGTTCATCTGAGAGATAGATATCCTGTCTCTTAGCTGTATCTACTCCTGAATATACTGAGTGCTCAAAGCCTAAAAGTTTGGTTCTTAACAGACAGACCTTTCCTCTTCTGAAAGAAAAGCCTTGTCTTGTGCTGTAAGACCACTTCAATATAAACAAAAATCAAGCAGTATCTACACAGAAACATTCAAGCTGCTTTAAATGAGTTTAATTTATTCATAAAATATTTAATCTGCACTGACATTCTTTCAGAAGCCAAGTGATCTGAAACAAATTTAGCTTATTTTCCTTTCAAAGCAATACAAGCTAAATTGATCAGACCATGTTGATCTGAAAGGGTGTAAAATCATATTAATGTGGCTGAAAACATCTGCTTCAGCAGTTAATTCAAAATAACTCCCCTCTCCCAATTGGTTCCATACAGGCAGATCATTCCTTCCATAAAAAATAAGAGCAGAGCAACATCATTCGTCAATGGCAAGTTCTTAAAATAAAGCCCAGCACTTCCACAAGATGAACAGATGGTGCAGCTCCGCATTACCTTGTTCTGAGAGCCAAACTCCCCAGAAGTAGGCCACAGCCATTCATTCTGAACCACCCACACCCTCCCCAGAGCAGAGCCCAGAGAACCCTCTGCTGACCTCTGTGCACTGGGGCTGTCACTCAGATCACTGACACCACACACACCACAAGCCTGCCCACACCTCTGCAGCCAAAATGCCACCAGGGCAGAGGCACGGAGGGGATGGGGAAAAGTCCTCAGGAGGAGCAATGAGGGAAAGGAGACATTTTCAGAGCTCATTAGGAAGTCCAGCTGAAGGAAGGAGAAACACCCCAGAACTCTCATTTCTATCACTTCTATTTCTGTAATGCTATTGGCTCCAGGCTCCTGTCAGCCACACATCCTCGGATTTATTCTATAAAGAGCAGTCTCAAGGTGAAGATGAGTCTGATGCATTCACACAAAATCTGTTTCTGCAAATCTGCACTTGGAGAGAAATATTTACTTACTGCCAACAAAAGGGTCAGACTGGAAGAACTCTAAGCTGGCTTCAGAAACTAGATCAGGCAAGGGATGAGACTCAGCATCAAATGGATCTTCCTGGGCAATGCAGACAGAGAGAAACACATTAAATTTTAAAGACTTGCAAGGATGGAAAACACTTATGTCACCTCCTGTTACCATTCAGTGGTTTCTTAAAGCTTAAGGCAAAGAGACAGCCAGAATTCTATATAATTCATCAATGGAGATCCAAAATATTGTTCAACAACCTGCCTGCTACACAAGATGAAATGTTTTCAAGACATCACACTAAACAAAACCAGTAGGAAGTGACAATTATTCCTCTATTGTTGTATGATCATCATGCAAACCTGAAACAGTTTAACCAGGATTTTTTTAACCTACTTTTTCCTCCCCCAAAGCTGAATAAACTCACTTTTTTGGTGACAGTTGCAGCTGGGGTCTCTTTCTCTTCTCCTACAGAGACTGCTGTTTCAGGACTATTCCTTATCTGTACAAGGGTAAAGCAATTCACCATAAATAAGTAAATACAAGACTGCACAATAAAATTTTAAGTTTTAAATAGAATCATACAATATACAAAAGCATACTTCAAGAGGTTCATGCTTATTATAGCCCATACTTTAGTGTTTCATAAACCCTGTAAAAGTTTTTCAAAAAATAAATCAATCACGAATCTACTGAGACATAAGGAGGAACGTTCAAAGCAAGACAGTTTTAGATTTTCTATACTTTTCCTTATTCTGCTCTCTTTGCACCAAATGGAGATAGCTGCTCTCCTTTAATGTTAAGTCTGCTATTCAATTTATGATATTTTACTTTGGAAATAAATACAGAGAAAAAAAATGTCACTGCTACTTTCCAGGCAGACTAAAATTACCCCCTTTTCTGCTTATGAACTTTCAGATACGTGGAAACACAGTCCCTCAGAAAAACACCCTGAAATTTCAGTGGTGCAAATGTTTAAAAACATAATCAATCTTGGTACATTCTTAACTTATTCCAACTTCACAGCTGCAATGCATCGTGATCAAGCAGGCAAAACACTACTCACTGGAGACACACAGTTTGTTTGTTCCTCTTCTGCTACACTTTCCCTCTCAGCATTCTCATTAAGGTTTGCAGTTTCACTGCTGCTGTTGCTAAGACTGGAATGATCCACAGTTCCATTAACAAGTGTACTATGGGGCTGAGAGTGCCAGCTAAATTGGTTATTTTCCAGTTCTTTCAGCTCAAGAAGCTTTGTCTGCACCTGTAAACAGAAATAAATGTATTAGCATCAGTATGGCAGCACATGGAGGCCAGTAAATGTCATATTTCCTAAATGCATATTTCCTAAATATAAGGTGGGTGATAGATGTCTGAAAATATTCTTTTCAAAAGCTAATATAATAAAAACCTGTTCTGTCAATCAAAGGGGGAAATTTGAGAGATAAGCAGAAAATTTATTTAGAAGAAGTGCAGACTGGTTGAAGGACACACCTTTTGCCAAGGAAGAAGACTCTGCCACTGGCAACACCAAGACTTGCTGCTATTCAAACTCATCAGGAAAGTTGCAAAGGTTTCAGGGTTTTTTTGTTTGTTTAGTTTTGCTGGGGAGTTTTGGTTTCTTATTTTTTTTCTTATTTTTATTTTGGACTGGGGTTTGTGTGTGTGTGTGTGTGTGGTTTGGGTTTTTTTCCTAGATTATGTATTTGCAATTTCCTTAAACTCCAAATTAAAAAGGCTTTATCAGAACTCTCATCTTCCAAGAAGGAACATTATGATTTCATTATCATCTCCCACATGACTTCTGAAGTCTACAAAAGCCAAGTATATCTTCCTAAGCAGACACTTAAATTCATCTGTTATTATTTCAGCAATATGATTAATGCAGTGCCTTAAAGCAAACATTTACAACCAACCTGCCAGTTATGAAGGAATTACTGGATCTGGCAGGTTATGCAGAAGAATAAACCTAGTCCAGATATTTGGGTGCCTAAATCCCATTGAACCCTGCTAGGTCAGTGACCTAATAGAGTTATTGGGGTGTCAGCAAAGACACCACCAGGTGCCTTTCAAGTTATCTGACCTCAGACCAGCCATTAGATAATCTTGCCTAAAGCACCAAAGCACCCACTGTTCCTTATTTAGGAGTCAAGAGCAATAAAGTCAGAAGTACTGTTATAAAACCTAGTAAAAAAATTGTCTGTAGTACAGTCAAGCATAACCACTTATATTATCAGTCTCAAATCTGTTCATGGCAAGCACCCCTTGCCATATAAAAACACTGTAGTGGTATAACCTCTCCACCTGTGATGGAATGATGAAAAAATCCACTTGTTTACTTCTCAGTTTCTAAACTAAAAGCCATATTTTAAAATTATGGATGTTGTAAGACTCGTTAGCAAGTTACGGATGTGAATTGTGTGAAATGACCAACCCTGAGGTCAGCCATTTCTAGGGTTTCAAAGGGAGGCTTTGCCTTTTGTTTTCAACCTGGTACCAGTGTGAGTGGCTAATACACAACACAGCTGGCAACAGGGAAGGAGAGCCATGAGGAAAGGGTGTGCAAGCTCAGGCATCACCAAAGTTATAACAAATCCCTGATTACAGAGAGAAACTGAAAGTGTTGGTGCAACAGCAGCCACTTCAAAGCACAGGGCTCTCTCCCTCTCAGGGTCTCATCTTAACTCAATTTCTTCTTCCACCCACCTCACTTTCCCCCCTCAACAATGCACTAAGTAAATGCTATCAGTGATTTTATACTGACTTCACATCAATTAAAGAATAGTGAGAGCATGCCCCAGACCGTGGAGGATGAAAACTTCAATAACTACTGGACACAGAGAATTTAAATCTGCATCATCCATTTTTCATTCACTACATTATGACAAATTATTTATGGACTATAATAAATTAATCCCTTTGATTAATAAAAGACCATGAAGTATTTTGAGTGACTTAAGTCAGCCTCTAAAAATCCTAACAACTACCAGCACAGACTACATGTGTAAGTAACTAAAGACAAGAGCAAACAGTGAAGAAAAAAGGAAACAACGCCTTCCCCTTAAGGCAAACCACACTAAAGGTTTCCAGCTTAAAATATTTTTGGGGGGTGGGTCTTTCACACTGCCTTACTGAATTGATTTCCTGTTGTGAATCCTGCAGATGTTGCTGAAGAGGTCCCAGCTGTGCTTTCCCAGATTCTATGCAATGTTCAAGCTCTGCAGTTTCTTGCTGCAGGCGACTCAGCTCCTCTTGGGCTTTGGTCAGTTCATCTTCATAGGCTGAAATCTTTGATTCCTGGCTTGTTATTTCAGCCTTCAGCATGGCAATCTAAAGCATGAACAGTATTTCAAGTCAAAAAAAAAGCAATCCCAAAACCCACAACCAAAAACCCGCACAATACTTCCAAACACACCCAAATACTATTATTTATGACCAGAAAAGAAAATCTCATAGCTATTGCAGAGGTTATAGATAATATCTGAATAAACAGTTAATTTTCTATGGGTCTCAATAAGAACAGAGCATTTTAGCTGTTCTTCTGACCAACACAGATATTTCTGCTTTAAACCTTATTTGTGTACAAGTAGATCTCAATATGTTTGTTGACACACTGACACTAAATTAGGAACACTGAAGCAAGTGATGTATTTCCTATGCTCTGTTGGTCACAAAACCTTGACACTCAGGCTATTTATTCATTAATGCTTTTTTTCCTGCCCCAACAACTGGAACTCTGCAAGGCTGAGTTCTTCAAGACAAGGCATTTATGCTTCCCCAAGGGCACTGGCCACCAGACCTTACCAAATGGGCCTCCTCTGCACACTTCTGCCTGATGTCATTAAGTTGTTCTTCCAACTTGGCCTTCTGCTCATCAAGATCATTAAGGGTTTCCTGTGCTTCCTGTTTCTGAGCTTGCAGCTTCTGCAGATTACTGCTCTCCCTCTTTACTTCATCCTGGAGATCCTGAAATAAAACACACAGCTTGACATTTGTTCCCTCTCTCCCTTTAACCACTGAATTCCACAGTACAAACTGCAGTGCTAACCCAGATTTCAAAGCACTAACAAATTATCTTCCAGAAGCCTGCATGGATACCAGACAAGCAAGAACTCTGAGATTCTAATTCAACGACATAAAAATAATCAGCTTGTTTGCCTTTGCTTTTCTTCAGTAAAACAAATCTCACTGAAGTGTTGAGATCATACACATGAACTGTATCCCTCACACAGAGGTCAGGTTTTCATTGTGAATTTCAAAGTTGTCTTTATTCAGGCTGCTACAGTGTCTCTGCCCTGTGCTTTAGCACTGTGTTTTCAGTTTTATGTTTGAGTTTCTTATTAAGAACATGGACCTGCTGGAGGGAGCCCAGAGGGTCCATGAAGATGGTCAGAGGGCAGGAGCACCTCTGCTATCAAGACAGGCTGAGAGAGCTGGGGTTGCTCACCCTGGAGAAGTGAAGGCTCCAGGGAGACCTTAAAGCCCTTCCAGGAATGAAAAGGAGCTCACAAGAAAGTTGGAAATGGACTTTTTATCAGGACAGGGCACAGGACACTGGGAATGGCTTCACACAGGTTTAGATGGGACATCAGTAAGCAATCCTTTGCTGTCAGGGTGGGCAGGCCCTGGCACAGGTTCCCAGAGAAGCTTGGCCTGCTCCATCTCTGGAAGTGTCCAAGGCCAGGTTGGATGGGGCTTGGAGCAACCTGGGACAGTGGAAGGAGACCCTGCCCATGACAGGGGGCTGGAATGAGATGGGCTTTGAGGCTCCTTCCAACCCAAATCATTCTGGGATTTTGTCATGACAGAAATCCTTTATTCTGCTCTTTCCCCCTTCAAAAACACAAGGCCAAAAATAGGAACTGCTTTTTGGAGCATGGTGAAAGACCATTAACCCAAATGCACTGCCTCCTAGGGCACTCCTGCCCACAATTTTGCAAGGATCAGCCAAAATCTTATTTTCTGTGCACCACTATATGTAAAAAATGCAGATTTCATACACAATAATATGGAACATTTTGATTTATGAAAGAGCAGCAAGTATGTGTCTTGTGTTTTAAGTGGCATCATAAAATAATTACTTAATTTCTGAGCAACAGGAATGGTTATACCTCAACAAGCTGCAGAGACAACACTGAAAAACATGTCAAGGAAAGAATTTAGGAAGAAGAAAGAATTGTCAAAGTCAGGAGGAAGAGATAATACAGGGAGATCAAAAAGGATTAATCCAAAAGGAAAAGTATTAGATGAAAAGAGAAGATTGCAGCCTTTCTGAGAAAATACAGCAATTTCAGGAAGAATCATCAGCAACAGTAAAAAATGAACAGAGAGGAAAAAAAATTAGAGAGGATAAGAAAGCAAGCAGACATGAAATTTTGATTAGATCATACATTTGTGTGCTGCTCTAAGCTACAATCCTGCTCTCCTTTTCTAGGGGTGTTTTGTTTGGGTTCTTTTTGGTGAGGGAGACAGTTTATCCATGTGTTGTGTTCTAACACCTCCACATAAGGAGGACAAAAAGCCAGATAGCAATAGAAAGGCATATGATGCAGCAGTCAGATGCTGGGGAATTAGGTAACCTCAAGACAACTGGAGGGCTACCCAGAGATACATCACAGATGGTTTTACCTCAAAAATCAACCACAAAACCATGCAAAAAAACTCCCAAACCAAACCACAAAAAGCCCCCCACAAAACTCCCCCAAATCAAATCTGAATTTCAGTGAAGAGTATGTCAGTATACAGCAGTCAGACTAGGAAAAATACTGGTTATTTCTAACCCAGGAGAGAAAAACCAGTGTGCACACAAAAAGCTCTCAGAGCAGCTACTGACTTGGATAATTGGGACACTCTTGATCCATTCATTTTCACATGGCTTTGAAAAGCAAGGATCAGCTGACAGTTAACAGAAGCAGTGGAGGAAAAAAGTAACAGCTTAAAGAGACTTCAGCCTCCTTTCTCCTAGAGGAAGCAAGAATTCACATCCACACAAGCTAAATATAGATCATCTCCACTTTTGTCTGTCCTAGGCACAGCAGTAGAAAAGCACTGAAGAGACCTAACTAAGCTTGATGGCTGCCAGAAGAGAAAAGAAGGAAAAAAGCCCAACCAAACCCAAAACCTGTGGTGGTTTTTGTTCACACATGCACCTAACCTCTCCAGAATTAAAGGCTGCAGTAGATACAACACACAAAACTGGCTATCATACTCAAAGATGCCTCTTCATGAATTAAACCAGGCTCCAATTAAGCTTCAATTTCAAAGAACACCCTTCAGCATGGAAGCAGCATCTTAATGATCAAGCACTGAATGAGATTTTAAATGAAAACCCCTAAGATACTTGAGGTGTTACAAAGTGCCACTCTGATGGTAACAATAATCCCTGTATTAGATTTCTGATCATTGTAACTCTTTATGCCAATACACTTGCCAATGCCAAGTGTAGGATAAGGAAAGTTTAGGAATCCATATTTCCATGGACAATGGATTTAATAGCTTGCCAGTCTGCCCTTCCCAACACAATTCACGTGCTAGAAAATATCAAGCCTGCAAGAGGACAGAAAAGCAAAACTTCACAGACTTTCTATTGGCATTTGTGCACTGCAATAGAAAGAAAGAAAATCCAATTCTGAGGGATACTCAGTGCCTGTGACTTTGAGGAAAAGACCCTTGAGTCCCTGCTACTGAAGAGCTGATATTTCAACATGCACATTAAACCCCATCTATATGCCACATCTTCCTTACAACTCTTTTTCTGCCTTTGCTTTTTAGTACCTATTTACACAGTTTTGAAGAAAAAACTGTCATTGTTTCCCTTCAGCTATACAAATCAGCTTGACTGATCACTGACCATGGCTATATTTGAGATTACAAACAGATCTGTGGAGGGAATTCTGGTATCAGAAACCCTGAAGTGTCATGCCACAAAACCAGCTTGAAACAAGGAGGCAGGTTAGAGCACACTGGTTTTTTGGTAGACCATCTTTAGAAATGTCCTCACTAGAATAAAACCAGGAGAAAAATGCATGAGGCAAAGATATCCTTAATATGTTCTATTATTCTCTGAAGTTCTAGAAAGTTTGTTGAATCATGCAGGTCCTCCACCAGCCAGGAATAAGAAAAGATAAAGGGCCAGCAGATTAAATAAATGCTGCAGCCATTTCCTGTTTGATCCTGGAGCTTTCTCCCTTTTCTGACAAGCCCATAATAGATTGTTCCTTCTGTGCAGACTGACAGAACTCTGTAACCATATTTAGAAATAGCTTGTGAGACCACTAACAGGTTAAAGACCTGAGACAGCTGCTCCCAGCAGCACTGCTCAGGATGCAGAGACTCAGGGGATTCTGTCAAACACACATGGATGACACCAGAACATTCAAGGTAAGGTTTTTATCAAGCTTACAAACCTTTTGTGCAAAGGCACCAGAGAACTCAACCCTCACATGAGCCAACCCAGATTCCAGAAGACACCAACAAAATAATCCAGTGTGCACAGCCAGGAATAGCCCTGAGAATTGTGTGAACAGTGGGAAAGGGAAATCTGCAGGGTGGGGAGGGGAATGTCCGTGGAGCTCAGGCATGGGCAACTTCCACACGCATTCCTGCAGCTGCTGGAGCTGCTGCCAGCACGACCAACAGGCCAGCATCTGATCATCTCCTCAAAGGTCACACTGGTAATTAGCATCCACACTCCAAGGAAATTAAATAACCCTGCACAAAATTCACAACTCTCGTAACGCATTAGCCCCACCGAAACTGAAATGCTGAAATCATGCATTATTTGTTCTTAAGTAAAGATTATGGAAAATGATAGAATCTTAAAATAAATTTAGAAATAAATGTAAATGGTCAGATATCACATTGAAGATTTTGTTTTTAAACAGCAACTGAGAATTTAACAGAAATATTTCTTTGCAATATTTAATTCAGAGCTTGGCTAGTCTGTCAGCACTCTAAACACTGATGCTGACTGCATAATTTTAACATCTGCAAAACACTTGCAAATTTAGATTTTCAGATATTCAAGAAATTCAATATCATCCTTTCAAATAAAAATCAACAGATTCTTTAGAAAATTAACTTATATTAGGCAAAATTAATTTGAGGCAACATTTCTCCCTAGCTGGTAATTACTGTGCCTCTTAAGAAGCAGCCCGATACACAAGCCCTTTTAATTCAGCCACTTAAGTTTATTAATTAATTTACACTGCTACAGTGTCCTCTTTAGTTTTAATTACACAGTAGATAATCTTGCTTAAAAAAAAAAAGAAAGAAAAATCTAGTATTTTGTAATATTTTTCATTTTAAACTCCATGCATGCTATATATCCTATAGGAGCTAGCACATTTATATAAATATACACACCCACACAAACCCAAAATTATATAGAAAATACACTTCGAAGTACATTATTTTTCTTAGCTACCAATTTTTTTTCTTTTTACTGGATAAGTGACGTGATCTAAAGACTCAGTAATCCCACTGTCATTAAAACAGCACATGGTGCAATATCAGATGTCTGAACAAAAATTTGGTGGTTTATTTACCTGGACCTCACTTGTCCTCTGCTTGATGGCATCTTCTTTCTCCTTCAGATCTTGCTCTACATTATTCTTTTCCCTGGAAGACCAGCAAACAATGCAAGAATACTTAAGAACATCAGCTACAGCAGGTACCGTTATCCAGCCCCCTAAGCCTGTATCTCTCTTTAAATACATAGTGAAACATGAAACAAAAAAGATGTGAGGGATTTCTGCTTTCCAAATTATTTACAAGACAGAAGCCCACAGAAGTGTTCTGCATAAACCCCCCTGTCTTTCCACCAACTGCACTCCAGTGATAAGAATGGCTCAAAAATGGAAGGGGGCGGGCGGCAGAAATCAATGAAATACTGTCTCCAGTGATCTCACTGTTGCTATGGAGCACTTGTCTAATGAAAACTGCTAGGAAAAGTGGGAGGGATTGCATCAGATTCCATCTATTAACCCCTGCAAACACAGCCATGCCCGTGCTGCCAGCAGCCAGGGAACACTGCCACAGGCCAGCAGAGCCCATGCACGCCCTTGGCCTGTCAGATTTTGGATCTGTCTGTTGGGAGGCTCAGGCAGGAGCAGGGAGGTTGGCTTGGCTTGCTGGAATCACGATCTGCTCACACACTGCACACAGAGTGATTTGCTGTGTCATATCAAGGCTGCCTCTACAGACATTATTCAAGTTTAAGTGACTGCTGATGACAGGGGAATTATCATCAATAAATTCTCATCAGTCAGACACAACAATAGCTTTAAGAAAGGGAACAAACCCATACAACTGAGAAGTGTTACTGTTATTAAAAAATCATGAATGTTTCTCTCTAGACAGCATATGGAATCTTTTCTACTTCCATAGATGCAGGAAAACATTAAGCATTACAGTTTTTACACAATCTTCTGTATATATTTGATATTTCTTTTCATAAGAACTCTGTTAATAAAGCAACACACACACTGAAGTTAGAATTTGAACAATAAACCTAACATTTCTAAATGAAATACCACAGTGAAAAGCTATTAGATTGTATTACTGGTATAAATTGACATTACAAAACTTCATATTTTAATTGCAGCAGATTGTTAATCAATCTAAAACTATTTATTAGTTTAATTTAATACAGAAGAAAGCATTTCTGTGTTGAAGTAAAGCAGGTCTACTCTAAGCTCTTTACTCAAGCTGAGAAAGTTTTACTTTACTGCTAAACCACACACAGTGGAAAATACAAAGAACCCAGATATTGGATCTTAATGAACATTTGCTCTGACAAATAATTACTATAGATTATACTCTGCTATTATTTTTCTCATTATCTGATTAAAGAGGAACTTCCTGATTATGCCCAAAGGGGAAATTTAAATGGAAGGAAAAGGAAAGATGTGGGAAGAGGAACTTTGAAGCTCAAGGCTATTTATTCTGTTAAGTGCGATCCTTCAAAATAAAGGATCACACTTTCATAAAATTCATAAAATAAATTTCATAAAATGCACAAAATTCCTCACTTTCCATTCATCAGAAACTGAAAATTTAAAAAAAAATCTTTACCTTTTCAATCAAAGCTACAGCACATTTCTCTAGCTCAACAGCATCTGTAGCATAGTTGTACTTAGATATTTAAAGCATTGCAACACAGGCTTGAAACAAGCTCTGCTGCTTTGGCTTCCAGAACTTCCCATGAACAAAGGTCTCAATAAAGCACTTCTACAGATCTATGTACAAATCAGGCTGAAAAATACCTTCAAGCCCTCAAACACCCATCAAGCACAGCCAACATTCATATCTTTTCTTCCTGATTGATGATAAAAAAGAGTAGAAAAATGAATACTTGTTATTTTTCCTGCTGGGGTGGGAAAAATGAGCAAGAAATAGAACTGCAGGCAGGTGGGTTTGGTTAATATACAGTATTTCTACATTACTGTCACTGATGTGCCTGAGACTGTCAGAGATGCAGATCACTTCCTTTGTATTACAGCACAAGCCAGGTACCTAAATCCTTGCAATCTGGACTAAGCAACAGGATACAACACCCACCCACTGGCACTCCCATGAGCCAAATCAGAGCACAAACAATGAATTGGAAAGAATCAAGTGAAAGAAGTATTGTCAGGCAGAACAAGAAAAGCTTAGGCAGCAGTCTCAGGCAAAGGAAAACAATCTGAGTGCATATAGTCTGCACATAACACATCCCATCCTCCCCCCAGAAATGCCTCTTTGTTTCAAAGAAAAGACAACACAGAACTACTTAATTCATTAATTCTTCTGAATACCTTCATTTCTTTTACAAACTAACTGCTATGCCCCTTTAGGAATGTTCAGCAACTGAAAAAACCAAAAACAAGGAAAAAAAATTGATTTGTCGGATATGACAGATTTCCTGGATCACCAAGTCCCTTACTACATCCAAAAAGCAACTCCAAAAGAACTGTGGTCTTGCCAACAAAGGACACTTGTAACCAATTCAAGCCAATTTCTGAAAGCAATACAATTTCCCCATGCATTTTAACACCAGTCAGGTTGGGAGAACCTCATATCAAATAAATTAAAAGCAATGAGTAATTGATGGTTTTTCCCATACAGATGCTTCATGATTTACCAAAACCCTAAATTTAATACTAATTTGTGAATGGAGTAATTCATAAATAGGAGCCAGCACATTGCAAATATCTGTCATAGCTGAGAATGCAAAGTCCCTGTGTCAGCAGAGGTGTTCAAGCCAAACATTCAACCCTGGCCAGGCTGAATCACCTCAGATACAAAAGCAAAAAAATCATAGTTCTTTCCCATAATAAGATGATGATGATCACAAAGCTGGTAGTATTATCTACACTCATAGTTGCCCAATATTTCTTATTTTCACATACATCTGTAGTTGTGGGAATTCCTAATGTAGTAATACTTCAGCTTGGCAATGCTGGAAAAAATGCCAAGGGTTTGCCTTGTTTCTTCTAACACTTGTTACTCACAACCTCTTCTGCTGCAACAGCTCAGTTTCTTCCAAACCAAAGGCTGAGAAGAAATTATCTATCCTACATTAAAGTTTTTTAGCTAAGATGATGTAGATCTCTGAAATTTGAAACAAAAGTTTGATGCAAGTGTATGGCAGGCAGAGATTGTCCTGTTTTTCTGGGGGATGTTTTGCTTTTTCACTGCTATTGAGAGAACAACTCACCAGCTTTATGGTCCTTTTAACCTGATTTATACTTCAAGACAATTTAAATGCTGCTATCCAGCACATGTGAAAGATGACATCTCTGGTGAGATATTCCAAGTTAAGCTCAACCACTTCTCTGCTTAGAGAGGAATGGAGTGTCAGTAAAGCTTGAAGAAATTCCGTGAATTTGTGGGCCATCACTAACTCTGAAAGCAAGAAAGCAAAGCTGGGTTTGTTGGGAAAGAAAAAGGTTTTATGGCTTGAAAAAGAATGGTCCAGCCTCCCACCATGTTGACCAAGAAAAACTTCAAGTAGCTTTCTAAAAACATGGTGCAACTGAAACAGAATTGAGAGACAGCAGTGCTAACAGGCTCAAAATGCTGCAGGTTCCACAAAGTCCAGAGGCAGATCATTCCCCCACCAGAGGGGTATTGTCCTCCCTAAGAAGTGTTCTGCATTTTATTCTTCATCTGATCCTCACCCCCCACCTTCCTGACACTGTATTTATCAAATTAACATTAACAAAGCTCTTGGCCACCAGACCTCTTTCCCACACAAACTGCTGAGCCACAAAGACATCACCTCTGTGTTCTTTGCTCAGTCTCTCCAAAAGCTGTTCTGCACACACTGTCATTGTTTTGGCCATTTCCTCTCCTGCCTTTTTTTTTTGTGGTTTTTTTTGAAGTGGACTTCAAAAATAGATTCAAATTCTATTACTGGATCCCAAAAATGCAGCTCTTGGACACTTCTCAATGGAATCAGAGACTGGATTTCTTATGTATTGAGTCCAACAGCTGAACAATCTATCTTGCTTAATAATGAACAAAAAGAACTTCAGTTTAAATTACATTTTTATATGACAACTATCAAGTCTGAAAGTGTACTTCACCAGTTGTAATAGAAATGTGAATTCACCATAGATTGAAGCACACTGTTAATCCCATTCTGTTCTGAACCTCTGAATCACATCAAAGTAAATTCCCCCTTTCTAAAAACAAATACACACCATGAGTTGCCTCTACCCTATCTTCAACAATCAAGTATCATTAAATTTAAAATAATTGTCAGTGTACATTTGGCACTCAAGAAATGGAAGTAGTGACTTTTTCAGGTTCCTTCATACCTCACAGTAAGAAAAGAAAATCAGACACAAACACAGCCTGGCTTGCATGTTAGGCTGCAAGCCCACCTACTGAAAACCAACTTGATCTAAAAATCTATGCCAGCCAACAATTTATTTCCTTCTAAAATACCAACAGTAAATATACACAGTTGCAAATCCTATTTCAGGTTAATAAACCTGAGTGTCCAAAAATGGAATTAATATAACCTGAAGAACAGTGGAGGCAGAGCAGAGAGAAGCAAGGAGGCAGTGGGAGTAATAAGAGAATAAGCAAGTGAAATGAAAAAATATTTATGCATTTAGGAAACAGATTGTGCTGTGACACACTGCCAAGTTAAATCATTCCCACAAGTGACATGAATTAGAGAGGCAGATTTCATCATGACAAAGCACCCGCACTTAAAAAATAGGAAAATTTACTGTTCTTAATAGAATTTTCAGTGGATTTATGATAGTAACAAGAAAAACACTGAAGAAAAATACTTGCTGTCTCAAGAGCATTACCAAGACTATAGAAAATATATGAATTTGATTTTCTTAGTCACTTGAAGTCATCTTAATTACCTTAGAAATAATTAATGGAATCCAAGAGTCTGCAGACATCAAAACAATTTTTCTCAGTCCAGCAGTTTATTTTATTACACAAGAGCAGCATCCCCATCTTTACTCCCATCAAAACCCTAGCAGAGGTCCATGCACAGTCATCTTCCCACTCCCTATCCTGCATTCTTACTGATCTTTTCCATCTCACTTCCTTACTGCCACCAAAATCAAGTCCTTGGAATGCCCTCTACAAATAAAAGAACATTTATACACGGTTCCAGCATCCTCAAGATTTGCTCCACTCACATCTGCCAATAAAGATGAACAATGGAGAATATTCCCATGTCAGGCTGCTGGCCCACAGCTCTGTGAAACACAACCTGAGGGCACAAGGGAGAGACCCTTCCAGTCCTGCTGTCACTGAGGGCACTCATGGCAGTGAACAGAGAGCAGCAGTGTCACACAGTGCCACACACATGCTGACACTTTACTCAGCAGAGCACTACCACCTGCTTTTCTCTTCTGCACTCAATTGTTCTTTAAAAACCAGTAAATAGCACAGCTGAATCCAAGGCAACTCTGGCTATTCCTCCCTTACATACCTCTGCAGGTCCACAATTTCATTGTTTAATGTATCAAGTTCCTTAATTGCAGAAAAATCTGCTACAGAATTCGGTCCTTGAGTACTCTGAAAGATAAAAAATAAACACTGTTAGTCTGGAGCTTATGCCATTCAGCAACTACACACATTTTACTTTTTGTGGCAACATGAGCTGTCCTCTTGTAACAACTGCTGGTAGCACTGTATTTCAAACCATTAACCTTAGAAATCCCAAAAGAGTACAGATACTGTTGGTAGCATTGCATTTCAAACCTTCAATCTTAGAAACCCCAGAAGAGTACAGATGCTGTATGAGCAGAACACAACACACAGCCAAAGCATGGAGACAGCTCAATTCAAAGAGAGTTTGTCTCCTTGAAGACACCTCCCACAAAAGCACAGGACTATCCAATCATACAAAAAAAACATAGAATCCTCTTCTAAAATAAGACTCATGTTACAAATATTTAGGTGGTTTTCCTGCATTCATTCTTACTACTTTTATATTTCTTCACCTTGGTGATCCTCATGTTGCAGAGTAGACACTGACTTGCAAGTATTTAAGAGATACTGAGCTTGTTTAACAGGAACCTCCAGAGTACTCAATGAAACTTTGATAATACAAAGTCACAGTGTAACTTACACCCATGAGCTCCCATTTACTTAATGTCTTTGTAAAACAATGACTGTAATACAAATTATTTGTTTCAAAAAAAAGTACACATAAATGGATAGAGAACAAATGCTGAAGACAGAAATTACAAATGCTGTAATTATTCTTCTGTGCCTTCTCACAACATGAACATGCTCAGAAAGCAACAGCCATTGTAGCTACCTCCTATAAATACATCCATTCCTTCAGGTCTTGAATAAAGTCATCCAGGACAAACACAACACTCTGAGGACAAGTACATACATATAATTTTAAAAGGCAAGTGATACCCCCAAAATAACACAAAAGTTTTTAAATGCTTAAGTTTCTCTACAGATAAAGCAAGATACTATTAACTATGTGCTTACTCAAACTGATACTCTGGGGAAGGAAAACACCAAGGGTTATGAACACTGTGAGCACACTGGCTGAGAGTGTTATTCAGCAGAGCTACAGACTACTTATGCATATTTTACTAGCACAAATGGTATGAACTGGGAATTAAAAAAAAAAAACAACAAACCAAAACCACAAAAAAAACAACCAAAGAACCAACTATACAGCTGTTCTTAAACTGGTTAGTGTACAGCTTCCCAAAAATGGGCAAACTAGCAATGATGCTCAATCCTGCTCTACAGGAATTACTCAGGAGTTTTGCAGAGTTGATCATGGAATTCCAATGGGGGTTTTTACTTCTCCTATGACAAGGATAGAAAGAACACATGGAAATATTAGCTGCAACAAAATTTTTTTCTAGGCCTCCTTCTTTCACCAGTTTAAGAAATTCTGCACACTAATAGCAGCAGCAAACTTGAGGGAAAAGTAGTTCAATCTTATTTTCAAATATTCAGGAGAACTGGTGGGGGGCAGGAACATAAAAGCCAACATTTTTTAGCTTCAATACACAGGTTAACAAGGACAAGTTAGAACCACAGGCTGCCATTACTACATTGCAACATGCATGCAAAGCAGCACCTCCAGTTTTTAACTCAAAGTCGTAGTAAAAGGAAATTCCCATCAAAATTCTTTGAGAGGACCTTACAAAAAAGTTTCATTTTAATGGCTTGTCATGCAAGTGGTGACTACAAATAGTTCTGGGTCAGGAAACACAGCAACAGCTTTTAAACCATAATGAAATACCATTTTACTTACTGATATTTCTGCTATCACCTTTGTATGGGTCAGCTCAGAAAATGAAGCCTAACATGGAGTTTGGGGTATTTTTTTACCATGTACACCACATCAAGAAAACCTATCTCAGCAAAAAGCCTATCTCTTACTACTGACTCAAGCCTCTGAGTACAAATATTGAACAATAATCTTCAACAAAAAAAGTTATTTCATATCAACAACACCTCTTTTGAAAAGGCTCAAAATGAGCTGAAGGTTCAGCTCAATTTAGTAAAAAACCCTCTTGTTCAGGATTTACAGAGCTAATTGAAAGCTAACTTACCTTCTTACACAATATTCTCACTCATCACTTAAGTCAGTAATGAAATAAAAATCACACTGATGTCTTTGAGAGTTTTACAAAATCAATTTACATCCACAGAACAGCAGCAACCAACATCTAATGCTTTCTAATCACTCAATTTTCTGCGCTATCTTCAGTGAATCTGTGGGTATTAATCCTGTCACCACTTCCCCTGCAATTTCACCAGGAAAACACAGAATTTTCTGTTTTCAGTTTAAGCAGCCCCAGAGGTCTGGGCTCAAGGGAGATCTCCAGGGTTACTCTGGATGAACAACTCTGGAAATCAGCAAAACTTGAGCAGAACTTGACACCTGAGAGAAGTGCTGAGCTCATTCATGACTGTGTGAGAGTCTTAGAAGGATGCTCATTATTAAACCAACAGACAGTAAATATTAGAAAAGCAAAGTTTCTCTAACCTTGAGAAAGCAGAGTTAACAAACTGACAGAATAATAAGGATGAAAAGCAGAGTGGTGCAGAATGGAAAAAACAGTCCAAACTAGAAAAGAGACATAGAAAGGAAAGCAAACATACAAAAAAGATTAGTAGAGTTGCAAATAAAGCAATTACTTTTTAAAAACAGAATGTAAAAACAAATTAGGTACCAGTTACAGAAACTCAAAAAGTAGTGCCAAATTTTGAGTTTCATTTTTCCAGGTGTGAATTTTTCATTCTGTTTAAGAAAGTTGCAGAATTAGGTCAATGTATTGCACAACCAAGAAAAGATAACTCACATCAGACTTCATGATGTGTAAAACATGTAAAATCTGGGATGACCTCTACCATTCTGATAGCTACAAATTGAACTGCTAGGGTACAGCTAACTGCTGGATTAAGACAGATGGCAACCAACAGTCTATGGAGATATCTAAACTATCTGTGAGGTATAAAGTGGGGGACCATTTACTTTTAAAATTTTAAATAACTCTAAACTTTTAGTTCACATTGTTTCCAAACTTTTTATTAAAAAGATTGATGTAAAAAAGGTAACTGAACATATTAGGAGAAAAGCAGTGAACTTGTGCATGTCACTTTAGATGGAAACTCAAATTTCTTGTAAATAGCAGCAGAAGGATTATTCTTTCAAAAGAGAAAATAATGCTTTCCCAACATAAGATCTCTCTGCTTGGTTGGCATGTGTAATAAATGGCAGCTTCATTTTGAAATATGGATGGAAGTTTTTTGTCAATCCTTTGCACCTAAGATTTGTTTATTTCCTGTTATTGTGATAAATTTAAGGTATGCCAGCACTGAGGTTGCTTCTTGCGTAGCCTTTGAAATGGACATTATTTGTTTGGGATGTACGCCAAAAATGCCAAACCCATCCTTACCTTCTGTAAACTGACACCCCTGTCTGAAGGTGGAATCATCTCTGGAGTCAGAGCCTGAGGAGGATCAATGCCCTTTGTTAACTTCTGGTTAATTAAATGGAAAGCCAAAGCAAACTGTTCCTTTGAAAGCTTCCCGCAGTCCTTGGTGTCACAGAGAGCCCTGCACAGAGATGCACATGAAATTTAAAAGATCCTCATTTCTCCAAGTACAGCCCTATTTAGTGTAGCTGCTGTCATTTACAAATGTGAAAATTGTTAGGCTGTATCTCCTCTTCTAAAGCAAAACTAGAGGCATAGGAAATGTCACTCAAACACACACAGCCACTTTCATTTTGCATGTTGGGGCCCACAGCTGTGCTCTGGTGAAAAGCACAATCAGGGCTGGAGGTCACGAGCAACACCTTCAGAACCAACACAAGTTTATTTATATTTTCCTAATTTAGCAATTGTGCTAACCATAACTTGGGGGAAAAAAAAGTTGCTCCTATCAGTATGCCTGGCAACAGCTCACAGCACAGAAAGAATTAAAAAGCACTGAGTGCAATGAAGGCATTTCTGTAATGAATAATGCCAAATAAATGCACAGCTGTAAGGAAATACATTGTAGAATGAGGTGGGACATAAATCTTGCATGCTAACAATTTTATAGAAACATTTCCCTTTCCAGTACATGAGTAGGATCAGTGATCAGATACCTGTGATGATGTGATGTCTTAAATACACAGGGATAGCTGAAGTGCAGCATTTGTAACAATCTGTGCTCAGACATAAACCTGATTTCCACCCATTTCTGTCCCAGAGCAGAAGCAAGTAAGTTATCACTGGTTATACAAAGGCCATGCTATTATATCCAGAAATGTCACTTTCAGAAATGCCAGCATAGCAAGAAGTGAGAACTATGCCATCATCTACACAGCTGTCACAGGGAAAAAACCTACCAGATATGTGCAAGGAGAGCAGAAGGCAGTCCTGTTTTCAGGAACAGTTCTCTGGCTTCCACACCTGACACAAATCCATCCATGTCCTTGTCAGTTTTCACAAAGATCTCATCGTACTTAATTTTGTCTGCAGGCGACACAACCCACTGAAGGGGGGTGAGGATGGAAGGGAAAAAACCAAAACCACAACACTAAGATACAGGCAAGTTCTGTTTCCAGTTCAGACTTACATAATTCAAGGACTACAGCACAGATTTTTAAAAAGTGATACAGGTGCCTAGTTCATGAATCAGTTTTATCCTCCTAAAGAGACATGCAGAGATCCTCAAGCAACTGAAAAGTAGAAGCATTTCCCTCAGGAAAGCAGCCAGGCTGCTTGGTGCTGCTCTGCCCCCCACCAAGGCATTCCTTGGAGGCTGGATCTCCTCTCTCATCCCTGTGCTCAGCCACAGCCCTGCTGACTGTCTGGCTCTAGCAATTTTATTCCCCTTTACAATGCTGGGAAGCTTTAGCTGGAGGGACAGGGGAGCTGCTCAAGCCCAGGTTGTCAATAGCTGGGCACATTCTAAACTGCAAAATTTACATCTGAACAAGGTAGAGACGGGAATTAGAGCCACTTCTGTTACTTGAGCAATCTTTCACAACATTCAGTTAATATAAAGATGTCTGGGGGTTTTTGAGTGAAACAGCTTCAATTGCATGTATGGATGCTAATTAATTTCACACAGACAATTAACAGATGCCTCCCAAATGGTGCTGTACACAAACTCACCCAGAATGGCACTGCTTTGCAATACATACAGCAAGACTTACCCTCAAGGCAAGGAAATTACCAGGTTAAAGCCTTGGCACCTCCAAACTTTAGATGCCAGTTTCTTACTGATTACTCAAATAAGGGCACCCAAATGTCCAAGCTGCATCTGATGCATTAAATAGCACAGTTCTTACCTTAAATACCCTTATCAATGCTTTTTCTTATTTTGAATATAACAAGTTACATATAAGCTACTTGGAAAGACATTTCCCAACTTTTAGACTCTAAAATGATGAGGAGTAAATCAGATATCTGGGGAGGGTAAGTGGCATCAAGTTGCCTAATAATCACATTCAGAACAAAAATCAAATTTCCTGCATATAGGTGGCTGTGCTGCATCTTTTGTTTTCTTTTGCCACTGCTTGCATTTATCTATTCCATTATAATTCATGTCTTCTCCAAACTGCACATATGCACACACATACATGACTGCCACAATCTATTTTAAGAATGTGTCCACATTCCAATCAGTCCTCATCCAGAAAACTTGTGCTCTGCAGATGTGTACCTGGACCACTACTTTTTTTTTTTTTGAGCTTGAAATAATTTGTTCTAAAAATATCTTCAAAATCTGTACTAAACAATATTTTTTATCCAATTGTTTATATCTGAAGACATATAGGAAAAGTAAAACAGGGTAAATTTTACACCTCTCCATCTGGTCTCCCCATCAGCCTCCTAAAACCAACCAACAGGGCAAGAAGCAAACTAAAAACTTGTATCAAGTATCTTCACACAGGCAGTCTCTGAAACACAGAGCTAAGAGCAGAAACCTTCTAATCCCCAGTAATTTCAGAGCTGTACCTGTGTTAATGGTGTTTTGGCAGCTAAAATGCCCACAGGTGGCAAGGACTGATGAGACTCTTTGGTTGAAGATGGTATTAATGGCATTGCTCCTGGAACACTGAGAGGTTTTCTCTTGGATGGTGGCACCAAAGCTGCAGGCAAGGACATTGGCACTGGTTCTTTCTCCAAAGCACAGTATACCAAAAACATGGCCTGAACAAGGAAAAAAAAAGTGTGTGGATGTAAATATATTAGAAATATATATACAAAGAGACTAAAGAATTCATTAAAAAATAGCTTTGTAGCATTTTTTCATTATGTTTCCCCTTCACAAGCTTCTCAATTGATGCAGCTCATTGCCTTCTAAATTGTGTTTTTCATTACCACTTTTGAGGATCAGGACTTAGCAAGTGAAGTTCAGTATCTTTTAGAACATTAAAATAATCTTCCAAGCTTGTGCCAGTACTTGTGGAATTTTACTTGAGAGAAGACTTCAAACACTTTAATTTATCACCATTTTCCCAGAAATTGCTCCACTTAGCATTTAATTCTTTTCTTGTGGCCATGTCTAATTTAACACTTCTTACATTATTTCATCAGTCCTGGCTTTAATAGTGTTAAAATTCTAACTTACTACAAACTTTCCTCAAGGATACCTTGAGGCATTCAAGTTCTATAAATACTGAAGGTTAAGGTAAAACTCATGCAAACACTCAAGTGTCTCATGGGACAGCAGATCTCAGGTGTAAGTTTTTAATGGCTCATCTAACCCACAAAGAAAGTTATGCTGTGTACTGAGACACATCCAACAAACTGACAGAAACATTAAACAGCACTAAAACTTGATTAAGGACTCTGAATAAAGATAATACACGAACCACACAGTCAGAAATGAATACACAGTGCATCTATTTAAAACCCTGCCATCAGGCTTTCAGAATCCCAAGAGGCAGAAGATACTTACAACTGCAAACTCATCTCGGTCCAACATTCCATCGCGGTCAATATCACTCAATTCCCACACCTACCAAGAAAAAGCAGAATATAGGGATCTTGGACTAAACTGCAGCAGTTTCCTACTTAAATCCTCATTAAAAACAAACATGAGAACAGCCTCCCTCCACCATAGCTCCAGTTCTATTGACAGCATTAGTTTGCAGTGAACAATGTAAATTCACATAAACCACACAAAAGCAGAGAGATTCTTAAGCTGGAGACAGAGTCACCCAGGCTGACCCAAGTGTTAAAGAGTACACATAACTGATAAACTGCAGCTTAGGTGATCTATCCAAACAGCAAAAGAAATTTTATTTTTCTGTTCAAAATCACACTCCATAAAATCTAATATAAAAGTTAGGCTCATGACTACAAATCTTCCATTTGAAAAACAGGTATTGCTGAGTGCAGCACAGGTATTAGTTGGGAACTGGCAATTAAGAAGAAAGCTATTCTTACTCGTCCTAAGATATCCACTGGCAGTTTTGAGTTGAGGAGCACAGGTTTCACCTTATCCCCTGACAACAGCCCATTCACTGGATTGAGGCTGTCAAAAATAGAATCATACTTGACCTTGTCTTCCAGCTGCAGGGACAGAAGAAAAACATTACTTATACAAACAGTCACATTCAGAGCATAAGAAGCAGAAGTTCCTTCAAAAGTGTTAACTTTTTTTAATAAAGACACATTGCAGGTCCTGATACTTATAAGAAAACATAAAAAGATACTATTTTTAAGTGAAAGACTCATCAAAACCCTGTGAGATTTCTTCTTCAATTATTTTCATGACTTCATGTAACAACTTTTTTTTTCTTTATTTTAAATTTCTAAACATGAAGAGATTTCCCAAGAGTCAAGTGTTCTTATTAAATTAGGTCTATTAGCCCAATTATGAATTTGACAGGAATGGTAACTATCAAACTTTAGAAATGCAGCATTGGATTTTTCTCAGAAAGACAGGTTTTCCTGCAAACCAGATAACATTTCTAGGCAACAGCTAATATTTAGTTTACCTTTACAGCCCATGGTAGATCACTTGATGCTGTTCCACTGAGTAGCAAAGGACTATTAGTATCAGTCTAAGGAAAAACAAGACAAACAATCAGCAGACACATTAAAAGAGATGAGATTCTGACTTTGCAAAACCACCCCCTTATTTGAGAAGCTGCTCCTTAAAGCCAGAACTGCATTTTAGTCATTCATACCAAAATTTAGAGCAAAAAATTTAAAATGTTTATTCCATTAAGAACAAAAGTAATAGCACAAATACCATATATTTCAAATTATACACAATTTTATATTCAAATCCCCACTAGAACATATTCCATGCTGCTTGATTTTTTTCCCTGCTGTAGGGCCCCACTGCCCTACATCACCCTCTGAAGTGTTTGGTATTTACACCAAACCTTCCTAATTTTTCACTTAAAAGAAGTTCTTAATAATATGTTCAGTTAAAAATGAAATCTTACAAATCTTGGTGGAGGAACAGGCAAGTTAAGACTACTCAGGGAAACATCCAATCCATTCTGTGCACAGGCTACAAGTCTCAGAGCCACAAAAAATTCCTACAGGGAAGAGAAAAGAAATTTTGAAGGATTTATAATATGAAAAAATATATTTTAATAGATATTCTATATTAAAATATATATTATATATTAAAATACAATTTTAAAATACAGTAAAATTTCAGAAGACTTAAGAGCTTTTCTAGTATGACTACATAGATGAAAAGTTACACATGGCTTCAAAGGGGGCAGAAAGTGACAGAAAGCAGCAGCCAGCAAATGCTGATTCCTCCAGTAAGACAAAGTTTGCAATTAATTTTCCAAGAATTTAGTAAATTTCTGGCCAGTATAGTCAATTCTCAGCACTCAGTTCTTCTACAGAACACTGAAAATTTGAAGTGTAATTGCAGCTGTTTATCTTGGAGGAACTGAGCTGATCCCACAGATGGTTGATGGAGCAGAAAAAAACAGAAAAATGAACCAAAAGAAGCCCAAAAAACCCCAAAATTGCTTGGTAGATATTACAACCTCTTCCTACCATGGGAAGAAGCAGTTCCCTATCCAGGGACTGTTATTTATATTTCAAATCAAACAGCAACACACATTTGAACTTGTGGTAGCACCACTGAGATGTAAATTTTGTCTCCACACTGCTCATTGCCACAGCTTGGGAAGGACAACTCCAAACAGAATGTACCAATGTCAAATCCACCAAAATTAAAGTAATAAGAATTTTTAGGATTTTACAAGAATTTTAATTTCTGCATTGTTTCCTACAAGATTATGAGGAAAAAGTCACCTTCTTTGTAAATGCAGTACATTAAACCTGAAATTACTTCTCAGCAAATTTTTGCACAGCTCCACATCAGCCCATTTTACAACCTGAAGAAAAGCTGATGAGGCAGCTGAAGGCTGTTTAATTTATTGTAGCTTCCACTCAAATGGGAATTACGCAGCCAGCCAAAATTAGAAAAAATCTCTTAGAAAAATCTGTTAGAAAAACTGCTTTCCTGAATCAAAAAATTTCAACTTTCATCTGGTTTCAAGGCTGGGTAATGGTTAGTGATACACCACAAAAATAATCATACCTGTTTGTTCAGGATACCTTTGCCATCAGTATCAGCTAGGTCCCAAATCTGAAACATAAAAATAATAAAGGGTTCACAGCACTTCAGAGGAAGCTGGCAAGTCCTCCCTCCATTTATAATGGACTCTTGGAGAAAAGTTCACATCTTAACTTTCATGATAGCACTTAATTGTGATGACAAATTTAAATATTGCAATAATTTCTATGACTGGATAGAAACTGTTGGAACTATTGGATAGAACAACTGAAAACACATTAGGGAAGATCATGTATCCTGCAGTACTACCAAGAATTTTAATTTAAACAGGATACTAACTGAATCAAGAAGACAGGATAATTAAATAAATTAAAGAATTGCCATTAAATACCTTTCCAAGCACCAAATCTGTCAATCCAGACTTTTTCAAGAAAACAGCTGCATCAGAAGCTAATACTCTTCCAGCATTAGCAGAATCAACCTGGGAGAGAAAAAAATCCTCACGTGACAAACTGGCTTTTGAACTGATGCCATCTCTTTACACAGGCTCCTAAAAAGCTACAGGAGAAGAATGCTCAAGTTAACAGTTCCTCTGAGGACCATCTTCTGAATTTATCTAATTAGTCCCTCCTAATCACTGGCTTTTCTTCTTGATGCCATCAAAACATGTGATTTTTAAGAACAGAGAATTCCAGGGTTTGATTACATTTCATTGTCCAGCTCTGCACTCGTTACTGTTAGGGTCTGAAAAAGAAAGCTCTGCTTTGAAGGTACCTTTACCACCACAGCAGAGGGAAATACTCCCTAAAGTGAAATTTATTTACACAGTGAAGAAGTTGGTGATATTGGCAGCATACCAATCAGTGTGCATTTCTCCCTGGATCAACAGAGAATCATTAAAATAGAGAGTTATTCAAGTTCTCAAGTGGAGACAATATCTAAACTAAACTTTTTCAAGTGGGAAAAGAAAAAGGAAAACTTCCATCACCTACATGGTGATGGTAAGGGCAAGGGAAATAGAGGAAAAGCTGAGAATCCTTGAGAGCCTAAAGAAAAGGATTCTTAAAAAGGGCACAGTATGGAAAATAGAATTAAGTGCATCTTCAGTCAATTCAGACTGTCAGCCTTACTCCAGCCCACAGGTAGGGTGATGATGATGACAACTGCACCATTTCCAGGCCCACAGCTCTGTGTTCAAACAAAGGCCATATTCAAGACTGTGTTTGGAACACAAGACCAGCTGCCCAAGCTCACAGCTGCAGCACACACAAGGTGCTCAAAGCTAACAGCTTCCCAAGATGGGATTGGAGCTGGCCCCTGAAAGACTGTGGGGAATTTATCATTTGGAAGGAATGTTGCAGTTGTCTGTAGATACTTCTGAAAGGGAACAAAACACTGAAATCCCCAAATCATAATTTAATATGAAAGTGAAAACAACCATTGTTTTTAACAGAACCAGTGTGATCTTAATTAGGAGAGAGCTTTTCCTGTAACTGAGGACGCCCTGGTCAGAGCAGTAAGGTTGCAAACACTACAGTCCAGCAGTTGGGCTGAGTTATGGGAGAGCTGTTCATCTACAGGCACAAAGCTGCCAAGACAGAGCATCAAACCCCTTTTAAAGAGTGGAGTTGACCTTGCATGTAACACAGCAATCTTGGCATCCACTCAGAAAACCTCCAGCCCAGCACTCCTTCAAGCAAGTCAGAGAACACCACACTATCAGCTGTGTTTACTTTTTAGTTCCCCAAGTCCAAGCCAGAGGAAGGTGACTGTAAGGGATTTAAACAGGATTCTTACTTAACCCAATACTGATCTAGTTTCTTTTTGTACAATTAATTAGCAAAACCTTAGTAACTATTTTTTTAAAGGGCTGATTTCAATTTCTTTACAAATTACTGAGTCTTGAGTGCTGGGGTGGGGTTAGTTATGTTTGATTATTGCACTGGGATGATTGCTGGTGTTTGCCAGAGCTTTTCCCCTGATTGTAAGGAGCAGTTTCCACAGCTGCATTAGCCAACAACCCCCTTGTTACAACCTGTCTTTTGTAGCACCAGAAATTACCAAAAGTTACAAACATACATCTGATGTGATTAGGGCAGAAGGTTACAGTGAGAAGTGCTTCAGCTCAGGACTCATCAAGAATTCAGCACTGCTTCCCTGCTGCACTGCTTCATGTGAATAAGTAATTCCTAGTGCTTTATGACAGGTATTTAAGTTTATCCTTTAACCTCACCCTGCTTTGAGTCAGTCTATAAAAGGTTAAACAGAAAAATATTTATTTGAAAGAAAAGAGTGCCTACTGAAAGGCTGAGGTTCCAATCTCATTCTAAGTACAAAGGGCAGGATTTACACCCATTTCACAACACACCTTCTGCCAGATGAATTCCTTTAAGTGTGACAGAACTGGAAGTGTGCTCAGCATCAGAGCTGTTCCAGGTGATGAATTTATTCATATAACAGCACACTCCACCAGCACCATAAGACAAAGTGGGAAACGTCTCTCTGAATTTGTGTTCTGAAATCTGACATCTCCTTATCTGAGGAATGGAAGGGAAAAGTTCCCTGGTGGAACTGAAAGTCTTCAGACACGTTTGAAAGCTCCTCTTTAGGAAAAATCCTTGCAGCAAAGAGTTCATCTGAGCAAGTCAGAAAAATAATCCTCTGGGAAACAAATCCACTGGCACCACTTCACTAACAGTAACATCATGTTTAAAGAATCCCTGTTCCTGTTCACTGCTGAAACCACTGGACAACAAACAGTGCTCTAGTTTCACTAGGCTATGTATTCCAATGAGTGGAAGAACTGACTTAGCAACCAGTACCACATGTGTGCTTCAATTCAGTTCCTTCATCTGAGTTTTTGCTCCACACTTCAAGGGTTGGGCAAATGCAGTCAGGAGGAAGAGACAGAAACATGGCAAAGGTGGTACCTGACAGTGAGTCAGGACTGAGCTGGCAACCAGAATGTGCAGAACAATCAGTTCCCAGCCTTTTCTTATATCTTATTATAAGGGACTCTCCAAAGGTTTTTAATCCAATGCCTAAAGGTAAACACACAGTGGATTTGTCCATCTGAAGGAAAACTTTCTGAGGGTGATAGTATCTCCTTCAGCCACCAGGAGCCACCTGAACTTTGATCAATGTAAACTCTCTCTTCTTGTTTAGCAATTTCAAATCTGCTACTCTCCTGCAGTGGAGAAAATCCCTTTTTAAAGCACAATGGCAATTTTGATTCAGGCATCACAGGCTGATAAATCTGAACTGCTGTTTTTTGCACTTGATAATGGGAATAATCTTCTAAGCACAATCTGAAAATAGGGCATGGATAGAAATCATGGCCTTGTCCCTTCCCCAGCACACAAGTTTACATTCTGATGTTGACACAGAAGAAGCTCCTAAATAAGGAGGCCATACACACCATAACCTTAGAGGAGCATTACCAGTTGCACAAAGGAAAAAAAACTTGGTTGGTTTTTTTCATCAATTACTCAACAGGTGTATTACAAATCAAAATTATTTTAAACTGTTTTATACAGCCAAGTAGTTTAACTTCCTCGAAAGTTTTTACAATACATTTGTACAATAAAGTACATTATGTACATGACTGAAAATACTGTTATGGCAGAATAGGTGAAACAGCTATTAAAAAAAAAAAGCTGTATTTATAGGAATGAAGACATCTTGGTGTCAAAATACAGAAGACAAGTGATAAATAAAATTTATACTCTTATATTTTATTTATATGTATGTTTTATTTTTGCATCAAGTAGTCAAAAGATTTGCATCTGTTGAGTGAAGCTGCAAGAACTACAGGCATTCTTTTTGCATTCAGTGGTCTTCTACCCAAATTTCTCTCCTTACAACATCCTGTGATTAACTGTGGGGGATATTCTGAGTGAGAATCAAGTCTTACATGATGCTAACTGAGTTACAAATGCAATAAATTAATCTTCACTTGTAAAAAGTAACCAAGAACATATCAATACAGCATTTTTAAAGAATTTACTCTGTCCCAAGTCCTCATAGTCTATTAGAGCAGTCAAGTGATGGATGTCATACACATCTGACAGTTCCCTAGAAAATAAGGGTCATCTTACAATTATTAAATTTATACTGATAGAGCTCAGACCTACATGTTAGCTACTATAAAAATCCATTTTAAAGCACTATAATTTCTCTTGAACTTCTGTTGTTTCCACACTGTTGATCAGGCTGAGTCCATAGCAAAAGAATATAAATTCTTTAAAATCCAGATGAGGTCTGTCCTTCCAGAACATACATACCTGTCGATAGAATTTCTCATACACAGGATTTGCACTCGATAGCTGCAAAAGAGACACAGAGGAAAAATGAGCCCTGGAGATCCATATTTCAATTTCCCTCTCCCTGGACACACAAAGATATAAAACACACTCCACTGGTCTGCAAAGAAGCATTAAGGATTTATTCTGTACAATGACGAGGAACTAGGACAGCTCCCCATGCTGTAACTTTTACAGGACGGAGTTGTTGTTTTGCAGCCCGGATCAGATTTCCCTCAGCCAGGTCAGCAGGTGAGGCTGTGTGAAACAGGAACTCTCAGGCAACACTGCCTGGGGGCAACAGCAGAAACCTGAAACGGCTCAGGCCAGGAACTGCTCTCTAATATTAGAGTACAAAGCAATATCACTTTATTTCGCTGTCCTCTGTATAATTCTTTCGAATTTAGTGTCATATGCAACCAGTCTGTAAAATTCTCAGTTACCAAATTAATCCCTGGATTCCAAACTAAACCCACAGCAACAGTACCACATTAAAATAGAGTAATATTCTAACTTTGGGGTTTGTAACTTGAACCCTTGTTCAAGGGATAATTTCTGTCTTCATTCCACTGCCCTCTACCAGACATTCAGGGCTCACCTAAAATTAAGTGGACAAGGATAAAACAGCTTCTTTGGAAAAGGCCCTTTCTTTATTTTAAAATTATTCTTAGAATCACAAAAAAAATTCCAAGACCTGAAACAATGCAAAACCTAATCTCTTGGCCTACACTAAATACCCTTGCCCAACAGGCTGCCAAGAAATGAAGTGTTAGGGTTACCTCTCTTCCCCAACATAACAACAGGCACAAAATCAGATCCTGCTTTCATGCAGTGCATGTTGCCCAAACCAAAGGCGTTTGGGCAGAGGATAACCCTACAATTCAGTGTGTGTTGCCCTCACAAACCCTGTGGGAACAGCTGAGCGTAATACAAGCTAATTACACAATACTTACTAAAAAAGCCCAGGCACATAACTTCAAATATCATCCAAAACCAGAGGTCTCCCCTTTAAAAGGAATAATAATGTCAAACCCGAGGATTTGCAGACCTTTGTGCAAACAGAATCCAACAAAGCAGCTTCTCTGGATTTAAAATTTAGATGTTCAAATGGAAATATGGAAACCAACATATGGAAACCAACAGCATCATGGATGTGGCCAATCACATATTTGTAAAAACCTTTACTACAGATTATATAAATGGTTGACAAATAACACCACATCCATTCTCCTACAGCAACAGCTGCTCTTTGCTTGAGTACTCCATGTTCACAGGTGCTGATTATCAGAAAATATTACTAAGAGAAGATGTTTGGTAGAAATTCATTTAGTGTGATTTTGTGCAATTACAGGAAGTGTGCAGCATCACCAGAACATCCTAAATACAAATTAGAGAGAACAGCTAGAAGTAACAGGAGAGCTTCCATTCAGAGCTTGCTCAGCAAGCATACTGCCCCAGAGACTCAGCTGCTGATTTTCTAGCTGGTCTTTGGGTTTTGTGTTTGACATTTTTTGGTGGGTTTTGTTGTTGCTGTTTGTTTTGGGATTTTTTGGTGTTTGGTGAGAGGGGACAACAACTGGGACACACAGCTGGTAAGGTTTTATTTGATTACTAGGAGGTGGGTGGGAAATACCTCTCCCAGAGCCAGACATGAAAAATTACATATGCTGGGAAACCATCATTGGTATTCACTGCAATACCTCCATTTTTATAGCTTAACCTTGCTCTGACTTTGCTCTGGTACCCAAAGACTTTTATTATTTCAGCCATCAACCAAACATGCAGTTACACATCCCTTAAACTAGCCTGACACAGTATTTTCAAGTTTTGCCAGCCCTCAGACTGCCACAACACCAATACAACAAACACCTTCCAATCATTTTCCAGCACTCCACAGCACACTTTATTTTCTTACCTAAACCTCATATGCTTTATTTTATTTACCCACTGAGACACACTTTGCAGAGAAACTACAGGGGTAGTTCTCCCAATACTCAAGTATTTGACTTACTAAATGTTACTTCATGAGAAAGTAAAAGTCTGGGCACAAAACTAAAGCTGTGAGCAGAAAAGCAGAGCAGAGCTGGCCAGTGCATCTGCTGGATTCCTGTGCATCATCCCTCTTGCCCAATGTCACCCTTTGTTCAGCCAAACTGATCACTGTCACTCCTGGACAGGAAACATCATGTTCAAGTCCTGCAATGGAAACACTAAGTGCAAATAATCTTTTCATTCAGTACTTAAGAGTGTGAGCCAATAATTCTTTACTGCATTAGTGCTTCCAATATTCATTTTGATATCAGTATGACTGCAGTAACTGGAATTTCCTGTGAATGGAAAAACAGTAGTAAAAAAGTTTCTCAGACTATTTTACTAGTAATAAACTTGGTTTTCCTTCAAAGTTTACCCACAATAAACAAACAAATGCAAATATAATCTAGGATACTCTTCCGGGATAAGAAAAAAAAAGACAGTTCAACACCTTTCCAAGTGCTGCCTTAGAATTTACCTGGCAAAATTCTTTTTACGGGATTTTAACAACCATTTGCAGAGTAAATTCAGCTTGTTTTAGATGCAAAATGAGGGAGGGAGGAAAGGTCAGATTCCAGTGTATAAAAATAGAAAGACATTATTATGGCTCCATTTCAAAGCTGATCACTTCAGAAGGGTAATGTGCGTTGTAGTAATTACAACCTTTGATACAAACCTATGAACTTTAGAATGATAACCTAGGAAATAAAAAACACCTTCAGGGACACCAGTCTTTTTCATCTTCTGTTGTCAGTCAATCCCCATGTTTTCATGCCTCTGGCACATTCCCATTTAGGTGTAATAAGATACTATTACCAGTCTGCCCACCGCATCCAGCCACGACCTTCCTTCCAAAAGGGCTTAAAAACAAACAAACAAAAGCTGTCTATTGAGAAAAACAAATGTAATTTCCCCTTCCAACCCCAATGAGGTATCAGGGGAGAAACAAGCTATTCTATCCTGATGAAAATCCGAAATACCACATTCTATCCCCACACAAAGCTCTAGGACTCATTTCAAGAGTTTGCAAAAGACACAATCTGCCCTTAAATGTTCTTCCTGTAGTTAGCCAGCCAAAAAGGAGGTAAGCTCAAGGCAAACTGGTCTCCTTACAATGCCATTTCAAAATAATAATCAACTTCTCTCTTTTTCCTCTATTGCTTTATTGTCTTAGCTGAAGTGTTTCAGGGTGAAGCCTTCTACCACTTTCAATTATATAGCCAGGAATATCTCCCACGGCAATAACAAATGTAAAGAAAATATTTACTATAAATTTCTACACAATTATTACCAAGTACTTAAAAATGGAGCACTTTCTTTCCATTGAACAGCTGAAGCAGGCACAAGAGCTGCTGTCTTCTCTCTGCAGAGATGTCTGTCACTGCATAATTAGAAATGGTTCCATTTAATTTTCAAATTGCTACAGAAAATCTCCACCATCTTCTAATCAGTACTGAACAAAGCCAGTGCAAAATGAAAGAGTAGCTGCACTGCCTTTTAAGAGGCAGCTTCTCCCTGACATGGTGGATGCAATGCCAACCAAAGAAATTAGGTTTAATCTGCTTTAGGAGCAGTGAGTCCCCTCTATGTGCAGGTTAAAATATACACATGCATACTCTGGATTCTTCATCTGCAGGACAGAAAGAGGAACAACAGGTACCTCATTCCACTAAAAATTACAAACTCTGATCTTTATTTAACAATTTTGCTGATTTCTTTAAAAACAAAAACAAACACAAGTTTGCCAGAGACCTCAAAATTTCTGGCTCTAGATTATACATAATATGTTCATTAGTGTGAGGGCATCATTCATACTGCAAGTATTTGGATCCTGTGTATTCCAGTAACAAGACCTTAATCCTGGCAATGTGTGCACGGGACAGGAATCCACCCAGCTCAGCCTCAGTGTAATATCCATGTTTCCCTTCAACAACACAGCACAGCATTCTCAACTCTGCAACACAATGCTCAAGTCTAAAATGAGACTTGTAGCTAATTAGGATACAAATTGATATTACATGATTTCGTCTCATTTACCAAAGCAGCTCGTAACTACTTCAAGACAATTACCACATTTCTCACAAAAAGCATTTCATCAGGAAGACAAACACAAAGTTATCTTCCTTTTCCTCCTGAGTACTTTCCAGGGCTTCCCTGAGCTGTGAGCTTCCCCTTCAATCACAGCCAGTTTTTCAGAATAAACCACAAGTTCTATTTTCAAGAGCAACTAGAAGATACTAAATGTCCACATTAACCCACCTTTTTCAAGAAATACCTCTGCCCCATTTTCCACATCTTTAGTTCTTTGTTCTTCCTCTCCTAAATTCCCCTTATGAAATTGAGCAACGATCCTTGGAAGGTCAAAATGTACAACCCCTTATACTGGTTATAGCTTAATTTGACTTTTCCAGCAACAGATGACAATCTGTGAGATCGGTCAGTTCCTTCTCCTCGCTGTTGTTTGCTTGTTTCCAAACTAAAGGCAACCACAACAAAACACTCTCGTGGTAAAAGTTCCCTTAGAAGTTCCACATTAAATTCACAGTCATGCGTTGAGCAAACGCAAGTGGCAGCAAGATGTTCCAGAATGGGTTCAAAATGGGGAGATTAAAAATACTTCAGATATTCACTGTTAAAGGGAGAGAGGAGAGGGAGATTATCAGCTTCACTTCACAACCCTTGTTCAAGCATACTTGGTGTAATAAATTTCACTACAGCTACACAGTCCTGAAGTGTTTCTACTAATCAGCGAAAAGAATACAATTAGCACAGAAAAGTTTCAAATTACTGAAATTACAGCTTTGATATTCAAATAAAGGACGTGCAGCCCTCTCAGACATTGCAGCTGCAAAGCCATCTGAAAATACCCTCATCTCAGCTGGAAATACCCAACGTCCCAGCCGTGCCAGAGCAGTGTCAAAGCAAGCACAGGAAGGGGAACAGAAAATCGGACACAGCAACGAGTTTGTGCAGGTTCATGTGCCTCCTGCTCTCTCTGTGTGACCTGGAGCAGATCACAGAGATGTGCACAACTTCACTGCTGCTGTCCCTAACCCATCTCGGTGCAGCCACCGCTGCACTCCCCACCCCCGTGCCCTCATTTTCACTTCCTCAGGCTCCTCAGCAGATTCTGGACACTTCAACACTTGTGAGGACTTTTTATAACCCAAAAATTCCACATGTTAGAATCTACGTTGAAAAGAATTATCTTCAGGCTTGCCTGACTTCCTAAGATGATTCTTATGCAACACAAGAAGAAAAAACAAACAAGCCAAAAAAAGAAATCCCCACACAAATGGTCAACACACAGAAATAACTGCCTCAGTTTAACCACTGTTGTAAGCTGCAGCCACAATGGTTTTAAGGATACTGGCAATTTTTCTGCTTCTGTCAACATTATCACATTTGTATTTAGTCCCCCATCCATGTGACTAAAAAAGTAAAGAAATTCTACAATGAAAGGATTATACAGCCTGTAAGCAATAATGTCTTGCTGTAGAACACACCAGAGCTGACACCCCACTCCTCTCCCCAAATCAAGAGACAGAGCAGCTCTGTGAAAACTTCTTTCCCTTCAGTAAGCACACGTTTAAAGCTTTTTCATTTACTTGAAGACTATTAAGAGACTCAGACAATGCTAACTTAGCTATTTTAATATAAAGCAAGCTTTCACAGAAAGTACTCTAACTCTACTCATAACTCTATACCTTTAGACTCCTAAAGACACATTTGTTTTCTCCACGTATTTCCTCACCTTTTCACTGAACTACCCCATCTTTCCTTGAAATGCTTGATATTCTCAAAAGCGAGCTGTGTAAGTAATTGCAAACTTGTGCAGCCTTGCTGCCAGCTTTTTAAGTTTACTTCCATGTGCTTGAGCAATGCACTGAGCTCATTTACCCACTTTGCTTTCTGTAAATGTCACAACTGGCTATCAGACTGAAGCATCCCAAGTCAGGAGGATGAACCAACAGGCCCACCTCAGGTTTATGTCAGGTAAGAATGGGAATTTCTCATCTCACTGCTAAATGAAATTAAAAAGTACCAAAAAGTGCTGTTCATTAGCTACCACAGCTCTAGGGAATAAGACATGATCCTAACGGTATAGAATAACCTGTGTGAAGTGATTCCATCACCGCCAGAAAAAAATGCGAGCAACAAGGGCTGAGGTGAGATGACAGGAGCACGGAACAGTGCCAGCAGAGTCTCCAAGTTTTGGGGCCATCACCGGCACAGCTCTTCACTCTAAGGCACTTGTATGGGCACTACGTGACAGCAGTGTCCCCACAGCACGGGGCCCACCAAAACCGAGGTATAACGATACTGCAAGCAGTATCTGTGGAGACAGGCTTCTGTTAAAACAAGGAATTCGTCTGTCCCTCACAGGGTCACCTGCCCACGGTCTCGCTGCCCCGCAGAACCCCTTCATGCCGGGTGTGCCCGCGGGGCTGGCACCGGGCACGGACACCTTAACCCGGAGCTATCGCCTTTCAGCCCCTCCGCGAACGCTGCCCGAGCCCGCCCGCCCTCGGCGTGCCCGGGACGGGGCTCGCTGGGCTCCAGCCCGGCGCCCCGAGTCCTACGGAGACAAAAGACGGACCGCGACCGCCGCCGGCGCAGCCCCGCCCGCCCAGGGCCGCTCCCCGGCCGGGTCTCCCCAGCCCCGGGCAGAGGCACCTGCGGCCGGGCGGGACCCGCTCCCCGCCCGTGGCACCCCCGGGTCGCGGCGCGGGGCTGCCTGCCCGCCTCCCCTCGCCGCCGTTCTCCCTCCCTTCCTCCCTCCCGCAGCCACGGACACACCCCCGCCCCGCCGCCACCTGACAGCGGCGGGGCAGCGCTGCGGGGCGGCGGCGTCCGCACAAAGCGCGGGCCCCCGGGCAGCCCCGCGGCGCCCGGCCGTGCCTGCGGCGGGAGCGGGCGGCGGCGGCGGCCCCGCGGGCGGGCCGGGCGCGCAGCCCCTTACCTGTGCCAGGGAGAGGCGCGCGGCCATGCTGTTCCATGCCCCCGGCCGGGCCGCAGGAAGGACGCGCCGGGCCCCGCCACTCGCCGCACAACTTCGGCAACTTCCCCAGCCGGCCCCGGGCAAATCCCGGCGCCGGATCCGCGCCCGCCCGCCGGACGGAGCCGGAGCCTCCCCCGCCGCCACACGGCAGCGCAGCCGCGCGCAAAACCGGGCGCGGATTACCGGAGCCGGAGCCCGCTCGAGGCAGCTGCAGCGAAAACCCGGAGCCGGAGTCCTTGGCCAGACATCCCCCACTGCCCGCTCCTGGCCTCTCCCTCACCTTCCCTGTAGGCCCTGCTGCTGCTGGAGATGCTTCCAGCATGGTGAATGGTTGCAGTTCTCCAGTACAGTCATGACACAGGGGGGGAGGTCCCAAAACAGGAGGCAAACCAGGTCTGGGCTCAGTTGCAACAAAATTGGGCACAAGGCCCAAAAGGAAGCGGCGCGTGAACCCAGCAGGATGTCCTGACCCGACGCATCCTCACAGCAGTGAGGAGCAGCCTGGGCTCGGCCTCCTGCTTCCCTCCACTCACAGGAAATGGGATGCCTGTCCAGCCAACTCATGGTTGTACACATCCTTCTGTCGCTCTGCTTGTACTCAGGGCAGCAGTGGCTCTTCTAGGGCGGGTAACCAGAAGAAAGGGATGAGCAACACTTATGGCAGGAGAAACTATGAGACATCACAGGCAATAAGACACAAAGGAGCAAGCTGGAGTGCGGAGTAAACTGCACCACATTCTCCAAACCCACGGGAAACAATTGTGTCACAAATGGCTGAAAACAGTACTTGTGCCACCACTCATTCTCCTGCTCCTCCTGTACCTGCTCACCTCCTCCCACTGGCTTATTTCCACTCCTACTCTGAGCTCTGCACTACCTCAGCATACATCAGTCACTGAGGGCTGAGAGAAAACGTTCCTATTTTTATACTTTAACCCAAGGTGGTTTAGGCACACATTTAAACTTGAAATGTGCAAGAGGAAATTAGCTGAAGTCATACTTGATTACTGGAAGGCTTTCCCTACATGCTTTGTTTTCTTTATCTGTTTGTAATTCTCTACCCCTCTGCATTGTTTTTGTGCTCCTCAGCTCAGTCGTGTGCTCGTGCCCCACCTCTGCATCCTGTCATTCCTCAGCTGGCAGTCATCCTCAGCTGCTAGTGCTCATCATCTGTCCTGGAACGTGGGATCCCTCCTTCCCACCTATTCCTTAATCAAGGTTTTATAGAAGCTCTGCTTTATTAACCTGTTTCTCAGCAAGAAAAAGAAGATATGGAGGGGAAGAATATAAAAAGCAAACAAAATAGATATAAAAATATTCACATCATTCACATACTCACTGTCACTTCTCTACTCCACCTCACACTTCTCCCATAGGCAAAATCCCTAGAAAACAGCACAGGCTTTATATTTCTAGGTTGATTTTTTCTTCTTTGATTCAAATTGGAATTCTATCCCAGAATAACTAATACCTTGAAATTAAACCGGAAGATTTTAAAGCTACAGCTGTGTCTCCTGGGGAGAGCAGTACTTTTGGGAGGGGGCCCCTTGGTAGGCATTTGGAGAGCCTGGGTTTCTGAGCTGCCATGAGCTCATGTGGGTGCCCTTTGCTCTGTCAGTTGTTTCCTTCATCCCTCAGTCTTGCAGCTTGGCAAGGACTGGTGGCCTCTCAGGAGAGAGGTTACACCCAGGCTGATGTGTTCTCACTGCAAAGAGAACGAAAATGCAAAACAGGGGCTTGGGATCTGGCTCTGGAGTTGGAGGCTCGGTGCCGAGTGCTGCTGTGAGCAGGATTTTGTGGGCAGGATATCTGGCTCAGCAGTGTTCTTGCTGCTGTTCCCTTTCTCTCCTGGGTGTTGCATCAAGTATTTCCCACCGGGTCCAGGTGGAGCTGCAGCAAGGCTCTGGAACAAAGGTGTTGAGCCAAGGGACTTGTGCAGGTCAGCCAGCAGAGCTGTGTCACCCCAGAGCACAATTAAAAGCCCCAAGTGCCCTCAGAGCAGAACACTTGTCCAGGAGGGAGGTCTGCTCCAGCCATCTGCTCCTGAGGGCCTGACCTTCCTGAACCTTTGTGTTACAAAATAAACACAAAGATTCCCCATTTTACTCCCTCAAACTGTGGAGTGCACAGCAGTCTGCATCCAGAGAGCCTTTCCACAGTGTTCTCCCAAGCTGCTGTGGCTGACTCCAAGTTGCACCTGCAGCTCAGGAATGAGCAGGCAGTGCCAGGTACGTGGTTATGTACCTTCACCCTGGCTGTGCACACTCAGTCATCAGGCATGACCGCTGTGTCCACAGTCAGAGGACAAGAATTACTGAAGGCAACCACTCTGGCCTCTACAAATTAAAATAATAATGAGTTTCATATAATTAACACTGAATTAATGTGGTCACGTGGATCTGTTGTTGATCATTCTGTGCATCTCACAGACAAATTGTCCTGGATGCCTCCAACCACCTGAGTTAAAACAACCGGCTCAGAGCCTCAGACATCTCTGTAACAATCACAACAGCACTTGTCAGCCTGCTAAAGGTGAATGATTGTACTGCAGATTTTCACAAATCTAGAATGGCAGCTCCCAGAAGAAAAACAGCTCTCTGCTTCTCAGCCGGAATCGAGATGTCATCACCTGACATTGGATCACAAAACTGGACTTCATACTTATTTTCAGCCAAGAGAAAATCACAGCTACTAAAATTTACTCAAAGCTGTTGGCAGGTTTGCAAAACAATGCCCTCCAATGACCTTCTTGGCTTAGCCATGAGCAGTTCATCAGGGCTTGGCTAGGGTGGAAGAGCTCCTGAAATCTGGAACAGAGAGATTTTCTAAATGTACCTCTCCTCTTATTTCCTCCTCAGTGGAAACCCCATTCTTCTGTCTCTCCCTTTGCTGACCTTTTGCAATATCTCCTGTGAATTGGGTAAGGAGTGGTGGGATTCTGTGCTGGGTTTTCAGGAAAGCTTGTTAAGAACACAAGAAAGTCAAAACATAAGATCAATGAACTGCAAGAATTTTAACAGCTTCATTTTATATCTTTCTGCATTCAACATGAATTCTCCTGCAGGAAATGTTTATCTGTAACCAGCTCTGTAAGAATTGCTGTATGTTGATTTTTTGTTGCAAGATCCTTTACTACAGTGCACTTTATGCCCAAAGGACATGGAAAATAGTATTAGCATGCTTTTATTTGTAAGTGTAATAGGATTTTCTACAATTCTAAGTACTGGCATTTTGACAAATAGGTACGAGATCTCAATGTTCTTTATTGTTCCTTTAACAGTACAATGCACAAGGTTATGTCTGCACTGGACAAACAAGGGACTGCTAACAAATCAAAACTAGCCAAATGGCTGGTGAGGACTGGGCCTTGCAGCAGTGCAGCGAGCACAGCAGCAGCACAACCATTTCGGTGCAAATCCCCATGTGAAACACTTTGTTCAGGTACAGTTGAATTTGAAAATGTGCAAGATAGCACAGAAAGACTCACCAGTCAAAGTCAAACACTAACAACCTCTGTTTTATAGATCTCCAAATATGATTGTTAGTAAAGCTGGTAACATTTGAATCATATCCACTGGTCTCCCTGGAAATAACACCTTAAATGTCCATCTCTTCCTTTCTTAGAGCTTTGCTCACCCTATGGATCAGCACACAGGCAGCCCAAAAGCACGCAGGCATTCAGTGTGACTTGTTCTGCTCGTTCTAGGAAAGGTGTTACTACAGCCCATGAGCACTCCAGAGGCTGAGAGAGGAATGACTCAGCCCTGCCTCCTGCATTCCTGAGCATAAAATGAGGTACCCAGCTCTCTGGAATTCCAGTGCAAAGCAGAGCAGGAGCTGCAGCATTGCGTATACAGAACCAAGGATTTGAAAATAAGAAGGACTAAGCCACTTTGAGTTTTACAGAATAAAAGGAAACATATGCATCAACACACAAAATCCTGGCCAGAAAAAGGAATCCCTGCTTGATGATCAAAGACTGTAATGCAAGGGAACCTGCCCACAGGCAAACAGACATTGCACAGGTTTCAGAGAGCCAAGCAACACCCATGCTCCTGACACAGGACAGCATTTCCAACATCTAGGTTACTGAAAGATCCCTCCTGAGAAATAAGGAAGATCATCACACAAACTTTGCCAACCTTTGGACTGAGGGGACCTTTTATCAGAAATCTCAGAGTACTTTTCAGGACTAGTGCCACAAGCTGGTTTAGGAAGTCACCACTGCAGGTGTGCCTTTATCTAGAAATCCACCCCAGGATATGCTTTGTGTGCTCTTTCCATTTTATGCAGCTGCAAGTTTTCTAGACAAAGGGTTACAGATAGGCTGCTATGCTTTAAGGCCACAAGAGAACACTACAATCATCTAGCCAGACTCCAACAGACCTTCTGTAGAGATCTATTAATTTCTGGGTTGCTTTTGCCTAAAACATGTAATCTGTGAGTCCTACAGTGCATCTTCTAGGAGGATGTGATGTTATCAGAGCATGTGCATTGTTCATTATGGAAACTGCATAGGAATTATCTGCTTATTCATCTTGTGCTGTGCTCTTGTCTTCTTAAGGTGGTTTGCACACTTTCAAAGTTATAGCAGCTTTGAAAGAATTTCAAAGTGGGTTGTGGGATGATCAAATTGATACAAAACTGTAGCAGTATTAAAGAAACACAAACTAGGATATTAAGGTAACAGCATATTTCTTCATCTCTAAAGTGTTTTCTGATCAGATGTTCGGAAGTATTTGAATATATCTGAATTTAATTCCTTCATGTGGCAGAAACAGAGTACAGTCTGAGATCATTGTACCTTTTTGTTTTGCAAAATGATGTCATCTGTATTGCCAGTATTCAGAAATACAAAGGCTAAAATTGTTTTTGTACTGCAGTAATTAGAAAAAACAATATTGAATTTTTATTATGAGAATGGTAAAATTGAAAATAACCTGAATAGGGCTTGACTGAGTCTCTTTAATCATATCTGATGGAAGAGTTGGCAAATCTGAAATGCAGCAGTACAGATCCATGCTAGTTTAAAACACACACAATTTATCTTTTCATTAAGACTGTAAGCATATTTTCTCAAACTACTTTATATTAGCCAGTTTCATGGGGCTACACCTCATGTTGTAAAAGAACAAGAGATAATGTAGATACATACAAGAGGTCAGCTTGACCTCTAGATAATTAGCTGGATGACTGACAGCACAATGACATTTTTCATTCAAGACCATATCTGAAACCCAGAAAAATCTTCAATAGGCATTAATTTGACAGGTCCAGCTAATGTAGCAGTTGGAGATTTCACTGTTCCTTGAAGAGCTTAATACATGTTCTGAAATAGAACAAGGAATAGCTCTGCTGAAACAGCACCAGTCTTCATTATAAATTAAACACATCGATACCATAGTGTGTAGTGTATATTAAACCAAAATGAGGTTTGGAAACGAATATGTTTACAAAGTAGCAGGCAGAAAAGCTTTTACAACAGTTTCTTCTGTTTCCCGTTTCCTTAGGCATGTTGTCTAAACCATAAATCCAGGGAACACATTGCTCACCTTTCTGAAACAATTAAAAGATTATTATGTTTTAAGAAAACAGAAATTATTAAAAAATATAATCTGCACACCGAATTCCCAACCTTTCCCTAACCTAGAATTTGTTTACTGTGCCCTTCACAAAGATTATTAATTTCAGAATGATAAGATACATGAAGTAATTAGATAGAAGAGCATTTGGTATTTTAGTTCTCATTAAATGATTTGTCTTTAAGACAAACTCATGATTTTTAATGGTAAAAGACCATTTTTATGGCATTACTGTAACTCTTGGTACTAGCAAATGTTTCTTCTTGAGATTTCCTTACTTGTCCTCCCAATCATTTTCATCTTCTTGTCTATTTTTACCTCCTCCACTTTCTTTCATTTTCATCTGGTCTTAATTACAACCATAACAATGTCAAAATGGTTCAGGAAGTATTAAAACAAAATAACACCAATGCAGTAACATTGGCCATAAGACAAAAAACTTTCACAAATCACAGTAGCCTACTACAGCAACCCAGTCTTCAAGCTGAGAAATTCAGGTACCAACATTGAAATAATATTTTTTAATTCATCCTTATTCAGGTCAACACAATATCCCTATTTAATTTTACACTGGTAGTTAAAACTTCTCCTAAATGTAAATCATGTTCTGCTTGCTCTTAGCAATGAAGTCTCTCATGTATGGGAGCTGCAGTGACAGAACAGAGATTTCAGCTGGGTTAAGGTTCAGTGAGATGAGTCAAAAGGCTCAACAATAGTGGAAAATCAATCAGATTTGAGAAGGTGTTAATGATTTAGCCCTCAGAGTAGACAAGGACAGAGATGATTTGACCATTTTAGTTAACCTTGTTGAAGTGACATTTAAAATGGTGGCTTTGTTGCTATAGAAAAGCTCACAAATTATTGACAAATACAGTGAGAAGCAAGAGCAAAGCATCACTTTCCTACATCTGTATCAGTGCTGAGAGCTGTAAAGGAGCCTGCAGGTTGCACTCTGTGAAAGCTATCAAATACCAAACTGCAGTGCTCTTTCTGCAGGCAGAAGGAGTTTCCACAGATGCTCTTTCAGCTGTATTTCCCCTTCACAAAAGCACAATCCTGCTGTATGTCCATAAAAGAGAAACCACCATGTGGGATTTTTTATTTACAGCCCTGTAGCAGGGAGTGGAATCTGTTCTGTTACTTGGCCAACTATTGCACAACATCAGCAGGCAAAATGTTCCTTTAAGTGAAACACATATAATCCCACTGGTGTCAACACATAAAACTAAGAAATGTTCCCTTAAAACCTCTCTTTGCTTTCTGGACTCCTGAATAACTGACATGAAATTATACTTTTTCATTCTTCCACATCAGGTTGGTACTATCAATAATAGAGTGTAACTTGACTGATGAGATAGCACCAAAAATATTTGTCTTTATGAAAAATGTTTTAAACATATACAATAAGTATCACTGCTAAGTATTAAAGACTGAACATGTAAAGTACAAGATCAGTAAATAGTTCACAATTCAAAATATGTTCTCATTTGATTGTACACACAATGCAATTAAAATATGAAATATTCTTAAATATGACCAAGTTATTAGCTTAATGACTGATTTGTTTACTGGTTTGTTTGGTTGGTTGATTTTGTTTGGATTTTTTTAAGATTAAGTTGCAGAAGTAATGCAGCAATGATTCAGCCTCAATGGAATTGTTAAGGTGTGCATGTGACTGATGAGATGCCAAAGGGCATTAATGGACTCTGAACTCCATCAGCTGACAAGGAATTGCTTTCCTCTGTGCCACTTTATGCTCCTGTCCTGTTATCTCTAATAAAATATATCTCACCTGTTGAACAGGTGAAGCTAATACAGGTATAAACAGATATAGCTGTGCAACAAGTACAAAGTGAAAGTCTGGTAACCATTCATAATAAAATATTTCTTTAATTTACTATTAGCAGCATTTAAAGCAGCTGTGGTAAATTCCAGTGTAATCATCACTATGACTTTGAAAAATACATCATGGATTTAGTAGCTTCACAACAGGTTTTCAATCAAACTTCCTCTCTTTACAAATAAAATTCCATTTAAATATATTCTGATTTTAAAAATGCACTGCAGAATCTGAAAGACACCGTCAACTCTCACTGTTATTGGTAATACTAATTTAAATGTGATTCACAAAATATGAGAAGCAATTGAAGAATGTTATTTATAAATACCTACCTCAGATTACCAAAATTATTGATGACGATGCACAAGCATCAAACCACCAAGATTTTTCAGATCCCCATATCAATTGAATTTGTTGAATCAGTTCAATGACAAACAAATTTGACCTTCTCTAGAAGGACAACCCCCCCTCCCCAAAGTGCTCACAAGACAAATATATATCAGGCAGAAAACTGACACAAAGAACACTGAGGTCCAAAGGAGAAAAGTGTCAAGGTTTTAGGTATGAAACAGAGGGAAAAGCCATATAAAGCAGGTAAGGTCAGATAGCTGGATGAGTTTTGCAGAAATCCTTCCTGAAAGAATCTCCATGATTCAAAAGACATTCAAATTCCATCCAAAAACTGAAACATTCTTGATTGTCAGTCTCTTTATGTTTAGTGAAGAGTTTGGTCCCATTTAAATCAAGTTTACTGTAATGTTTTTCCTTACAGAAATATCTGTACAAAATGATTTAATGAATTTCTCTCTCCTTTCCTTGTGACAGCATTAATGATGGTAAATTACATATATACAGATGAGCATGAGAAAAAAACCACTCCAAAATCATCAGCAGAGCTATTTAGTTAACTGTAAAATGAATATATAGATGAGTTGCTCAATTTAGCTCAACTCCTTAATTCTTCTAAGTAGGGAATAAATCCCAGGATAAAAATTAGCTGTGGACTGCAGAGGACTGCAGAACAGATCCTTGTTGTGCTAGATGGCACAACTGCCAGCCCAGGAATACAAACCATGCAGGTACCTTGTAGAGAACAAGGTGAGGAAAACCTGTATTGTTGTATTTCTGAATACAGGTATAGAGTTACTAATTAAAAGAATGGAACAGAAGATCTTAGGTGGGAGTGTGTGGAGGTTTTATGTGTGTTTTAACTGTATTTATCATGTACATTGGACAACAAATTGAAGCAGATCCCACAGCCAGGACTTCTGCTGCCAGTGAGGCTTGAAAAGGGAAAAATATGCAAAGACTGCTTAGGGACATGGATGAGGAAACTTCTGATCAAAGCCTCTGAAAGAAGCACAGAAGCTTGGATTGCTTCCTTGGGTTTCTAAATTCTTTCATGGATATTTTTCCAATCAGGCTACTAGAAATTTACTGTGTGTTTAATTTAATTTCCACTTCAGGAAGCATGGTAGGGGCAGGACAGGCAGCTTGGCATGTGGAACAACTGGCACAGATGAAAGCCAGCCAGATGGCATTAGGCTAAAAAAGTTCTCTTGCCCAAAATACAGCACCCACGTCCTTGGCAGATTCTAAAACCAGCACAGAATCTGTCTCTGTCTCTCTTTACCATTATCACACAGCTGACTTTTATATATATCTGCAGTTCTGATCCCTGCCCTTACAGCTTTGCAATAACTTCACAAATCTCTCATATGAGGAAAGCACTTAACAGGATTCAACAAGGAAAAAATTTTAATTAGACTTCTTTTTCTTTCAGGTAACTCAGTTTTTTAACATTGATGGAATAATGTTCATAAATTCCTGTAGCTCTTTGGGGATTACTAATTTAAAAAGTAATGGAATTTAATCCTTGAATAAGTAATGTGAGGATCTATTTTTTAGCAGATGAGCAGATTAAATATATCACAAAAAGTAAAATGCCTCAAATTTTAGATGTTACACATTTAATTGCACATATGCAGTTATTTGATTAAATGAACTATGTGAGCTACTTGAACCAAGAAGAAATATTTCCCAGCTCCATCTAATCTCATAATTAAGACTCTTCATGTACATTGAATAAGATCTGCCCAAACAATACAATATATGTACATTTGGTCAATGTTCTCTTCACAATTTATTATAAACTATACTAAAGTCTGATCCTCATTACCAGAGGACTCAAACTTTGCTAATAATGCAATCTGGGAGTTTGCTTGATGTGAAAACCTGTAAAATAGAAATATAATTATCTAGAAAGAGAACCTGTGACAAAACTGCATTTATCCCTCAAATCCCCTGGTCAGTTCTAGATTTACCATTCTTTCCATCACTGCACTATGTGAGCCAAATTTTCTTCTCATACACAACTGCACAATTGCTATCCAAGTCCACAGGTTCACAGAACTTCATGAAGAGCAGATGGTCTTATGTCAGTCTCTAGTGCTTGCAAAGAAATCTCCTCCATCTCCAGCCAGCATGAGATTCAACAGCCAGAGAAGTTCTGCATAGAGCTCATGAGAGGGAAGTAAAATGTTCCCCTGAAAACTGGACAAGGAAATGCCTAAAATTGCAAGCTGACTGAAAGAGTAAAAGGAATTGAGTCAGCATTCTGGGGAAAGGAAGGAAAAGGGAGGGGTGGAACAAGCAGTATATTCTCAAAAAAAAAAAAAAAAAAAGTATGTTCAAAGCAGATACCATGAAAAAGATAAGTGCTACTAGTATGCCATAAATAATATAAGACTCACATAATGCACCATTAAAGTTTATGGATCAAATCCTCTCTCCTGGCCATGATGTACTTAGGCATTACAAAGACTCTCTCAGAGCTGGTTAAAGCTTTCTGATTCACTACCCAGCCCAGTTCATCTCTGGCACTGAGATGGGACTGGAGATGATTCATTAATGGAGGGAGCCAAATTGCAATTTCTCTACCCTAAAATCCCTTTAAGACACTGTTTAAAGGGGCTGTAAAACTGGCTAATATATTTCCTCTTAGTTCATTCTGAACTTTTCAGTCTAGAAGAGAAATTTCCTGGACCTTGGGTGCTTTTCTCTTGTTTTGCCTTGCCTGAGCACTGCCAGGGGACCCAGGACAGTGAGCAAGGCCTAAGGCTTCCCCCTCCTAAGGCCCCCTCAGGTTTCTCCAGCTGTGTGGATGCTTCAATTTGTCCCAAATAAACAGAGTTTATTTAGATGTGTCATGCACATGTACGTGCACATCCATGCTCACTGATCACTAAACTGCAAAGCCAATTCAAATTTCTGGTGTTCAGGGGAGCTGCAAGCCTGGGTGCAATGTGCCCTCCGAGCATGCATAATCTGAAACAGATGGCTCAACAGATGAGCTGCCAAACACTCAAGGCCAATTCAAATGCCATCCAAAAGTAAAAGTTATGTGGGATAAAAGTTTTTCTTGTCCCACTTTAGATAAACAGGGCCTATCTGCTTGGAAGATGATTCTTTCTCATTTTCTGCTTGTCTACTTATTCTTTTCAAATACGGCATTGTCTAGAAAACAAATTCAGTTTTTACCAGCTGACAGCATTTTCCAGTCTCTTGGTTGGGTTTTTTTAATGAAGATCCATACTCTGGAATAAAGAGATTGCAGGGTTATTTGAACATAAGTTAAAAAACAAAGCTGACAAGGAAACAGGAACTTTCTGACCTTCAAGGCTGCAAAGAAAAGGTTGAAAATATGAAGTCTTCAGAAACCAGAATTCCTTTTCAACTCATGCTTTGCTTAGCAGCACTTAAGCACAAATAAATAATTTAAATTGCATGGACTATGAAGTGTATTGATTTCCCATTTAAACACTCTGATACATGGCACTAGAGAGCTCTCCCCAGCTTGTGATACTTCCTACCTTTTCCACAGGACTCCCAGCCCACAGCTTGCCTAAATGGAGGCATTGTTCCTGCAGGCATTATTATGGCAATGTCTTCACTGTAAAGTAAACCTGATTTGAAGCTACCATATGTCTTGATGTTCCCATAAATGCAGTTTTTTGACACTTGGAATTTTCCTGAGGGCGTGCACACACACACACACACAAACACATAGACAAACAAACACCCACCCACCAATATCTGTGTGCATATATAAGTCTATTAATCTATCTCCCCAGACTCTGTATTCAGGTGTCTGAATTTCTTAACATCAGGAATCCTGACACAGGATAAATTAAATACATTCCTATTAAATACATTCAAAAAACCCAGACAATGGCAGACTGCATACTGCAGAGTTCTGGTGTGCATGAAAAAAAAAAAAAAAAGAACATTTCTAAAAAGTAATTACACAGTCTGGGCACTCTCAGTACAGAATATGCCTGTGTGGCTGCTGGGAACAGAAATGACAGCCATCACTTCAGTCAGCCAAGCCCCACTGAGATCAGTCACACTGCAGAACATTACCTATGCTTCACACAGCACCAGCTGACACCGCACTGATTCTCCTCTCAAATGTTCACAGCACTACAGTACTACAGTTAAGGATTTGTGGGTGTAGGAAACTCAAGCTAAAACACACAAAGAAATTGTAAATTAACTCCACAGTCAAGACAAAGGGTGTAAGATTGGTCCACTACTGACAAGAAAAAGAAAATTGCTGCCTCTGTGTTTTAGAAATTCTGTGCAATGAGTAAATGTAATGCAGGGACTGCAGCAATTAAATGTAAGATATCACTGCTGATATGTAGCAGAATAAATTCTCATTCAAATGCATGAACCCAAACAGATGCAATATTTTACAGACAAATGGGACAGCTGGATATGTGCAGGATTTTGTTTTGTCTAAAAATGACATATATCCAAGCCAAAATCTGAAGGACAGGTAAGACAACAGCTCATTTGCTACTGGTTTTGCTGTATTAAGAGGAGCTGTATCTGTCCTCTATATGTCAGACTAGAAACAAAAACTAGAGAGTGTAATGCTAATGATACACTCAGATCCTCCTTTTTTGCTTATGCATTATGAATAGCAGAGCTTAACAGGGTAGTTACATGCTTTGATCTCTTAAGTCAGTGTCATAAATTTTGTTCTTGATTATGTGCATGTAATTACCTCAACACCAAAGGAACACAAAAGTGTGAACATTTGGGGTGTTTGGCCTGGACTGGAAACACCCAGCTGAACTTGTGCTTTTCTTTGCTGGTAACTTATTTCCAAAGGCTCAAGGCTGCCAATCTCCAAACTATATTGCACATTTCACCAGTAAACTAGAACAAACTATTTATTGTGTATACCCCAAGTAAACACACCACTGGAAGAAATTTCCATGTCCTAAACATTACCCACTTCAGCTTATGCAAAATAAAGTTTCACTGTACACTGCAGACTTTTTTTATTGTTAGACTTCCTTGTAAGTACATTCCTTACAAGCTTATTTTCAAAAACGAATTCTCTTGGGCTATGGAAAGCAAATTATGTAACTCTCCATTTTGTCAGTTGTCCAGAGAATTTGGTTAACTCCAGTAGCACTTAGAGATTTTAATATTAATGTTATTGTAGGATTTTCTTAGAAGTCACATTGCAGATACTGCTGCAATAGTTTATTGGGGCACTGGGAAGTTCACAGACTGAATTTTTGAAACTTGGAAGCAAACAGATGCAACAAGGCCTGGATTTTTTTGGCTCACAAAGTGAGTAACAGAGCTGCCCTGTGTGTGCTGCTGCCCACAAGCTGAGTAGGATTTCCTTTGTTTCAGTCCATGACATCTGGGTGTATTTCAACAGTTTTGAGCAACTTCAGCTTCAGCCATGCTCAGCAAAACTGTTCATGTTGGAGAAGTGGCAAAGTAAGGTCTGACTACAAAAATGTAAAAATTAGGGTCCAATATTATTAAAGATCCCACAGAAATACCACTTTTTTAGTGGGAAAAAACCCAACCTTGACAACCCAAAACTCCTTGAAATAATAGTTAAAGAGTCCCTGGATGAAAATAAGTTCCAAATGAAAATAAGGAAAAAAATAATATTAATAACAAAATAATATTTTTATTAATAATAAAAATTAGCAGTAATGGTTCAGAAGAAAGGTCTAAACAGCTCAATGTCCTGTCTCCAGCAATGTCAATAGCCAATAGCTATGGAAAATGGTAGGAGTGGAAAATTCCCAAACTTCCAATGACTTACAGTTCAGAAGTCACCTGAGCTGGAGTTAATTCTTGTGAGTGGTTGTTTTACTTTGGACAGCAGCTTGATGTATCCAATAATATACCCAAGGCTTTTGGCTTCACCCTGCCAAGACTGAACCCTCACCAGGGTGTGCCAGGGCTTTCCCTGAGCCTTGAACCTGGGTTTTCTCCCAAGCTGATGGAGCTGCAGGAGGGGCTGCTCTGAACTGAAGCCTCACTTCATCTGCAGATCTGATGGAGCTGCATTCTGCACAAGTCTGAGAGTTCACACATAAGTGGAATATTCTCCTGACAGCTCCTGGGAGCTGACACAGTGGCAAAGCACCCATCTGCTTTCTAAATTCTGGTCCAAGTGCACATCATGACTTTAGGGGAGCAATATGAGTGTATTCTGCCAACTACTTCTTTTTCTTCTACTAAATTGGTTTTCCCTTTCTTTTTTCTTTGCTCATAGAAGAGAGAATTGAGTAGGATGAAAAAAGAATCTGCATTTTTGCTTTCATCAGAACAAGGAGAAAGCAAATCCTTTAAGTAGGCATGAAAAAGGACTTTTTCATTCTCAGATAGAAGAAAAAATCTCCAGTTTTTGGTAGGATAAACTTTGCTAGTTTTGTCTCTCATTCTTACACAAGAAACAGTAACCCTAAAGGAAAATCTTTTTGGCATCCCAAAATCAGGGCAGTGTTAAATGAGGGCTTATACTGTTCATGGACTCCTCCTACACACAAGTCCCTGGGAGTGATGCTAGGACTCAAGAAAAATTATTTTACCTTAAATTCCAGAATAAAATGTAGAGGAGACAGAAACTCATTCGACATTGACACAATGGAAACTTAGTTTTAACAGACACCCCTTTAATACCTCTAGTTATGGAAATCAAATGAGCAATAAAGGCACACATTGTACTTGTGTATTATGATGGATTGCTCAGCTCTAGGTCTCCTTGATTTTACTTTTATCCTTCCTTTCATCACTTATTTAATACCCTAAAAATTACCAGAGTCAGATGCCTGTTATTGACCTGGACAAAAAACCAAACCAAACTAAAAACCCAAAAAATCAAACCAAACCAAACCAAACCAAACCCCACACAACAAACAAACAAACACAAAAAGACAAATAGGGGGAGAAAAGATAGGGAAAAAGATATTTTCCCTCCAGATTTTACCATGACTTTGTACCACTGAGTGTGGATACTGCTCATAACAGCCTAAAAATATGCATATATTTTGGAACCTATCTGAATGTATAAACACCAGTTTTAAATACTACCTTTGATATTGCTGTATCTATTAATAATAAATAAATACAGTGTATAAAGAAAAACAAACAGTCATTAATTAAAAATAAACACAGCATTTAATCCTTATGAATAGTGACAATACTCTAAAATACTAATTGATTCTTAGCTTTTCCCTGGCTAAATTTGCTACACATCAAACTCTAAATTTTGTGAGAAGATGATGATGGATGTATTGCATTCTTGCTAAACCAACTATACAGAGCAAGTAACCTTACCTGAACACATTAATAGGGCAAACACCATGAAAAAAGGTGATGGTGAGAAAGCTTTGGGAAAAGAGATTATACTTATTTGCCTCTCTGTAGCAGTGGGCTGCATACCACAGCTGCAGTGAAGGAACCATTCCAGTTGAGCAGCATTCCTCTGTGTCTTTTCAAAGCCTCTGTGGAGGCTAAAGCAGCAATCACTTGTTTGTGGTTGAGAAAATGGCAGGGACTTCTGCATTAAATTTTAAATACATTCTGCTCAGAGGATGATAAGATGTTTAAATCAAATGATGAGACATTACCCATCTCAGCAATGCATTAGGGGTATGAAATGGGATTCAGCACGCTGTGAATTCTGAACTCCTGTACTCAGCAAAGAATCACAGACTCACACAACACCACCTTGGAATTACAATATTATCCTCAAGGATACTATGGTCCATTCTTTCTTGGTGAAAGTACAGACTAGACAATATGGCCCAGAACCCTATCAAACTCTGAATTTTAGAGGTGTCCATGGCCTGTTGATCTCAAGAGTAAATTATGATAATTTAAGTTTTATAATAAAATAATACAAAGGTGACAATGAATTGTTCACCAAAATTCATCCCAGCATTTTTCTACTGGCTAGATTGATTTTCAGATTACCAGAGCTCATCCAATATAAATATGGAAAATAGCCTGTATAACTATTTCTTCAGTATAAAGGCTAGGTAATTTAAAAAATTATTTTGTATTAGATTTACACTATGTTTAAGTTACAGAATCTGTTAGAAGGTGCTTTCCCCATTTAATTTTTACTGCTATTAATTTCTCTCAGAACACTGAAGATCTCAAGTGTGATCAGGATATGTGGGAGGAATTCTTTGTCCTCTGAGTAAAGTGAGTGCAGAAGACAATCACATTTCTTAACAGCCAAGCCCCTCACCAAGCCCAGAAATGTACTTCTTGAAGAGATGTTGAGTCCTGAATTGTCAATCTACACTCCTGCAACTCCCAGATAACGTTATGGCAAACTATCATGCAGAACCTGAACTTACTCTTAAGAAACCACACCAAAAATTTAGGTTGTGTTACTGTTTCAAAGCTACTCCAATTTATAATGTCCTTAAAATGTGTTTCTCTGTAGACCTTGTAACAGCATTTGGCCATTAGGTGAGTCACTGGAGTTGCTTAATTAAGCACCTCCACTCCCTGTTTTTAACACAGAGCAACAACATCTGACAAACTCCTCCCGGGGCTGCCAAGGGTCCGTGCCAGCGAGGTGAGTCAGCTGTGCCTTTGCTGCATCATCCCTCTGACAGACAGCACTGGGGAGGATTAAAGAGCTGCACACAGAATCAATCTGACTTTCTGCATCATCTCTAGCTTCAATGCAAGACAGAGTCTTCACCCCTGTCTTAAATGGTACTGCAGTTTGGCTGAACATATTCCATGGGTTTTGGGGAACTGGCTGCAATATTCCAGTGCAGCTCTAAACACACCATGGAAGGATGAGATTCTGAGCTGCAGGAAGGCAGATCTCATGTCCAAAAAGAAAAGCCTTTTCTCTTGTGGACTTCCACCAAACACAACCATAAGCAATATGCAAAAACAGAACAGGGATTCTGAGACGTGATGACTTGATTCCCATTCAATCTGCTATAATTTGATTTTTTCCAGAATATGCTAATATGGAGTAATTTAGAAGACTCAGAAAGGTCTGCATAACCCTCAATGAAGTTCCTCATCCCTGACCAATTTAATGAATTTATGACAATTCATTAAATCAGAGAAAAACTAGATTAAAATGGACAGAATTGGGAAAATGTATTGCTAATGGCTTTTATTTCATAGCATCATAGAGGAATTGGCAAGAAAGGCCCAAGAGTATTATTTGTTTGCCTCAGAAACCAGCTACTGTCCTCCTTCCACTGTCTTGTTGATTTTTAATAAACATTTGTACTAAAACCAGTGACAGTATAATAAATCTATTCAGAAAATCTACTTACAATGGCACTTACTGTCATGCTTGATTTAATTGTCCTCTTTGAAGAATGACTGCTTGTAGGGTGAAGGTGATTCTCTCCCATCTATCTTTCTCTCTGTAATCCCCTAAACCAAACATAATTCTGAAGAAATAAAATAAAAATGTTTATGCTCTGACAGTGCTCCTATTCTTAGTGTAGTTGGGATGTACATAGAGGGACTAGAAAATACCTGTAAAGGCTAGAGCTGGAGACTGAGGATGACACAGAATGCTCCATCTTCTACTTGATTGTAGTTTATTACTGCATTTGTTACCCGTAAAAAATAAAATGGAAGGAACATTTCCCTGAAGGTACAAATAAAAGACATTATTTGCTATCAACAAGTGCAAAAAGAATCATCCACTATCAGGCTAAAACATAAATTGTTAATTAGGATGATTACATTATCAGTAGTTGACACAGTGAACTTACAGGACAAGCAATAGAAAATTAAAGTACCAGCACATTTCTGAAGTTGGAAAAGAAACTGAAACAGAATGTTATTTGTTCTCTTCTCAAATGCCTTCCTTATGTTCCTCAGAAGCCCAAGCAATTGCAGCTGTTGGGAGAACCAAAAGCCACTTTCACTGCTGCCAGTCACACTGCCAGACACCCTGAAGGAAACCCACAAGCCACAACTTCATCACTGAGGTTCTTCTGAGTTCAGCCATAACTTCAGCAAAATTACAACAGAAAAGCATTTTCTTCAGAAAGAATCAGACTTCCAGTGTTCTCTTGCTTCCATTGTCTACCCTGGTCCTTCACTGGTATTCACTCTGACCAGCAATGTCTTCCTTTTGGCTAGAAACCACGAAGATTTAAACTGTAATGGGCAAAAATATAATTTACTGGACATGTTTGGACAAAGAAAAATAACACAGAGGAAATTTTTAAAAGTAGGGTGCAAATTGGGATGTCCTGGAAAACACAGGAAGGACTGGGCACAGCTGAGGTTTCCCCCTACATTCCTGCTGGGACAGTCTGAGTACCCTGGAGGCCACACCATGGTCAGGAAATGAGTGTGTGGCTGGGGCACTGTGGCAGGGTAACAGAACTGAGAGCTCTGGGAGGCAAGAGAATGGGGCTGGACAAGATTTTCAGCTTGTTTTCAACAAAGGCAGCACAAGGGAACAGCTGCTGCCTTCAGCCCAGGTCTGTTACCTCTGCAGTACATTCCTCTCTCAGGTGACAGTGAGTACTGAATGGTACAGAGGGTGACACTCCAGCCTGAGTTGTGTAAAATATGGAGAACATCACAATAAAACTGTCCATAATCACAGAAAATAACAGCTCTTTGTAACTGATGCAGATGGAATTCAGACAGAACACGTTAAAGCAAACCAAATTCTTCCATTAAGAAATTACTCCCTAATTTCTATTTTAAGCCATTTTTAATTCAAAATCATTGATGCTAATGATTTAAAATAAAAAGTGTATAAAAAGACATTATGGCACATTGCTGATTTCAGTTTATTGATTTATTTAAATGAACTAAAATGTTTGCATTGATCTTTCAAAATAAATTGATTAGGCCTCAAGAATCTTTATCAGAAGGATCTGAGTAGTTCATCCTAAACCCTTCAGTAGTGCCCTCATGATCCATGCTCAATAGAGGGGAGTTATCTGACAGGCACAGAATCCTGGCATGAGAGTGCATAAACCTGTATGATCTACCCTGGAGGCTCAAAGACTGTAATTTCAAATTTATTTATTTCACTTTGTGTGGGGCTTTCTGAAAAACAATGATTCTCTGATCTCTGCCAAATTACTTTAAGGGACTATCCACACTACATTTCTAAAAGAAACCTTGAGCTGAATTCCCCCTTTTATACCTGTTAACACCATTTTTCCTGCTCTCAACTTTTAGCTAAGATGAGATATCAAAAATACATGCTTTTTCAGGTGGATACAAGCCTTTGTCACATTTTCTCCCAAAAAGAGTCAAAGAACTGCTAAGATATGCAGTGTAAACTGAAGTTCAGGAAACTCAGCCTCTGGCAAACCAAGGTAAATAAAAAGCTCTTCTGTGGAGAATTTCCTATTGTGGATGCTCTGCCCACACACAGCTTTTTCAGGGTTAAACCAAGAGAGGTTTTGTTCCATGAGTTCTTTGCATTGTTTCAGCTTCTGTTGCATAATAGAGCCAAAGGAGTGATGTGAGATAATAAAGCTCCAGTCCAGCTACAGCTTTAACTGGCAGCACTAGTAATGTTCTGGCACCATCTGATGTTTTTTGTTTTGCTTGCCTGGGTATAATCTCTAGGCAGCCCCGCTTTGTTTAGTCAGTGAAAATAAAGAACAAAAACAGACTACTAAGGTCATATGCAGCTTGAAAAAAAAAAAAGTTATCTAAATTAACAAGCCAGATTTCAAAATCAGATTGTGCATTAGGTACCTTAAATTGGTGACCCCATGCATAAATACACCACCAGGTGACTCCAAGGAGTCAATGCTCCAAATTCCCATTGGTGACAAACTAGTGTACGATGTGACATGTGATATGGGGAGACAATTAGAAATCTGGAATATTTCTTATTTCCTAAGATGAAACACACTGCCTTTGTGTGATTCTTTTTCACTAAATGGGTGATTTTCTATTAAATTTTGTTTAATTTAGTATAAAGTTGCAGTGTTGTGAGACACTAAACCTGTTTTAGCCCGACTATAAAGGCATTTAAATAGACAAAGAATAAAAAAGGGCTGTAAGGGGGAAAGGAAAAAAATGTTACTAATGAACACGGTACACTGCATGATAAACACAAACCTCATGGTAAAAACACTACTTCTGCTGCTTTATTGTTGTTCCCTAGGAAGGAACATGAGTATCCCTATGGGTCCTTTGAAGTTTTCATGTTAAAGCATAGCTCAAGTTCTGTACTTATGTCAGAGGAGATCGGTGCCAAAACCATGCCTTGTGCTGAACAACAGATTTGCAATTGTCCGTAGCTCCTGGGGAATTCATTCCACATTCTTGGATCAGTCCACAGGAAAGCTGTGTCACATTGAAGCTTTAACTTTTAAAGGTCATCTCGAGTCATGAATGAGTTTTAGACACTGTGGACGTGGAGCGCTTTGAAGAGAAGCCCCCTCAGACTCCATTGTTATGCCCACTTTGGTTTAGAGTTAAGGCACTTAAAAAAGCCGAGAGGCAGAGGGACGAGTACACCAGCGAGAGATGCTCAAAGCTTCCAAGCGGTGCTAAGTGTTTTAGAGAGGAACTAAAAGATCCCAAAAGTGCTTTAGGGGACAGGACGACGCCCTCCCGCCCTCACTCACCGCAGGGCCAGCGCGCCGTGCCCTCACGGCACCGCCTCACAGCCCTGCCTCGCTCCTCGCCCTCTGCCTCCCGCGGGGCCGTGAGGAGAAGCCGCGGGGACGGAATCCCTCAGGCAGCGCCCTCAATGCCCGTACCCCGAGCTCCCTCTCTCCTGACCCCGGGGCCGCCCCCGCCGGGCGCCGCTCCCCTCACGGCCCCTCCCCGCTGCGCGCGCAAACACCGCCCCCCGGGGCAGAGTGGCCCCGTGGCCCCTCCCCGTCGCTGCGTGCCCCGCCCCTCCCCGCCCGGCGGCCGCCGAGTCTCTCCCCCGCTCCCCTCACCGAACGCGCGGCGTGCGCGGCGGTGCCGGTCCGGTGCTAAGATGGCGTCTATCATGGAGGGCCCGCTGAGCAAATGGACCAATGTGATGAAGGGCTGGCAGTACCGCTGGTTCGTGCTGGACTACAACGCGGGGCTGCTCTCCTACTACACGGTGAGGGGCAGCGGGCGGGCCGGGCGGGCGAGGAGGCGCCGGGGACCGGCTCAGGCGCAGGGTGGGGGCGGGGAGGGGACTCGGGGCGTGCGGGCACCTGGGCGGCCAATGGGGAAAGAGGAGGCGGCGGTAGCGACCAATGGGGGAGGAGGAGGCGGCGGGATCAGCCAATGGGGCGGCGCTGCGGGGAGATGGAGTGGCGGGGGCGAGGGGCGCTGTTGTTGTTGGCGGCGGGCGGCGCCGCTGGCGGGAGCGGCTGCGGGACCCGCCCGGGTTCTCCTGGCGGCTCCGGGGCCGCGCACTCTCCTCGGGCTGCCCCTGTCCCCCTGTCCCGGAGCCCTGCTCGGTGCTGGCCGAGTCCCGCTGCTCCCCGCCCTGTCCAGCGGGAACTCGGTGTGGGGGCTCAGCCCGGCCGGCGGGCGCGGGCGGTGCCGCCGTCCCGCGGCCGTGCGCGCCCCGCGCTTCGTTCCCGCGGCTCTCGGGGCGTTCCGGCCGCGCTTGGCGGGCTCGCTGCCGCTCGGCAGGTGCTTCCCGGAGCCGGGTCGGCTTTCCCGTTTCCGTTCAGGACTTCCCAGCACGATCTTTTTTACTGCTGTGTGTTAACAAACAGTGATGCTTTCCTTAACTTTTTCTTTCCTTTTTTTTCTTCATAACCCCTCCCAGATCCTGCCTTACTGGCTTGTTCGCCTTCCTTATTCATATTTTTACATAACTTACAAGTATTTCAATGGTAGGAATTAATTTTTTTCAAGGATGCACTCTGAAATCTGAAGGCTCACTGGGTGAGCTGCATCCATGCCCCAAAGTTTTCTTCTCATGGAGCAATTAGTGTATCAGGCTGGATAAAACACACACAAATTAAATCTGTAGTAAGTTGGAATAGATTTACAGCAAATAACTTGACACACCACAATGTCTATGAAGCTTTGTTTGTACAGAAGCATTGCATATAAAACTTTTTTCTTTAAATCTGGATTTCCATTGTACTGGGAGAGGCCAGTGGTAAGGCTTCTGCCACAGAACTGGCACACGCTCTCAGTTTTGTTCATGTGGGTTCAAAATCTCACACCTGGGATGTGGATGGAGAAATGGAAGTGCTTTTAAAGTTGCTATTTAGTGGCTCTTCAAATGTCAGCTGCTTGACAGAGATGAATTAGTCAGTGTGGTCAAAGTAGCAGTCCAAGGTGCAAAGTCATTTAATGCTCAGCTACAGAAATAGAAACATTTGCTGATGACTACTGTGTATAATTATAATTCTGGATATTGCATTGACTTTCATCCTATGGTCTTCAGCTGTTTAGTAGAATTATATTATTTAATTTTTTCCTATGACTGGGTACCTCTACATATATGTTACACTTTCATTTTGTATAATTTGTTATGTTCTCTGTCACTATAACAACTTTTAGTTCAAAAATTTAAAAACTCTTTTTTAAACCAGCTATCTTAAAAAGTTCAAGTTGGGTTTAAGGAATAAAATCATGTTCTCTGCTTTATGTGCCTTTGCCAGTGAGAAGTGGCTGGAGTGAACATTTCCTTCAGAATGCTCTTCCCATCCATGAGCTCTTTCATTCTCTTACCTAAGGCTGTAAGGCATAATGTAATGCATGTAATGCATATGCATTTACAAGGTGTTTTACAAAAGCCTTTTACCCAAATTGGGAAATTTCAATCCTACTGAAACCTGCCTGCCACAGGATCTGGGCCTTGGGCACGCCCTGCTCTCCTGTGTGCTGCAGGGCAGCAGGGTCAGCAGGAGCAGCGTTTGAAGGATAACTCAGAGCTTGTCCCAGCTGATCACACACCTCTGAAGAACCAATCCTACCCCTGAGAAGGTGATAGGGCACCGTTTGCTTCACCTTAGTGTTGGAGTAGTAACTCCTGACTCGTAGTTGATGAGGCTCGTAAATAAACAGCATTAATTTGAAGCGTTGGTAGGTTTGGGATTTTATTTAAATGGAGCAATGTCCTGTTAGGAAGGAACCTGTGATCAGGTGTACAGGGCTCCCTCTGCACCAGGTTCAGTCTGGAGCAGTGGAGTTGCCTCACTGTGCCTGGGTGAGTGTGGCTGGGCTGCTGGATGTGGCCTCTCCCAGGAATGCAATGCAGGGCTGGGATGGGCTGGGATGGTTCCAGCCCTGCTCTCTGGACACACAGCCTGGAAGCAGTTTTGTTGGTACAGGGGATTGCAGGTACTGATCAGCCTGTGCCTGCCCATTGTCTCTCCAGGCTCCTCAGCCTCAGTAAGTTCTGCAGACAGGAGACACTTTCTCCAGCAGATCCCACAGCCTGTTAACCTTTGGCTGGGCAGCTGTGGAAAACTGCAGGCAAATAACTCCTGATGCAGCTGAACTTTCCATTAGAGCCTGAGCCACAAACTTCTTCATGGGCGTGCCCTTGCACTCCTGGACTCAGCCCTCCTTGGTAGTTACCTAAAATAGACTGCAGAAAAACACCCTTAATGTGAAATAAACATTCAAACAGAATTAGTGTGAAATAGCACTGCACTCTGGGGGGAAAAGAAAAGTCTATGCTTTGTCTTTTGGTGGAATGAACAGCTGTTAACCTAAGTATGTTTTGGATACATACACCAGGAGCAAATGATTTCAATGAAATTCCATTTCTGGAATGATTAGAACTTTAAAGGAGAAAATTAAAAGTTTTTGCATCAAGTCAGAGTCAGAAAAAAAAGAAAAAAAATGTAACGGTCACATGTATTTCTGTTTTCATTTGTGTGTTCCATGCTCTGTACTTGTATTGCAGTGAACAATATTAGTGCTATTTGCATGTGTCAATGTGAATCTTCTCATGTGCGTTGACAAAAAAGCCTTTTACCTAAATTGCCAAATTGTTGGCTTTTTATTTTCCACTTCTGTAGTCCAGAAGCTTTTTTCCTCGTTTAGAATTGAAATGTTCATCCTCAAATTTGCTTATCATTACTTTTGTGTAAAGTGACTTACAAATTCTGTATTTTACAGAGTATGATCTGGACTTGTCGTCCAAATATTCTTTTCATGTGGTTTTGCTTAAATAAATGATTGCTGATATCAGTAAATGGCCCCCTTTTTTTTCTTTTTTCAAGCAAAATATGAACTAAATGACAGTGTGCCATTTTTACCATTTTGGATCGGTTTGACCAATGGCTTGACAAATTATTTTTTTCCCCTCAGCATTCTTGCATTTGTGACTCTACTCATGCTTCAGTGCTTTCTCTTAAGGGAATAACTTACATATATAAGTTATTGAAGCATTGCGAGTTTGTTGGCTTCACTGAAATATTTAGCAAACAAATCTTGAACTGGCTCATTCCTGCCTTCTGCTGGTGCAGGAGCTATAAAGTTGTTCCATGAGCTGGATTCCAGATGAGAAATAGCTTTGTGCTGGTTTATTTTTTCAGCTGAATTTGTTCTGTTGTTTGTTTTGTGCATGTCAGTGTAGAAATGTGTGTGTTGACATTATGCTGGGAGGAGAACATGAAGACAAAGAAATGGTCAAGGAGGAAGGGGGAGTTGAATGCAATTTGCTTTTTGTTTGTGTTTTCTGGCAGAAGTGATGTCTTAAATACACATCAGCTATAGCCTTGATAACCCTTGGGAATTCTGTAGAAATAATCCAGTGAACCACTCAAGTTTGAAAATCTGATTTAAATTCTAGCTTTAAGTGTACTCTTTAAATAAATATTTAAATTGTATAATAAATTGAAAGCAGAACTGGCATAGCTGTGCAAACAGTGCTAAAAACAGTGCTAGAAGAAGGTCAGTTCCTAAAGTATTTTAAAACTTCATGGATATATGACATTTGGTGTTATTGAAAGGAGAACTATTCAAAATGTTGCAGGCTTAAAGAACTGCCTTGCACAGTGAATGAAGGCTGCCAGAAAAATTGTTGTGTATGACAGCTCCATATTGTTTGTTCCTGAAACCAGACTGGGGAGCCTCCCATCATCTTAATGGTTTTTGCACCAGTGAATGCCTGAAGAATGGATTTAAGTGCTATTCTTTTGTTCATCATTCCATCAAACCACTTTTAAAACATTTGCTGGTCCACTGCTTTCAGGAGCAAGAGCTGTGTGAAATCAGTTGTTGGGAAAAGTAATTGTGGCAGTATGAAATTATCTCTCCCCTCATGTTTTTCAAGATTACTGCTAGTTAGCAACTTCAAAACTGGTTGTATTGAAGATCTACTTGTGGGTTGTACAACCCAGCTATTGAGGAGGGAGACTCAAATTTTGGAGCAGTTTTATGAATCTTTGGTGGTGAACTGAAAGCAAACCTTGTTGACTTGATTTCAAACCATGCCTCCAAAGCTGCAGTCAGGGCTCAGTGGCCCCGTGGCAGAGACTTTCAGTTAAATACTTCTTTCAAATACAGTTTCTCAATCAGCAGCTGCGTGCAAAAATCCCAAGAAAACAGGAAAAAACCACATCTGCTTTTGCACAAACGTTCCCTCCAAGGTCTCTGTTTTCCATTCTCAGATGAAATGACACTTTTTTCTTATAATAACTTGATCTTGTCACATGCCCTGAAAACAATTCAGTGAATCTATTAAAAACAGACAAAACTGTAAGTGAACTTGTCATAATAAAAATAAGTCTAAATTTATGGTCACGGGATATAAAATATTGTTGGTTGTCATACAAGGCTAAGTTGAATTTTGTACATAGTTTAAACTTTGTATCACAGGTTTCCTTGCACTGAATAAATTGTTAAAGGATTATTACTGAAGTAGTTGACTCCTCTTTAGTAGTTAAATTTCAGCTCCAGGCAGTTTAGTCTGTAGCTGTGCATTTTTGGGGAAGAGGCTGAATGGAGAGTTCCAGGACTGGGCTGTACCTTTTACACCTTGGTGCAGTTAAAGCCTCACATGAATTAATTTCTCATAGGATTCTTTAAAGCAGTGTAATGCTTTCCCATGCCAGGCCCTATAAAATATTGCCATACCTATTTCACATAATCGTGGTATGTGGTGGGGTTAGATGAGCCCCAGTGGCACCTCAGCTATGGCTGCAGTTTTATCTCCTGTTTTATGACTGCACCCACAAAAGTCCCAGTGTTGGCTGTACAAACAACCAGGCTGTGAGATGCTGTCCCTGAGCTCAGGGAGCTTCTCTGAGATTGGGGTGTGCCTTGGAAGGGGGCTGGGAACAGCCTGTGAAATCTTTAAATTGTTGAGGTCTGTTTCTGCTTTAAAAATGAACGTTGCCTTAGGATTTGATGAGAAAAAATTACTGTTATGGAAAGTGATCCAAATTTAAGCTTCTCTTGTAGATGTAGATAAATTGCAAAGATTACTGTTTATAGATACAGCTTGTTCCAGGTCCTTCGTCCTTAACAGGAAATAAATGTCCCAAGCGGTTTTGCTCATCTGTGTGCTTGTGTTAGGGATTTCCATGACAGCACTGAGTGAGTCAGAAATGCACCTCTTCAAGTTCTGCCCTTCTGTGCAAGCAGAACTCGTGCCTGAGAACTTTGGGAGGCGAAGAGCAGCTGGGTTTTATTGGAAACCTTAAACTTTGCATGCCACAGCTACAACTCAAATGAAATAGTAGCACTTCTAAAGATGAAGGAGGGCCGGGCGTCTTTCAGGCTTGGGTTAGGTTTCTAATTTTGTTTTGTTTTCTTTAAATAGGCCAAATAATTAATTTCTCTTCAGAATTCATAGGTTACCTCAAATGCATTTTGTTAGATCAGTTCTATATGTGATCAACTTTGCTGTGTGGATGTTAAAGAGGAACCAATAAAGGCCACATCTCTTTGGGAGATACCTAAATTCTCCCTGCAGTAATACTCTATAGCTTTATTCATTTTTACAAATTTTTATTTGAGTTTCAGCTGAAGTTTATCTCATATTGCTGTCCGCTTATAACCTGTTCAAGTCCTTTATCATCACAATCAGTACAGTGTGTATTGAAAGCTTATGGGAAATGTAATTTTGTCTGGTTATAAAACTGAGCGCTGAAAAAGATAGCTGCATATTAAAATTTTAAATATAAAAGGAAAGTAAAATGTGGGGGTTTTTTATTAGCCATTTAGAGATGCCTTTCTGCTGTATGAGTTTTTATTCAGTGAAATGGAACCATTCCTCAAAGCAGTTATAGGATGGCTTTATTTTTAATAGGATATATTGGGTAACCTAATTTTAATCAAAGAATAATAAAGGGAAGCTGAGAGTATTTGAATTGTATTTTTATAAAATTTTAGCTGGGGAGGGAGCAAAATCTAAAATGCCAGCTGAATTGTGTTTTAAAGTGCTGTCCTGCAGCAGCAGAGGAAGGTTTGCTGTGTGCAGTGAGAGAATCCAGCAGTGTGAGTGATGGCAGCTGCCTGCTCTGGAGCTCAGGGAATTCAGATACTGGAATCCTGGGTGTTTTATTGCACTTAGGTAGGATGAATTCCATTTAGTGCTTTCATATTTGATATTAACCAAGTAAAGCTCTGCCAGAAGATGGTGAAATTATGGGTATACAGGCCCACACTCTGACCTGTTGTTTATCTTGTGATTCTTTTTTCAGACTAAAAACATTATAAAGTTTAAACTTAATTTCCATCCCATTAAAAGAAAGACAAGAAAAAGGGAGGCTTCTACTGTATATTCTGCAGCTGAGTTGGTGGTCAGTGGAAATGGGGGTTGTTGGGGTTCTGCTCTCCCTTGCACTGGGAGGAGCCCCCAAATTCCCTGCATGTCCCTGGGAGGTATAAACCCTTCCAGACCCAATCTGTTCTGCTGCCTTTGCTTTTTTCTGCTCTGGTTCTGTGCAGGGAGCTGGGAGGGCTTTGCCTGGCTCGTGGGATCCCGGTCAGAGCTGGTCAGGTCCCTGCAGCCTCTGTCCAGATATTTTCTTTCCTGCTTAGATTATGCCAATATTTCTTCCAGAAACCACCAGAGGGAGTGGTAAGCTCTCAGAAGCGTCCTCCCATTTTAGGAGAACTCTCAAGGCAGTGAATATAAAAAGTAAAAGTGTACTCCAGTGAGCTATGTTTCAAATAGACACAATTTCTCGTAGGAAATTGTTGGAGAAACTTTGTAAATAGATCCTCTCTTGGGTTTGAGGTTAAAAAAAAAAGAGACCAAAACAAAACAATGTTCCAAAAAGTCTTCCCTATGTACTTGTTGTCTAAAAAGAAATTATATATCCGTAGAATGCATTATGGAGACACTACTGGTCTTGCATTTCACTTTGACCAGCTAACATGTGCTGATGTAAAAACAAGTAGATTAATTCTGATGGCTTCTAACACTCAGAAGACAGCCCTGATAAATTGGAGCCTGAATTGAATGAGAGGTCAGTTAAAACATTATTTGAAGCCCCAAGTGCTGTACCTGCACATTGTCTTTAGTGAATAGGACTTGCTAGGACCTCTTCATTCTTTCCTCCTAGCTATATCCAAAACATGTTTCAGATAAAGTATAATTAGTGACTCTTAAGACTGATACTTCTTGTCCTGTCCTTTTTTTCCCATTAATGTCAGCAAGATTTTATTGTCTAATTGCTTCAGTGAAGATAGGTGTGGTGGTAATAGCATCAATATATTGTCTTGATGGAATTATTGATACTCTGCTGAAAGGAGTGGGTATTTCAGAAGATGACAGCAAGAGAATCTCATCATGAAATTCCAGTGATAATAGTTGTTTTCTTGACTTGAAAGAATGCAGTTTGAATATTTAGATGGCAAGAGAGAAGGGGTTTTATTAGACAGGACTACTTTTCAGATAAGGCTACAATAGCAAGGAATTTATCATTTAAAAAACAGGAAGCATGTGTGTGGGTAGTCAAAAAACAGCCCTTAGCAGAAAACTGAGTATTCAGGATGATCTCACTATTTTCTTTTTCACCTTAAATAATTTGTTTGTGCTACTTAGGCTTGCCACTATTGCCCAAAGGCAATGGTTACTGTCAGCTTTGCCTGTGGCACTGGTGGGAAGGGCTGAAAGCTCAAGGATCACTGTTTCAAGCTGAGTTGACTGTTTAGAGTTCCCTGCTTGGAGGGGAGGTTGAAGCTTTTTTTCAGTGCTTCAAACAGGTATTAAAGAAGAGATTGATTAAATTTGCAAGGTGGGTTAATGTGCAAGTTTGAGTGCTTGTTATGGACATGAAAATCCTGTTTTCTGATCTGGGCTCCAACAGCTTAAATGGCTACAAAGGTTAACTTTTTAAATTGTAATAATGACAGCGGGCTGTACTAGCTGCGAAGTGGATTTACAAACAAGCCTAAACATGAATTTTGTCTCTGCCTAAAAGTGTATAAATCAGGGGAAGTTTCTGACAGATGTACAATTTCATTTGTGCAATTCTGCCTGCACAGCTAGATTTTGTTCCATGGACACTTTCCTGAGAATAGGAGAGAAAGGAGGAAGATGTGAATCAGCATACTGCTGATTTTTAATATTTCTCAACTCCTTTCTTCTTCCTTTTCTTTTACTTTCTGTAAAGGCATGGACTGCATTTCAGAAGTATTTGTTGAAGTTACTTAGGAAACTTCTTGAAGTGGAATCTTCTATTCTTTTGAAGGATTCATTTTCCATACTATGGTGCTGGGAACGAACCAGTTTTGTAACAGAAATTGCATCTTGTTTAGTCATTCACTAAAACATCGTGCAAAAATGTTTTATTCTTTCTCTGTTGGTTTGAATAACTTTCTTTTTACTGTATTTGTTAACCCACTGATCTGTTTTTTTTCTGTTTCAGTCAAAAGACAAAATGATGAGAGGCTCCCGCCGAGGGTGTGTTAGACTCAGGGTAAGTGTTGTTTTATTCAGTACTCAGTGACTTACTGTGTATAATGTGTCCTAGTGGAGAGAACTGCAAGGAGACTTTTGAGGTTTGGGCTCTATTCCTGACTCTGCAAAATGCTGAAGTGGTGAAAGTATTTAAAGAAAGAAAACGTTAGAGGTCAAGTGATGTGCTGGGCTAATTACATCCTATAATTTATATATGGTATAAAAATATTATACATATGATATATTAGAAGGTATTCTAATGTGGCAGAGTAAGATGGGTTAGTAGTAGGACACTATGAAAAATTTGCTGTTTGCAGTTCTCATTTCTCTGTGTGTGGAGGTCAATGTGTATATACACAAATATATATATATATATATATATATATGTGTGTGTGTGTATGTTCTGTACCTACAGAAGTCATTGTAAAACTGCTTCCTTCTGTCCTGGTTTGTTTTTCATCTCTTGCTGTGTCCTCCATGCTGCCAGTTTGGACCCTCCTTAGGCCTAGGCTAGAGCTTTGTGAAAGGAGAACTGGAAAGGGAAGGGAGAACACTGCTGGCAAAGTTTTTGAAGTGTGGTTGGAGTGGGGTGTGCAGATTGGGGAAGGAGAAGGTGCAGGGTGGGAAAGCTGAGCATTACCTGTGTGGGACATTTAGCCCTGACTGCTGCTCCTGCAGCTGGAAATGGAATTGCTAAAGGGAGGTGAGAGTGCTGGGATGTCTTTGTACATGCCCAGCTCCTGCCTCACTGTCATGCTTGTACCAAAGCTATTTCTTCTTGCACAAGTCCTATTCCTATATTTTTCCCCCATTTCTCATAGAATTTCTCTTTCTAGCCTGCAGCAGTCTTGTGAAGAGCTAGAACAAGTGAGGAATGAGAATGATGGCTATGAATGGGAGCATTTTGAAAGTTGAAGTAAGAGAAGTCTAGAGAAAGGGATCTGTGGTCTTACAAACAATGTGATGAGTGTTGAAGGAAAACTGAGCATTTTCCAGTTACTCCTTCCTTCTGTTGTTAGGCCTTTCTAGGCTTTCTGTGGGTACCTGTAGCCTTCTGAGACTCCACAGAGAATCCCCATTAACTTGGATTCCAGATGACTTCTTTGCACTTGGCCTTGCTTAATGTATTGATATCGTAATTCAGAATTTCTTTAAGGGAAATGTACACTCAAACCATTGTGTAGAACAAGATATTCCCAAAGATTCATGAGAGAGGGTTTTTCATTGTGCAGAAAAATTCAGTCCAAAAAGCCATGCCAGCTTTAATAGTGCTGTGAGCCTGTCACTGTGGAAGTTGGCCTCAGCCTGCCAGTTTAGGAAATATCAAAAGTGAACAATCTGTTCAATATTGCCTGGTCCATCTTTATATGCATTTAACATAAAACAGCCGCTTTCTCTTCTCCCATCTGTCACTTTTCCACCACAAATTGTTCTTTGGAGTTTTCTAAAAACTGATGGACTCCCCCAGCCTTTCTCTGAATATGTGTGATTTGCTTCTTTGGGGTTGGTTTGTTGTTTTTCTTTGTGAGGAAGGAAGGAATCTTCCTTTTTTCTGCTTTTGTAAAGCAGCTCCCCTGGCAGATGACAGTGATACTGATAGCTGAACAGATGGGCTTTTGCAGTCTGAAATTCTATCAGAGAGGTTTTCTGTTTGGAGTAATTGTTGATTTGTAACTGTAGGTGTGAACATAAACAAACATGTAACTTAAGCAGTTTGGCTGAAATATTTCCTTTTCTCTTGAATGGATTATGAAAAGTTCATTCCTCACCTTTTTGCTCCTAATGCCAATTTCATAGGCCTGAAGGTTCATCTCCAAATTCTTTTGCTGATTGTCTTAGTGTACTTAGGAAAGTGTATTCATAAAGCATTCTATGTCATCTGCACTATGCTCATGTCCTGCTAAAGTTTTCTGGAATATCCATAAACTTTGCCGCTCTTATTTTTAATTTTACTCGTTCATGTGTATTATCTGCATGGCAGAGGAAGCATTTTCTGTGCTTCTGGCTCAGCCCCTTTGCCCCAGTGTGGCAGTGCCAGTTTGTGCACTGTGCACAGGTTTGTGCTGAGTTCACAGGCCCAGGAGAGCTCTCCCTGCTCCCACACTTGGGATGGGGCAGGACTCAGCTGTCTCAGTTTGTGTTTATGGGAATTTTATCTGTTTCCTCTGGGGAGAATATCTTGGTCATGGTGAGGTGAGGGTCAGTCTCTTCTCCCAGGTGACGGGATGAGAGGAAATGGCCTCAAGTTGCACCAGGGGAGGTTTGGATTGGATATTAGGGGAAATTTCTTCACTGAAAGAAAGGTCAGCCATTGGAACAAGCTGCCCAGGGAAGTGATGGAGTCACTGTCCCTGCAAGTGTTCAGAAGATGTGTGGATGTGGCACTTGGTGAGGCAATTCAGTGTTGGACATGGTGGCACTGGGTTAACAATTGGACTGGATAATCTTGGGGCTCCTTTCCAGCCACACTGACTCTGATGCAGCTGCTGAGCAGAGCAATATTGTACAGCTTGCAGTGACCTTCTGGTTTGCTGCATAGCAAAATATGTACTTCAAGTGCTCAATATTTATCTGCTGGTATATTTAAAAGAAATCTGGTGGTTGTTGTGTCCTGGCACTAGAAATGTTCAGAATTATATTGGCTTGGATATACTTTTTAGGGGCCTCTTTTATAGTGATCACAGAGCTGTCCATGAAGAGCCTATAGGGAAGATACTCTTGGAGAAGTTAAGTGGGAGATTTTATCAGTGGAGGAGAATAAAAAACCAGCTTGGGGCTATCCTTTCCTGCCACACTGCCTTGGATTGCAGAGGGTTGGTGCTGTTCTTACCTGGGACTGCTGTTGTGGGGCAGAAGGAGAAAAGAAACTTGAGTCAATCCACTGGTGATTTTTGAGCTAAATATTACAATTTATTGGAGCTGGCAGAGACTTGGAATTGTCCTTTTTTTGTGTCTTCTCCTGGGTGAAACTGTTATTTATTATAAGTGTTGGAGGGGGCAGGAATGAAAATGTGGATGGATTTGTAAATTGCTAAGCACAGATGGTCTTTAATTTATTTGCATTTTCTTGTAATAATTTATGAAGAATTAGGAGACAAAGCTAGTTGCTTCCCATATATCCTGATTACTTACGGTTAATATTTACTTAGGGACTGAAAATTAGATCATGCAGTGTACCAGTGACATGACATGATGGGCCAAATTCATTCTGCTAGAATGATTTATTTTTTATTGCAGGCTGGTAGATAAAATCAGGTCAAGAGCTTCTTTTTGTGGAGTACTTAAGAATTGTTATTTTTATACATGGAAAATACATATAAAATATGTAAGTTGGAATGTAGTAAGGAACTGCTGCAGCATAAAGCCACCTCCATTACAAAACTAAAAGATGCATATCATTATCCAGATAACAGCTTTACAAACATTCACTGTTTTTTTCTGCAATTAAAAATTGATTGTTTTAAGGAACTGACTACATCCTGTGACTGAGCAGAGAATATTTCTGTATTCTTTACTGTATTCAGTTTGCTTCTAATTTGTCAAAGCTTTTTAAATTCCAGTGGTGTAGTGATAGAGTGTATGCTGCTGATGTCACTGCTTGCCTTATCAGGATTTTGTTCTTTGTTTCACAGGGAGCTGTGATTGGTATAGACGATGAGGACGACAGCACCTTCACAATAACTGTTGATCAGAAAACCTTCCATTTCCAGGGTGAGCTGAAAGAAGAGATTGTTTTTTTTCTTATAATAGATTCCACTTGTATTTGATGGATGATTTTAAATGTTTGGCAAGAGAACAGCATGAATGAGCACACTGAGAACATTCTGGATCCAGGGGTGCTGCAGGTTAGGCAGGGATTTACATCTGCAGTGAATACATATGTGCTAGAAAGAGACTGTAGCTCTGGCAGGATTTGGAGATGAATAATGTAAAGAATAAATCACTCAAGGGGAGAAAGTAATGTGCTTCTGACGATGGGTTTCGCTTGCAAAACGTTACTGCTCTTCGTTCTCAAGATACAGTGATGCATTTCTTTATGAAGAGAATCAAGACTGGGCTGAAGGTTGCAGTTTTATCCAAATAGAACTTAATGCTCAATTATGAGGAGACTAGAGGCAACGTTGGGCTTAACGGTGGAGCTTTGCTTCAAGATTTACCAGCTTGCATTCATTTCATCTACATTTCTGTGTCTTGTCTGCCAGTCACCATTTCTCTGCTATTATCCTTTTATTCACATTTCCTAGCACCAATGCCATCTGCCACTGCTATGTTCCGTCATTGCATGCTATGGCTCACCGGTAGAAAGGGTAAGGCTCTATATCATTGCTATGTACTCCTTAAATGATTCTGTCTGCAGCAGTAGGGCAAAATACTGTGCTGATAGTGAATAGAGAGCTTCCTTTTTCTGAATGTTACAATCCCAGGGAAGTATGATGAAAATATTTTGCAGTTAACATTTGTTAGTCTTTTTGCGTTTCCTCTAAAATGCAGTGACTAAATAATTGTTTTGTATAGAGCTGGAAAATGTAAATACCCAAGAGGCACACTTGAATTTATGCAGTCATTTTAATTTATGTAAACTGAAATAATTCTATAACTTCCATTGTACTGTACATATTCTTAAATCAGTGATTTGCAACTGGGAATTATCATCAGTGCTGTTGCTTTTGTGAGACTATTTCTAATGATAAATATTTATTGTACACCATATTGTCACTGGCTTCTGTATTCCTTGTGCTGTAGTTTTTCCTAAATGCTGCTGCTGTCTTCTGGCTTTTCACTGCATTAAGCCTTATAAATATACCTTCACAATGCTGAGCTCACAGTAGTGCTTAAATCTCCTGTTCCCAAGGATAATTGTTAAAATGCAAGCTAATTGCTAATGCAGTAATGGAATGCTGTACTAGGGCAGTCTCTCAGTACTATAAAGCTAAATACTGCTGAATATTTGAGAACTTGATACAGGTAAATCTAGAAATCTCTGATCTTTAGTTGCTAAGACAGACCTTTTTTTAATACATCTTGTTTTATATGCTGTATTCTCCTTTTGGTAGCCAGATGTCTTAAGAAAACTGATAGTATTTGACATAAGTAATGTTCTGCTCTGAGTAATATTGGTCATTTTTGAACAGCAATGTTGTCACATCTTGTGCTTTATAATTTCCCTTTCTCTGCATTTCATATTAGGCCAGGATTTATGTATCCTCCTTTAGTGTACAGCTCAGATGTTGTACACTATTTTCTGTATCATGCTTTTTCTATTAGCATATTATGAAGATAACGTCCCTGATACCCAGGAAATTATAATGATACAAGCACAGTATTAATATACATGGATTTAATGCAAACATGTATAAAGACAGGTAAGATATGAGTCCTGTGATATTTCAGTGTCAAAAATGTTCTGTAGAACTATATATGTAGTTCTTATAGGCACTGTAAATGCATTCTCACCTCATGCAACCTCTGTCATATTTATGTCAAATTTTTGTACATTACATTAAATTAATTCAGTATTACACAGGTTTTAATTTATGCAAAATGTAGGTCACTTTCAGTCATAAATGGTGAGGGGTTAATAATGTAAATATTACAAAATGTATGCTGAGACTACATAGGGTATGTAGGGCAGATTCTGGGAATAATCCAAGAAAACATACAAAATTCCTAACAATTTCTTCCTAACTTTTAATACCTGATTAAGACAGAGCTTTTGTTCTGCAAGATAGTCACAACTAAAAATTCATTTACCCTTCATAAAAGAAGTCTTGGACAAGGGAAGACTGCAGGAATGGCAACTTGCAGTCCCTTCCTTCTTGCTGCCTTCCTGCTTTCTCAAGGACAGACAGGGATTCAAACAAGCTGGAGCCTCCTTGATGGGAAAATCCAGAATTTTAAAAATCCAAGATTTCAGAGATCTCCTGGCTAAGCTGGGGTCCCATCTGCAGTGGAGCAGTTTCTCTTGCAGGCTCCCCATTCACTCAGACTTTAAGTACTGATTGGTGCCTCAGTGAAATTTTACTCACACTGATAGAATTTGAATTAGTGAAAAATGAAATAAAAACTTCATTCTGGGTTAATTAATTATTTCTTAATGTCACTTGCTTGAAATTGCACATCTGACTAACACTCTAGAGATGGAAGTAATGAGATGAAGGGCAAGTAAGTAATTTAAAACTGCCTGACCAACTTCTCACATGGAAGTTGATTCCATATGTGTGTAACTGAATTTCTGAAGTGCCAAAGCTCCAGCATCTCCCACTGAGATTTGCCTGTCACTGGATTTTGGCAACTTCTGAGTCATTCTCAGAAGAAAATTTCATATTTTGTTTCTCTCTGTGACAATTTCCCTCTTTTCTGTTCTCAGCTGTGCTTCCTAGTGGCCATCCCTATATTGAACATCGGTAAAAGTTAAAAAGTTTTCATTACAAAGATATTGTAGGTTTCGAAAGGTGACTGGGTACATCCCAAATGGGATCCATATCCTTAGTACCTGGATATAAAGGACAGAAGTTAATTGAATAAATATTGGCAGTAAAGTAAACAGCTTGACTTTAGCTCTGCCAGAGTGCCCAGCAGATTCTTTCCCTGTGTTTTATTGTTATGAACAAGTATATTGATGCTTGTTCATATTGGAGGGGGAAGGGAGGTAGAATGACATCAGAAATTTCAAAATAGATGTAAAAGTAATGTATTTTACCTCCCGATTGGTCCTTGTTTGGTCATGCTGAATATCCAGTTTCATGGCTTGCTTGTAAGGCTTCTGAATTAGGTAGATCTTAAAGTATTCCCTCGTGGGTTTTTTCAGTTTAGATGCAAAAATTCATTCAAGTTGCTGTGAGACATTTGGGATAATACTTTTAGTTTCATTTACCTTCCTGTCAGGAAGCTTTTTCTGGGTAAGATACTTTTCCTTGCTGCAGTACATGTCCCTGTCCTAAATGTTCCATAACTTTCAGACACTGTGGGGGTTGGGTTTGTTTTTCTTTTAACATCTTCATATCATCATTAAGCTTTAAGCTCTTTCCATTTGGAAATTCACTTCTTCAATCCTTCATATTACTTAGCTGTTCTTTCTCCTCACTGGGATGCTTGTGACTTAAATTCAAGAGTGGGAACATGATGTTCAAGAGACTCTGGCAAGGGTATTTTTGTATTTCTTCTTGATGTTTGATTTTCTGTCTAACCTGAAGCAATAATAGCTTCTATCTGGACTGAAATACGTCACTAAATGCATATTGTATGCATAAAAAAGAATCCATATTTAAAAAAAAAATTAAACTCCTACCTGAAAATCCACCTTTTATTCTTACAGCCTGCAGTACAGTTCCTTGGAAGGCAAATCAGTTTCATCTCCACTGTTTTGTGTAATAAAGGATGGAAGGATTGGAAGCAGTCCAGTGCATTGATCTGAGATGATTTTGCTTTAGCTTTTGTCTTTCCTATTTCTGCCACAAAAGTATCTGAGAAATGAAGCATGAATGTTGCTGTGCAACTTATTCTCCTATTACATGAAAGCTGTCAGCTGGGAAAGGTAGATTTCTCCTTTTTTTTCCCATCCTTTCCCAGTTTTGTAACTTGATTTGGGTCTGCCCAGCATCCCAGCCGAGGAAAAAGGGAGACATACCCAGCAAGAGGTTGCGATAATGTTATAAAAGCAAGAATTTTTTGTTGATGTGGGAGCATTATTATTGAGGATTTTCTGAGGTCCACAAAGCCTTGGTGCTGAGCAGTATCAGAATATGAGATCTTAACTGCTTGTATTACATATCAAAATTAATTATATTGGTTTTATACCTGTATTTCAACATTACTTGCAGAAATAGTCAATATTTATAGTCTAGAAATCTTTGACATTGTCCACCAAATAGATGACAGGAAGCTGACTGCTGTTGTGGTGGGAAGAGGCACTTAACTCTATCACATTCCCTGATTTAAATAACGATTCATAAATTGCAGCCTTTAAAAACAAAAAGTTTAAGAGCTTTTTTAATTTGATATTGCAGAATGCTTAGAGAGAGATTTTGGTGTGAATTCTTGGTCTGTGCTGCTTTTTCAGTGATATCTATAAGTGCTGTGACAACATTGTTTGTCCTCAGTTAACATTTTTCTGGGTCTTTTGGGCTTCTGGTGATGCCGAAACAGTGAATTCCTCTTTGCTCAACTGTGCTTTTATGTTGCAGAGGAGGATGAGCAGCTGTGATCAGAGTAATGCTGTGATCTGAGCTTCCTGTCATCCTCCCTTTACCTGACCAGGTCTGGGCTGCATCTCATCCTCCCCTGACTGGCATAGCTGCAGAAATTCCTCTGTGAGCCAGAGCTGAGTTTAGCTTTGCAGTGATTTTTCTGTCTTCCCTCCTTTTTGCTATTGATGTATTGCACTGGTATTTTGAGTGGTTGGGACAGGGAATGGTGCAGGGTTGTGCTTTTCCTGTTTCATGCAGGTCCTTCTTGCACCAGCAGCATCCTGTGTTGTAATTGTTTTCCAGTCACCCCATGCTTATGCCCATTTTTAATGGGATTTCCTGTACTCAATTGTTATGGTCATACATAAACACCTCCTGGTTTTCTGTTTTTAAGGTTGAAGCTGCAGATTTCAAAATATGTGTTAAGCTTGAGAGTAGCAAAGAAATAATACCGTGAAACAGTATCTGTGTGGTGTGTTGATTTGTTTTCTTTTTTTCTTCCTGTGGAAGAAATTGTTACTTTTGGCATCAATATGAATCTCTTATCTCAACTGTGTATGTGATACATAGCAAGTATTTTGGAAGAGGAGAAACAGCCAGAAAAGGTCTCACTATAAGGAGGGGGAAGATACTGAGTAGTTCAGCACTCTTTTCCTTCTGTTTTAGCTAGCAATTCCAAATAGCAATAACCTTGAATTTGACCTGTTAAACTGACAGCTGTTTTATTGGCTAAGAAAATGGTTATATTTTTATTCTTCGATTTTGATTTTTTTTTTTCAATTCAAGCCAAATATGTTTCCTACCGTAAACTAGTAGTTTCAGAGCTTTGTGAGTGGGATCTGCAGGGTAAAAAATCCTTTCCTGTGAGGGTGCTGAGGCACAGGCTGCCCAGAGAAGCTGTGGCTGCCCCATTTGTGGAAGTGTTCAAGGTCAGGTTGGACTGGGCTGTGAGGAACCTGGGATAGTGGAAGGTGTCCTTGCCCATGGAATGAAATGATCTTTAAGGTCTCTTCCAAACCATTCTGTGATTCTGTGATTAATTTTAAATGCAAACATACCCTAAAAGCCATTTCCACAGAATATACCATATGAAGTACTGTTTAGTGCTGCTATTATCCATATTGAAGTATTATTTTCTAGTGAAAAACCATATACTTGCTGATTTGTCCCACACTCAGAAATGTTTAACTACAAAATTATATATGGATTATGTACACATTTTATATGGATTTCCAGAGAGAACTAATAGCAACTTGATCACGTGTTTCCTTTGTCACACAAATTTCCACCCAAAGCTGTGTTTCTGGGCTGATTATAAAGCTTCCTAAAAAGGCTTTTGAGCTTAGGTAACAATAAAAGAACAGTTTAGTTGATTTCTCAGGATCACAGATGAATCTTGCAAACACATTGTGCTCAGGAGACCTTTTGATGCCTTTTGTTTGAGCATGACTTTGTGTCTTGTGACTGCACAGGAGCTTCCTGTATGGACAGGGAGCTCAGGCTGGTCAGACACCTCACCAGCAAAAGCAGGGTTGATTTATGTGTGTGGGTGGAGAATGGCAGAGAATAATGATTGGGACAACTCCAAAATTATGATACAGAGGAAATAATGTTCAAGCTACTGCCAGATGTGGGAGCTGCATGAGTTAAAGGGTTTTTGTAAGGAGGTACAGTGTTGTTCATACAGGCTTGCATGAAACCCTGCTTCATCTTGCATGTTTCTCTATGGTTTGAAAGGCCTTCAGTGACTTTAAATAGCAATTTATTTAGCCATGGAACAGTCCTGTGGTGCATGACTTTTCCACCTTATTGGGCACTGCTGATAAAATCTCTTTCCATTGAGACTGGTGGCAGAAATCCTATCGATCTCAGTGTAGCCAGGATTTCATCTCTATTATCTGGTGATTTGTGTGTAAAGGCACTACATTAGTTCTGCACTTGGCCGAGAAAATACAGGAATTTTGCATACAAATCAGTGGAGGTTCTGTCAGAATAAAGGCTGCATAATTGACTCTATTGACTCTGTGGGTGTAATAGACTCTTCTTACTGAGTTCTGCCTGTAAGTAGGTCACAGTGAATGAAAATAAAATATGCATTTCTTCTTGTGACAGCACGGTGTTTTTATAAGTAATCTAGTAATTTTTTTTTAACTAATTCTTCAGGTTTTTCTTTCATCCTCATGGCCATGTAGATGCACACACACACACACACACACAAATAAGCACCAGTGTGCAGATTCTGAGGTGATGAATTTTGTGTGTTTTCTGTCTTCCAAGTACTGCTGTGCTTGACCTAGAAATGCTGGTGGTAAATGCTGTATCGTGGAGCAGAGTTGTTAAACTTGTTTATACCTAATCTTTAGATGCTATCAAGCTTAGGCTGGAAAAAGTAATCTGTTTTATGCTGTACTTTAACATTTGGTATACGTTATATAAACACATATAATCTCTCCACAGCAAAGTAAATATTGTAGGAACTCTAAATTATAAAATTTATTCTCTATTTGGAAAATTAATAGAGGCTGAGAGCATCTAATGTAGTTGCATTTCATTTGACTTCTTATCCTCGCAGAACTTTTTAAAATCCCTGATATATCTGATTTAGCAGTTTGGGAAGTTCAGAGATAAAGGGCAATTTCATAAAACAAAAGGGAGTTTTAGGCCACAGGTTTTCAGAATTACAGAAATTCTTCAGTAGAGGCAGTAATTCTTGTGCTTAGTACTTTTTTTTCATTCTGTAATTTTCTCTTTGATCAAATAATTGCTTTTTTTCTTTGCACCTCTTCTAGGAAAGAGTTCAGATTTTTTTTTTTTCATGTAAGATTGATGTGAAAATATCTTAGGAATAAGCCCAGCCAGACAGATCACAAAAAATACACATTTAAAAAGTCATATTAAAACTCACTGTAATAAATGAGGTACTTTTCAAGTGTGTTTCTCTAAACTAGTCATAAGTAGGACTGTGATCATGTTAAGTACCCTGTGGTTGCCTTAGATATGCCTGAGATGTCACACTAAATTATACAGGTGTCTTTCAAAGGATGCACCACAGACACAGAGGAGTGAGGGCTTAGGCATGTGGGAACAAACTGTAATCTAGCTCATAAATACTAATTCTAATAGAAAAAAAAAAGTAAAAATAGCTTAACTGACATAATCACAGCAAATTGCAATGTTTCAGCCATTAATGATTCCAGTCTCTTGCACACAGCAGTGATTATGCAGCTCTGTGTGGATTTAGCTTCTTTCACGTGCAAATGCTCACTGTTAAATTGCTGTAAAGACTGAATTAGAATTCTAGGACTTAAAATAAGAGAAAAACACAGGCACTGTTAGTGCCCTCTCAACTGCAGGCATAGCATGGCTATTTTTGTGGGTAGCTACATCCTCTAGCACAATTTTAATTTCAGCTGACCAGGTGACACTTGCATTAACCCCTCAGACTAAGAACCACCTTTGTGTTTTTAAGTGTCAGGTATGTCTCATGTCCAAATGTCCTTCAGTGTTTCTTGTTTGTTTTTTTTTTATTATACTGTTATTCTAGAATCAGCCTGGGGAAAACCAACTTGTTTATCTCTCTTGCCCTTCTTCTCATTTTAGAAGTTTTTTGCCAGGAGGGACCAGATAATACCCCTGTATTTCTGTATAAGCGCACCAGTGTAATTCCTTGGACTGGATAAGAATTGCCTTATCCCAAATGTTTTGTCAGAAACAAATTCTGGAGTAGCTGTCACGTAGGAATTGAGGAGGGGATTAACTTTAAAGTGGAGGCTGATCAAGTAATGGAAAAGTTGGAGTGATTTCAGGGTACTTGAGGCAAGGACTAATGAGCAGGGCATTCTTGTCCCTGCCTGCTGCAGGAAGCATCTGCAGATACAGAGTGGATATTTGGTGCTGTGCATCACAAACTGCTTAGGTGCAAAGGTATTAGAACTTTTTCTTTGACCAAAGATGCCTTCTTTAAGTGAAAAACAGCTTGGATATTTAGCTTTACAGATAGGTAGATAATGATCTCTGACCATTGTGTGTAGATTTTTCCCATAAATTCTTTCTGAGTGTGTCGACTAATCTCTTTTTTGAATGTTCCCATTGATTTTTTTTTTTTCATCAGTGATCTTTTGGCAGCTGTTCAGTTCTAAATTGCTTTTACCATTAGGGAGCTTTTACTTGCACCTAATCTCACAGCAGCCATTTTGATTAGATTTAATATAACTTTTCTTGCATCTTGCTTTACTAAAAACTGCATCCTGTGGTTTTCTCCGTGGGTTTCTTAAGAGAGTATGGAGGAGAGCCAGGAGGATCTGCTGTTGATGATAGATGGTCTGAAATTAAACCAGTGTCCTGAACAGAGGGTGCTTAAAAGGTTTTGATGCTGTGTTTCCATGCAGTAAGCAATCTTCTCATGGCAGTGTTCCTGGATTTATCGTGCCTGAGACTTTCTCTAAGTAGCAGGATTGATGAGATTCATGTGTGCTCCCTAAGGATTGATCATGTTATGCCAGAAGAGTGCAAAGTCTAATATATGAGGAAATTATACAGATTTTTCCCCCTCTGCTGAGCCCTGGTAGAGAGAGCTGTAAAGGGGTCATTGGAGAAGCAGCAGTTTGAAAAATTCAGTTTATTAATGAGCACAGAAAATTCAGTTTCATTTGGAACTGGATGGATTGGTTGGTTTCCAGGTCTTCCCTGCTGCTGTAAGGCCTCTCTGTTCTGGTGGGGGTTCAGATACAAGTCAGAATGTGATAACCTTTGTTAATGGGCTACTGTATATTAAGATCAGTATTTAACTAATACCATGACCTCTTTTTGCTGGCAGTATGGAAGATCACAGGAATCCTGCTGCAATACAAGGATTAATTCACTGGTCTGCAGCTTAATTGTTTCCTTTTTAGTTTAAATAATCGTGGGAAAAAGCCCTTTAACATAGGATATTTGTATCCCATTAATTACTTAATAGCTCCTCAGTGACTTGTACCCCAGTTCCCCAGTAGGATTTTTTTTGGGAATGGGAGATAGTGATTTAAAAAAACACCACAGAAAGACAGAAACCTTACACACATTGAAATAATGTTAACCACTGTTGTTTTGGACACACCTTTGAAAATTTAAAGCTCTGAGACATTTCAAATACTGATAGGTTAATGACAAAGGTAACTGTATATATTTAATGGTGACTGGAAGAATAGTATAGAAAGAATACTCTATAAACTATAATAGTATAGGAAGAATAAACCTGATTGATATGTCTGGCAGGACTAGGCCAGGGAGCCTGGTTTTGGTAAGCAGAACTAAAGAATCTAAGAAACATTAAAATTGATTCTGGTTGACTAGTTCATTAATTGAAATGAGTGTTAAGGTGTAATGCTGTGCAAAAAGAACAGTGTTTGTGTGTGCATGTGTGTACAGAATGTGAAAAGAAAATCTGTAATTCACATGTTGCAAAATGTATTTAGTGTAATGCAGTCACTGGACAGAGTTCACAGGGCCTCTGTCCCATCCTCTCTGCTTTCACTGAATTATAAACTTGTTCTCAGTGCCTGCTTCAGCTTCTTGATTAAAATATGGATCATCAGTAAGTTAATATCCTGTAAGTTAAAAGTTCTTTCTAATGAGGCATATCTAGCTTTTTAACACTTGCTGCATTTCCTGCAGGAAAGTCATCTGCTAGTCTGAGTAACATTTAATTACTTGAACTTCTTCCTCTTTCTTTGTGCATCTGAAAGCACTTTGGTAGCCACTTTTCCTTATGTCTGGTTTTAATTTGTTCAGGTTAATGGTGTTGTGGCTGAAATACCTGTGGCAATTGATCATAATCTAGTTTTTAAATTTTAAAAGAACAGTGAGTAAGGATTGACTTGTAGTAGATTGGAAGAAAGTGTATTTTTAGGAAAAAAGTAGATAGATTTCAGTCTTTTACCTTGTGTGTCGTGAAAGTTTTGTCCCACTGTTTTGTGAGGCCACCTCATCAGTTAGGCTCTGAGCAAGCTTATGTATTAAAAATACATTCTTAATTATTTCTCATAAACACATATATTGTCAGTTCTCTCCTGATGGTTTTGTTAGCTTGACATAGTTAGTGTATATATGCTGAAGTAAACAGTGCAATATGTTTATCTTTAAATTGCTAGGGTTATCTTTGGGGAGTTTAGAAAAATCTACATATTCAGGAGACTTGGGGCATTTTTAAGTACTAATAAGTTTAAGCTGCAGAATTCCAAAAAACAAAAGCAATGGAAACAAAAGGGTGAGGAAGGGAACATTGAAACAAAGTACTTTGAGCTGGAGAGTACATTTCACTCTAGCCTAAGGATATTTCCTCTGAACTCCTTAAAAATAAGTGAGATAGAAATCTCAGCTCGCTGATTCATAATAGGTGCTAGCTCACTTAAGCTTTCCTTGCTTCTAGCAGGCTTCCTGTTTCTTTTAATATCTTCCATTTGAGTGAGGACCTAGAAACAATTGCTAATAACTGTTCTCAATCCATTTACAGGCCAGTTTGTTTACAGTCTAATGCCTCTGGAATTTTCCCTTCTTTCTTTACCTGGAATCCACTGACTCTGCTCCTTTGTTTTTTAAGTACTCCTAGAGCACAGCAAGGAACTCCTTCAGAGTAGTGAAGTAAAGGTGGCTTGTCTGTCCTGGGGGTAGGGGGAAAAAAAGCAGTTTTAGAATAGGATTTTCTTCAATTTAATGTTCGTTGTATGTTTAAGATTATTCTTTGTGCTTCATTATTCACACCAGTGAGCTGTTAGGGGTGTTTGTCCCTTATTATGAATCCATACCTGAAAGTTACTATGTCCACACTGAAGTGGAATTACTAGATAATTTATTACAGGTAATTTTCTTGTAACTAAGGAAATTAACAAATTACTTAATGACTTGAGGAATATCTGTGCAAACTCTGTTTGCATGTGTTCCCTAAAGCTGGACAAGGAACATTGCTGTAACCACTGAAGAAGAAACAGGATATTAAGGCAACTGTGGAATTTTGTGCTTGATGATTAACATAGTGTGATTAATTTCCATATTTAGTGTGGACATCAGATCTGCTTGCCTGTGCCTTTGAGTATATAAGACTGCATGTAATTGAACAATACCTTTTGAATTCTTTTTCAGCTCGAGATGCAGATGAGAGGGAGAAGTGGATCCACGCTTTAGAGGACACCATCCTCCGCCATACCCTCCAACTTCAGGCAAGTTTCACTTTCAATTTTCACTTGTTTTACTTTTTTTTCAATCAATGAAATACAGTGTAACAACTGCTAATATCCTACACATCCTGTATGAAATCTGGCTGTTCTATAGCCTATACAATTGGATGTAGTAAAATACCTGTTTTGGTTTGAGTCTGTTATATTTTTCTTGTCCTACCATAATGAAAAGTCAGAATGACACTTTCCTTTATTAGTTCATATTTATAATATATATACTTATCATTAACTCATATTTATTTATAATGTATATTTATTGTGAGGTTCTGGATTTATTGTTGTACATTTAATTTAGGTTTTGGTGGGGGTTTTTTATTGTTTTTTGTTTAAAACTAGGAGTCTTTTTCGGATCAAGCATCTTCTGTGCTTGTGTGCCACCTAACTTGGAAATTAAAATGAGACAGCAGCATTGAACCTCTTTCTGGATGACAAAAATGATAAATAGCTTGTTTGAAGCTGGATATCACTGTGTAAGATGGGTATCAGTGGTTTTCTGGTTCTAAAAACAGATGGTTGGATTGAGGATGATTCTTAGCTTTAGTTACCTAGTTCTAGGAGTTGGACTCTGTCATCCTTGTGGGTCACTTCCAGCTCTGGAAACTCTGTAGTTCTATGATCTGAGATCAGTTTCTTATGATACTTTATAGCTGGACATGTCTGTAAGACTTGCTGAACATTTGTTTTTGTCCTGGAGAAAAACCCAAACTCATGAAAGAGATTTGGCTTGTACCATCTAGGTGTCTGGTGATGGTGTAGAAATCTTAAAGCAGGTGTTCATTATTTGTGTTAAATAAAGCTTTGGTTGTGCTTTTGTAGCATGGCATGAGAATTAGGTGTCTTAATATTTGATTCAGTGTGAAGAAAGATAGAGTAAAATCTCTAATATCTCATAAAGAGAAGCTTGTGAAGAGCACTGATTTGAGCACTGATTTGTGTGACCTTTGCCCAATCTAAAGGGTTAGAACAAGCCTGAATTTGACCCATTGAACTTTAGACCCTGTACTATCTCTGTCAATTTACCTGCTAGACGTAAACAGTTTCAACCTTCTTTCATCTATTAAAGACCACTACTATTTTTTCAGAGAATAGCAGATCCCTGCTGGGATAAAAATTCCCATTTGACAGTCAGCTTTTTAGCCCTCCTACTGTGCCATGGGTATGTTAGAAGTAATCTTCCCATCTGGACACTATAGCTGACCAAGGGCTGAAGAACCTCACTCTGCAGTGGGTGTGAGGAGACAGGGATTACCTAGGGAGCAATATGTGGATGTAGAAGGGGTGGGCTCACTCCCAAGGGATGCTTTTTTCCCCATCCTCAGTTTAGAAAGTGAATAGGTTAATGTGAGTGGTCCTGTTTATGGTCTGAAATGATGTTAAAGGAATCTGTGCTGTTTTCTCCACCTGGAAGATGTTTTATGACATGGAGATACAGAGTCAAGGAATGAAACACCAGAATATACATTGGTTTTGTCAAAATGTACACTTCTATGCTCTCTGGCAATTGTGAGTGTAGTTATATTGGTGGAAATAGATTTCATGGTAGCAGCTAATAATGGAACTATTTTCCATTGCATAACTGTTCACGTTCCTGGAGATTTTCAAACGAGTAAGGTGTATTTAGGAGGAAAAAAAAAAGCCCAAGTTAGTAATTTATCTAGTAATGTTTGAGGGAATAATTAAAAAACCTGAACTGAGTACTAAGAAACACATCCTGCATTATTGTAGATATGTTCACCATGGAATGTAATACTTTTTGGGCCACTGCTGTGTGCTCACCACTCATTTTCAAGAACCTTCTTCAGTGTACAGAAGGGTCATGTAACCTTTCAGCCTCTGGCCCTTATTTTGGGGTCGGTGGCGTAGTGTTCACTCATACCCCGATTCAGGAGCTGCCAAGGTTTGCCACGGGAGCTGCTGAGCCTATTTCAGAATGAAACGCGACTGCACTCCTTGCCAAACCTCTTTCTTTCACGGCTTAGGAGTGTGCTGTTCCTCCTGCTCCCCCTCACAGGCGGGACGCGGGGGCGGCACGAACAGGGGCCGAAGTTTGAGGGGATTCTCGCAGGGATGAACCCGGGTAGGAACATCCCACGCCTCCATGGCAGGGCCGAACCCGGGCAGGAACATCCCGCGCCTCCATGGCCGGGCTGAGCACGGTCAGGAGCATCCCCGTGCCTCCATGGCCGGGCTGAACACGGGCAGGAACATCCCGCGCCTCCATGGCCGGGCTGAACACGGGCAGGAACATCCCCGCGCCTCCATGGCCGGCCAGGCCCTGCTGCTCTCCCTGCTCCCTCCCTCCCCCGGCCGCGGCTCTCGGGGCCGGCCCGCCCCGCTCCAATCTCCAGCCGCCGTGCTGGTGACGCGCTCGGCGGGGCCGCGGCCGGGGGTCCTGCCCTTCCCTTCCCGCCCCTTCCCGCCCCGCTGGAGGCGGCGCTGCCGGGGCCCGGCGGGCGGCCCCGCTCCGAGCACCGCGGGATGGCCGGTGTGAGTACGGGGGGCCGCGGGTCGGGGTGCGGGGATCCCTCGGGGCAGCGAGCCCCTGCCCTTGGCGGCCGAGCGGCGCTGCCCTGCCTGGGCACGGCGGGGACGGAGCGGGAACGGGCACGGAGCGCCCGGGTGGCTCCGGGGGCAGCGAGAGCCGCCCGGTGCCGTGTGCCCGCAGGGATGGTGCTGTCCGTGTGCCCCAGGGATGCTGCTGTCCCATGCACTGACACGCCTTGGCTTCAGGAGCCCTCGAACAAACGGCGCTTCGTGCGCTTGGTGTTGTTATGTTGCTGTTTCGCTTTCCTTTTCCTTCGGACAGAACAGCCGAACGGGTTCTGTGGGGGATTATTGGCTCAGCGGATGGCAGGGTCTGAGTGCCGCGGCAGAGATTATTTTCTGTAAAGGCATTTTCTTAGGCTCTTAGTTTCGCTAACTAAACATGTGGTTCACAGTCACTTAAAACCTTTAGGCAGCTGGTTTTGCCCAAAATGTTGTATCTTTTCAGAGTATTTTTTTCGTATTTCCATGCTGCTTTTCAGTCTGCCTGTGCTGGTACAGGAGTGATCAAGTTTGAAAGTCAGACTTAAAGTTGACTTCACTGTACCAAAAACTCATCTGAGCTGAGAGGAACTGCACCAAACCCCAGGGGGTTCGTGTGCTGGGTGAACCAAATCAGGAAGGATTACGAGTTAATGCGAGGTGGAGAGGTGAAGTGGTGTCTTTGTGTTCTCTAGTCTGATTAATCTTGCTGGTTTTATTTTTGCCTAAATGTTCTGCTGTGCTGTCCTTCACTATTTATAATGGAAATGTTTTTGAAACATAGAATGAAACACACTTCTTCTGCCCCCCTCCCCCCAAGCCTAAAATGAGCTACAGGCAAGGAACTGAGTCATAAATACATAGAATGTGTAAAGGGGCCCAAACTGTCCAGAGGGCTGACAATTAGTAATGTTGTATCCAAAGGGAACAACAAGGGGGAGGAAACATTTCAGATACACTTGAAGCCTGATTTGTTTGAATTCTGAAACTGAAGTGTGCTGTGTTTTCGTATGCACTTGTATTAAAGCTATTGCTAAAAATACACATAGTAGTTCTAGTATTAGCATTGGCTGTGTAAAAGTCATTGAACAGATGGTGTGATACTACTGGAAATGCCATTCTGAACCTCGTGGAGTTTTCCCCCTTATCCCCCCAAATTGTTACTATTGTGGCATTAGCAGGCCTGTGGCTTTGCAGTGGCAGCACAGCACTGCCCTCATGCCCACAGGACCTAAGGGGGAGGATGTGCTTGGGGTGAAGGCATGTTGTGGCTGAAGTTTCATGTTTGTGTGGGGAGAGAAGTTATCTCACGTTTTTTCAGCTCCCCAGCAGCATCTGATGTCAAGCAGCAGTCCCATTCACAGGACATGCTTCTCATTGTCCTGCTTTCCTTGCTGTCTGTCAGGTGCACCCTGGCAGCACCCTAGAGCTACAAGTGCTTTTGGGCAGTGGAATTTGGCTCTGGAATTGTCTCATGAGTTATAATGGATAGCTCTTGTCTTTTAGTAACACAGTAACTTCCTTATTTGATCTACACTAATTTACTTCAGCCTCTAAGTGGCCTCTGTAGAGACAAATGAGCTGAAATCATGGAGGTGAGCAATTTCTAACCACCATTAAAGTGAAAGGAATTAAGTGAAAATAAATTGCTTTGTAGGTTGATAATTCCATAATTTAAACAAGATGTTTACTTCCTAAGTAGCAAATGATAAGAAAACTTGATTCTAGTAAGTGAGTCTGTGCTGGCTGTTGAGAAGAGTAGATTCAATGGTTTAAACACTGACAGACACCATGGCTTCACCAAAATGTAGGAGTTGGTGCTGCTTCTGGGAGCAGTCCTGTCTCACTTCTCCAAGCAAAAGGGAAGAGGCAGTGTGGCAAGAAGGGTGGAATTTGGAACTTAAAATTGCTTTTCTTGCTGCTCTCTCTGCATTTATTTTTAACCTTGATTAGTTTCCACATTGAGTTGTTTATGTGACAAGGTAAATGTTTATGCTGACTCAAAATAAAGAGCAGAGTGAAGGCTAAAGTGAGCAGCAGGGGAGCTGATTTGTTTTCCCTTCATTTATGCTGGTGCAAAGTGTTTATGAGATGTTGATAGTAGCAGTTCACTTAGTACCACATTAACCAGGATTGTTTCTGACCTTTCTAAAGCTGCGAGCAAGAACACAAGGTAGAGTAAAACTTCCTTGTGTGTTAAGTGTATTACACTCTAAATATATTGTATTGTTATTTACTGGCTTTTCAATGCTGCTCCTTTTGTGAGTCAAGAATTCTTGCATAAAACTAAAACCAGGCTATTTTAGATTAAGAGTATATCCAGTGTAGATGTTTTACAAGTGCTAGTGGGAGGGCATAGGGTTGGCAGCCATGCTGCCCTTTTCACATTTTGCTAATGAAGTCATCAGATAGTACCTGAATACCCTAGAACATGTGCATTATCTATAGATAATGCACATGCATTGATTATAGATTATAAAGGCAAAGGAATGGGACTCTAAGATATACTTAATATTTGTGAGGTTTCAGAATTGTAACTTATGCTTTAAAGAGAGAATTTTACATCAGTGTCTAAATGTTTGTCTTCTGAACTTTCTATTCTCCTAGAAGATCTGATAGTATCTACAGGTACACACTCTTTGCCAAGCATTTTGTGTTTTGCAAAGTAGCACCTTTTTTTTTTCCTAAGAATTACAGTAATCTGTTTGGAAGAGTCATGTGCTTTCCATAACCTATATATTTGTTTTCAAACACATTCTAAGCTTCAAATATTGCATAAAAATCTAGCAGAGGAGAAAAACAGAGTTATTTTTGCCACGAAAGTGCCCTTGTTTAATGGCTTACAAGCTCATTTCTTGTTTTTCTACAGTTTTTTATCAGTGGTCCTTACAGGCAATGTCCAGCTCATCAAAATCAAGCATGTAGGCAGGGGATATGTTTCTGATGAGATATTGTGCGTGAAAGGAAAGCATTTTTATTCATTCCTTCAAACTAACTTACACAGGAATTTTTTGCTGGATTTGGAATCCTAATTAGATGAAGAATGTAAAAGAAGTGTCTTCAAAAAGATAAGAAATTCCACTCTGTACAGCTTTCTGCCTTCCTCCCCCAGGAAAGCTATTATTGTAATGCTTTTATTTGAGAAATATAGTTGAATTTTTCTGGTATGCTTCTTCTAAGGAGGATGCAATCTTTTCATCCCATCTGAGTTTGAAAGAACTGGTTTAAATTAAGCTGAATTACTTCTCAGCCTGGACAAGTTTTGAATACAAATGCATTAGAGATATGTGTGGCTTCTAATTTGGAGGACAAGGAAACAACACGAAATTCCCTTGGTGCTGGCGGTTCTGTAGTGAAAATAAAACTCATAATATGGATGAGGGAAAGGATGCTATGGTACCTTTTTCTCTTTTATCAGTATGGTTTGAGTATCAGGATATTGTTCCCTCTTGGTCGGGAGCAGTCAGACATCAAATTACTTGTTTTGATACCAAACTTGTTGGTTTGGCAGATTCTGGTCAGACTAAAATTTTTAAATGACTTCCTCTGCAGCTGTTTAATCTGTTAAGTCTTTTAAACTTACATGAACACAGAGTCTTTATTTGAGGTTAATAAAGTGCATTTACAAATAGATGTAGTTACTCAATGGCAAAACTAGTTATACTACTTCAGATTGGTACTGACAGTAAGATAGAGGCAGTGCATTTCTGAAGATCAGAAATAGTCTGGATTCCTGTTCTTTTCCATAATTTGAAGATAGTTGTTTTAGAGTCACAGGATGACTTGAACTGGAGAAGAGCTCTGGAAATCACCTGTTCAAGCACCTTCTCACTGAAGGTGAATTTGTACTTCAGATCAGGTTGTCAAAGGTCAAACCCAGCTGAGTTTGGAGCTCTGCCCTCCAAGGGTGGAGGTTCAGCAATATCTGCAGGCAACCTGTTTTGTCAGCCTGTGCATAGGTGAGCAGTGGATTTTACAAGTTCCTCATAAAAATGTGATTGCTCGTTGAGATGTGCAGATTCCTAAATGCAAGTTCACCAAGCTGTTAAATGCCATTCTAGTGACTCTGCTCACCTGTTCCTTTTGAGGCTTCATTTCCTTCATGGCAGGGAAGGAGAGAAAGGGTCCCCATTTTACCTTTGAGAGACCAGAAGATCAAGAAATAAGCATTTGTGCACTTTGTGTATCTCCTCTTTCTAAATTACTGCTGGGTTGGAAATACTGATTGATTTTGTTTGCTATTTATCCAGACTGTTTTTTCTATGGTATTGCTCTTTTCAACTTTTCCAAGTATCTTTTGGTTTTCGTTTCAAAACTATCTGAGAACTTAAATTATTAACCTAATCTCATATAACACAGACTAATGAATTTGCTGAGAATATTATAAAATT